>NW_026067913.1:9604659-9672816 GCF_014885135.2 Alexandromys fortis | reverse complement strand
AAAAAAAAAAAAAAATAGGGAGCATGACCAAAGGCTGGGTGGGAAAAGGCACTGAATTCATCTTGACAGGTAGACAGCCTTTTTGTAAGTAATTACTTCTTAAGGAATTTATCCTGAGGACATTCCCAGCAATACAATCCTAAATTGTACACACATTTATGGGAAGGAAAAAGTTATAACTACAAAAAGTATATAATTTGGGGGCTGGAGAGATGGCTCAGTGGTTAAGAGTACTGGTTGCTCTTTCAGAGGTCCTGAGTTCAATTCCCAGCAACCACATGGTGGCTCACAACTATTTATAATGAGATCTGGGGCCCTCTTCTGGCTTGCAGGCATACATGGAGGCAGAATGTTGTAAACATAATAAATAAATCTTTTAAAAAAAAAGTATATAATTTGTCATGATAATCCCATAGTGGAATATTGGTAGTAATCCCAAGTGTTGTAAAAACACATTCAGTATTAGGATGTATTTTCAGATTTACCGAGTAAAAGAACTGACTGAAAGACCTAATTCCCTTTTGTGTATTGTGCGCGTGTGTGCACACGAGCACCAGACATGTACTTGATCAGGTCTGGATGATAGGGACTCTACATTTTCTATTAAAATTTTTTTCTAGTATGATAAAAGAACCACATATTCTTTTAAGCGTTAAAAAACAATCTGTATTAGTGTTTTGCCTGCATATATGCATGGATGAAACAAGCATGCCAAGTGCCTCAGAGGCCAGCAGAGGGCACCCATTTGCTGGCGCTCCAGATGCTTGTGAGCTGCCCCGTGGGTGCTGGGAACTGAACCCGGTCCTCTGCAATAACAGTAGGTGTTCCTACCTGCTGAGCCCTCTCTCTAGTTCCTTTTTAAAAACACTGAAAGAATCAAATAGCTTTTGTCTCTGAATACTGTACAGAAGCCATGAAAACAAAACTTCAGAGCTTTCAGCCTGGCGTGGTGGTGCACACCTTTAATCCCAGTACTAGGGAGGCAGAGGCAGGCTGATCTCAAGTGTTTTTATTGAGCTAAACATTTCCCCCACTCCTCTAAATTAAAAAATTTCATTTTATGCGTTTTTTTTTTTTTTTTTTTTTTTTTTGGCCAGCATGTATATCTGTGTACCGCACACATGCCACATCCTTGAAAGTCAGAAGAGATGCTGAGTCCCTTGGAGCTGGAGTTATGGACGGCTATGAGGTGCTATGTGGGTGTTGGGACAAGAACCCACATCTTCTGCAAGACCAACAAGTGCTCTTAAACCCTGAGCCATCTCTCCAACCCATATATTCAGATAACTGTAATACTCCACATCATGAGTTTTCATATTCTATGAAGACATTTATATGAAAGGTTATAGATATCTGAGAATAGTGCACACCTTAAATCCCGGCACTCAGGAGGCAGGGACAGGTGGATTCCTTGAGTTTAAGGCCAGTCCAATTACATAGTTTTAGACCACCTAAGACTACAAAGCGAGACCTTACCTTAAGCTCCCATATCACCAAGCATAAAGCACAAGCATGACATATGTAACATACATCAAATGCCAATACACAACCTTCATACTGTCACTTACCATATAAGGAATACTCAGCCTCCTGACCCGTGTCGCTCTCACTAGAGGTTGATGTGAGGCTGGTGGTTAAAGTATTACTTAACGATTGACCCACTGATAAAACTGTTGTCGCCGTAGCTACATTGCTGCTGCTAGTAACACTGGATGTTGACATTGTCACTGTGGATGTAGTACCGGGTGTGGTCAAGTTAGGGAAACTCTGAGCACCCATAAGAGGAGAAGCTAAAAATAAAAATGAAGCGAATCAGTTAAAATACATAGGATTGTAGGAACCTCAGAAAAAAACCCACAAGACAGTTTTCCAAACACCATGAAACACATTCATAATGAAAACATTGAAAAGCAACAACTTTGGGAACCCAACTAAAAACCAACTAAGAAAACTACCATTTTAAAAAACACTATTATCTTCAAAATATTTAAAGCATAGCTTTTACAAAAAGAGAAACAAAAGAAATAATTTTACTGTAATTTCTATGGGAATTACTTGGACCCATTAATAACTTACATTAGAATTAGATAGCTTTCAGAAGCTAAAATGAACACAGGAGTAAGTGAAAGCTATACTACTATATAGCGTCACTATTTAATATTTAATAGTCATCTACTTTGTCATGTAATTTTGTTGTTTAATCACTTACTATAAATACAAGCTAATCTGAATTCTTAAAACTGAGACTCTTCAGAACCTGACTTCCCAGCGCCAAGGCGCTGCACCTGATGTAGTGTCTGGCACGGCTAACAGCAGCTGAAGGCTGCACCAGAACACCCTGATGCTGTGTCCCCGGGGTAGAAGCACTGGCCCCAGAAGGAAGAGCTCACTTACTTGCGGTGCTCATCACATTCCTCCCCAGGGTATTAGTGTTGTTATCACTGCTGCTTCGGCTCAGGTTCATGTTGTTCGTGGCATTAGTCCGTGCTATGTTTGCCACTCTCCTTACAAAACTCTCCAAGCTAGACGTTTCTCTCGAGGACAAGTTAGGTACACTTGCACTGGAGCTCATAGGGGCCCCAGCAGCCAACAAGGAACTCACTGACAGTCGGTTACTTGCTGAAGAACTAAGGGGGCGCTGTGAAGCTGCTTCCTTGTTAGTTAATTCAGATACTGAACTAACATCAGGAGAGCTGACACTGACAATCCCCATGGATATTGCACTAGACTCCCCAGGAGCTCGGACAGAACTATCGGTGCCTAGCTTCCTCTCCGCATTTTCACTTCCTGTTTCCGCTGTCAGGGTGCTGGTGCTTGCACTGGAAGATGACCCTACTTCTGTTTGAGGGACGTTTTCAGCAGATGAAAGAACAACAATTGGTTCAAGTACATCAGCTCCTGAAACTATACTGTGTTCCATTACAATTTCTGATCTCCGTTCCGTTTTGGTCGAACCCAAGCTGATGTCGCTGCTACTGGCCACGCTACACACAGAACTGCTGCTTCCTTTTCTACTTGAGGAGCCTGCAGCAGCAGACGTCTTGTCTGGACAGTTGTTTTTCACCAAGCTGCTCCATGATTGCGTTGTGCCTGAAACAGTGGATGAAACAGGTTTGGGTGATGCCACTGTATCAGGGTCGTACCCTGGTGCAAGCTTGAGGTCAAATTTTCCTTCTGCGCCCATACGGTAAGAGTTTGAGCCACCAGCATCCCAGGTGACATCAATCCAGCCTGGAAAGGGACAGGAGTTTGTGAGACCCAGCAGAAAGCAGAGAGGAGCGTGTCAGACAGTAGCTCCACAATGTGGGATCGGCGATTCGTCAGTGCTGTACTTGCTGCATTACTAACCACTTACAGTCTGTCAGCTAAGAGGTATTAAAATACGACTTCATACTATTGAGATCCATTTAATCCATACAAAATAATACTAGGAAAAAGATTGCACAGTATACACAAGGTTTCTGGAGACCTAGAAAATTCTTCCTCGTATTACATTTATCTCTGGACATCCCAAGACTGTGATAGTCTTCTGTTGGTTTGGTTTTTAGGGACAGGGTTTCTCTGTGTAGCCCCTGGTTGTCCTTGAACTCACTCTGTAAACCAGGCTGGTCTCAGAGACTTGTGCCACCACCACCTGGCCATATTTAAAAACACTGTAAAAGTGATATTTGTATCTATTCTGTTAAAACGGACAGGGGGAGATCTTATCAAATGGTTCTGAGGATGAAATCCAAGGCCTAGCACATACAGGCACCTACCACTGAGCTATATCCCCAACCTCAGGAGCAATTTCTTTAAATGTAAAAGAAAAGTACTGAGATTTCAAATTCAACAAGTGAAAAACTTTGAACTGTTAATATGACTATGTGAACAAATGTTCTTCCTATGAAGAAGTGCTAACTCACAATTTCTAAGGTTGAATAAATCCTGAAAGTGACAGGTAAGACATTTCTGTGTCACTTATAGAAATTTTAGGTTACTTGCACAAAGAAAATAAGCTGGTATTTCAGCTGTTTTCTCAAAGCTTATTGGCTATTTATATCTTATGGCTAAGTTTACTAGATTTGAATCAGCACAAAAACATATTAGAAACAATTTTAAAACAGGTTGAGATCTTTTAGAATTTATAAACTAAAGCTAATAACAGTTCTAAATTTTTTAATCTATATCTACTTCTATTAGAAATACGTTACTTTTTATTTAAAGGATAATAAAATTCCAAAACAAAAAAAATAATAGATTAGGAAGGGAACTAATAGATTTCAGTCTTACTAGGAGCTAACTACCTACATTAAGATGTAGACGTGCCAGAGCTTAAGCAAGTTCCAGTACCCGAGCACTGACACGCCACACAACTACCACACACGAAATTCATGTTATGAAGCTCAGAGGAGCACTGAGCCATCTGCAGATTATCTGTTCATGAGGCATTCGAAAGAAAAACTGACCACCCGAAATCTACATAAGCTGAAACATTATTCCAATTTGTATTTATATGCTGAAATAACTTTTGAAGACCCAACATTAAACTATCTCTTCTGCTTCAGAGAAAGTCTAAGAAAAGGAAAGATTCAAAACATTATACCAATATTAAATAAAGGTCTGTACTGCACTGATACCAGTGTATAGTGAAATATCCAAAATACTTATACTTACAAAGTATTCCATATTTAGGTATGAAAACAATTATTATACAATAACATATTAATACGTTTTATCCAGAAGGCAGGTGAATCATAATTTGCCTTGACCACTGAATAGATGAAGTTTAACTAAGTATCTTTACAAATTTGTAGAACAAGTGAACAATGGATAGTTCTACCAACAGAGACTTCAGACAGCAAGGAGAGGACTGGAAGAATGTGGGACTATACTAAAAAGTGTGCATTGTTCATATTAGGTTTGAGAAAATGTCAAAAAGGTGAACAGAGATGATACCCAAACTATTTCTACACTCAAACACAGATTAAAAAGACAGGATTAGTAAAAATTACCTATTGTGGCTATTATATTTGATTTGTTAAAAGCTCTCTGCGACATGTTTGAAGCCAAAATTGCACTGTAACATTTGAAGGATCAGAAACATGTGTCTTTCTTGAATTTTAAGTTCTGAAATGAAGATTTGAATTTGCTTTTTTTGGGGAAGGATTTATTTACTTATTATGTATAAAATGTTCTGCCTGCATGTATGCCTGAATGCCAGAAGAGGACACCAGATCTTCATTACAGATGATTGTGAGCAACCATGTGGTTGCTGGGAATTGAACTCAGGACCTCTGGAAAAGAAGCCAGTTCTCTTGACCTCTGAGCCATCTCTCCAGCCCAAACATTCTAATTTTCTCATGTGTATTAGCTGACTCCGTTCAGAAAAAAATGAACCGTATCCCATGTCAGTAGCTAACATCCTCTTAGTAACCCACACACTTCAATTTATAACAGAAATTAACAAGAATAAGCCAGCTAAAAAATAATAATGTTTTCATATCTTATCTGAATGGTGCTCTTGTTATCTCAACCATTTTACATTTTACATTTTATCTCACTGCAAGCCTACTATGATTTTAGTTGTTTTCCGTCAACTATAGAATGCTATAGAAATGTTTGTGGTGACTTTCAAAGAATTTCCATTTTTTAAAACAACATTAACTTATTTATTAAAGTATTTAAATTAAATGTTTTTAATCACATTAAAGTAAATACTTTATAAAACCAAACGTTAACTATTCTAAGTTCTATCTTCTTTGATTTTTATTTTTAGAGACATGATCTCTAATCCAGGAACACCACCAGGCCTGGCTATGTGGGGCTGAGGATCAAACTCAGAGCTTCATGAACAGTAGGCAGGCACTCTACCAACTAAGCGAAATTCCCGAGCCATGTTTCTTATAGCTCTTTAAATATTTAGGAAAAGAAGATAAACATTTTATATTTTTAAATGCTCAGTACAATCGGTAAGAATCTAGTTCAAGCAAATGTTTAAAAAAAAATAGTCAGCAGGAAAACTGCTTAGGGAGTTAAGACTTAGTTTATTATTGGGTAAGGACGTTTCTAGAATCTACAGCACAAAGGTCAAAATGAACGTACTTGCTTTGCACAGTTAGTCCTACTAAAGAAGGCAGTTTAAACTCCTCCAGAGGCTGGTAGACCCAGCACCCCTAAATGAACTAACTAAGAGATCAAGAAACTGTATTCCTAGTCTTTGCTCTATTGAACACTAATTCTTTTTTTCCTTACATGTCTTTAAATACAGTGTGAAAAGGTACTACCTAAATCCTGAGACTACTAAGAAAAAACACAGAAAATTACAATCAGGATTTACTTGTACCTTGACAACAATATACTAAGGAACAAGAGATGGAATGTATCTTGAAGATAATTAATACTAGTTTAATAATCATTCTACAATATTAGCAAATAGATTTTAATAAAATCTAGTAAGTTTTTGTTTGTTCATTTCTAAGTAAGTTTTTAATTCTTTAAAAAAATATATTTATTTATTTATTGTATACAATATTCTGTCTGTGTATATGTCTGCAAGCCAGAAGAGGGCACCAGACCCCATTACAGATGGTTGTGAGCTACCATATGGTTGTTGGGAATTGAACTCAGGACCTTTGGAAGAGCAAGCAAAGCTCTTAACTTCTGAGCCATCTCTCCAGCCCCATAAGTTTTTAATTTTTAGAAGGAGTCTCAAGCATGAAGCTCTGGTTGGCCTGGAACTATTAGGCTGACCTCATACTCAGATCCACTATCTCTACCTCCCAGGTACTGAGAATAAAGATGTAAGGCACCAAGGCCAGCTTCGCTTTTTCATTTTAATGTGAAATCATTATTATCAGTTCTACAAAGGTCTGATATAGTCATGCGATTTACAAATTGTCCAAAGACCAAAGAAATAGCTGTAGTATCATTTAATACATGACCCCAACACCAAGCGTCCGAAGCCCCACTCACCATTGTGCAGCTCCCCTGTGACAGTGCCTTCTCCCTGAGGGCTGCCGTCCTGATCTCGCCACTTCCAGTCAAGGCCTCTGATAACACGTGCTCCAGGAACCATGTACCTGAGGACTTGGGAGCGCACGAGGCGCCTCTGCCTTCTAAGATTTGCTTCTGCTTCTTTAGCTGCTTTACCTACGAGATCAGAATTAGGGAGACAGAAGCCAGGTCACTTTCAAAAACCAGCTGTAAATACTTAGAGAAGTCTCGTGTCCTCTCATTACCTAGCTGGTCTTCACATACGCCGTTGACAGTGCCATAGAGCTCGAATCCAGAGAGCGAGAGGTAGTGTGTCTGTCCACTGGCATTCTTCCCCATCTGTTTGATCCGCACGTGGCGCCACCCCTGTTTCTCATCCTTCGCTGGGTCAAGTGGCCAAGTTGCAGTTGATCTGTGGATGCAATAGACAGAAAGTGTTTGAAAATATGTGATTTAAAAAAGATAGAATCACATGAAAAGGTATTGGAAGTGAGAAGATTTTCTTACACAATAAAAAACTTTAGAATATACCCTTAATACCCACTTAAAATTTGACTAAAAAAAAAAAAAAAAGCCAGGCATGGTAGCACATGCCTTTAAGCCCAGGAAACAGAGGCAGATGGATCATTATAAGTTCAAAGCCAGCCAGCCTCGTCTACAGTGAGTTACAAGCCATCAACGATTATACAGTGAGAGCCTGTCTCAGAAAACAAAATTGATTTAAAAATGGCTAATAAATTAAATATGAAATTTTAAAAATACTTAATTTAGTTTATAATGTCAAAAGATTTGATTTGCAAAATGCATATGGCAGATAATATTTAAAAGGAAAAAAATCTTTAAAATGAAATCTTTGTAAATTCTTGCCATTTTAAATGTATTTAAATTTTTTCTTTTAGAAAATTTTTATGTCTTTTTTTAAAGATTTATTATGTATACAACACACATATTTATTATGTATCCTCACACGCCAGAAGAGGGCACCTGATATAATGATATCATAACAGATGGTTGTTAGCCACCATGTGGCTGCTGGGAGTTGGAACTCACGACCTGTGGAAGAACACCAGTGCTCTTAACCACTGAGCCATCTCTCCAGACCGAGAATTTTTTTTTTTAAATTTAACTTTATGTGCACTGGTGTGAAGGTGTCAGGCCCCGTGGAACTGGAGTTACAGATAGCTGTAAAACTGCTGGGAACTGAACCTCGGTCCTCTAGAAGAACAGGCAGTGTTCTTAACTACTAAGTCGTCTCTCCAGCTCCTAGAGTGTGTGTGTGTGTGTGTGTGTGTAAACATATGTGCAAGGACACTCATCTGTAGAGGTTAGAGTTAGGAGCTGTGGATTCTGTGACTCAGGCGATGAGGCTAGGCAACAAAGGCCTTAACCCAAGGGCCACCTTGCTGGCCTCTACTGATACTTTAGCATTTTCAATACAGCCAGTATTTCAAAATGTCAATGTCTAGCCAGGCGATGTTGGCGCACGCCTTTAATCCCAGCACTCGGGAGGCAGAGGCAGGCGGATCTCTGTGAATTCGAGGCCAGCCTGGTCTACAAGAGCTAGTTCCAGGACAGGAATCAAAAGCTACAGAGAAACCCTGTCTCGAAAAAGAAAAAAAAAATGTCAGTGTCTACACTACATATCAAGTGATTTGTTTTTACGGAGAAAATCTTGTTTCAATATTTCAAAAAACAGAGCTCTACAATACACAAGTATAAAAATAAACAAGGCTCTTTACTGAGTTCCCCAATTTGCAAAGACTCCTCAACTAACCCTGGTTCATTGAGACTGCAGTCATCAACATGGGTATACAGAGAAGTCCAGTTCTGTCCATCTTTGGATACCTGGAAAACCCAATTTCTCAGTGCAGACCTTCCATAGCCACGAGCATGGCGCAGTGTGTACGCCGATGGTATTACCCAGACACCTAGGTCTATGGCAAACCAGGCATTCTTGTCATCGTTGCTGTGACAGTTTAAAGCTGAATTATCACGACTCAGTATGTCTTCCAAGCGACCATACGGCAGATTTCTTCCCTCTGATGACGTTACTACCACAAGTCCATACGCGGCAGGATTCACCCATTCATACGCAGTTCTATACAAAAATCAAAATTAAAACAGGAGAAATTAACATTAAGGCAATTTGCATTGGTTCATATTTGTTCTTAATTCCAGTCACAAACTAAGAATGATGGTGCACTCCTGTAATCAATTAGAGGCAGGAGGACCAGGAATCCAAGGTTACCCTTGATGACATAGCCAGCTGAAGGCCAACCTGGGTATAATCTTACAATTAACCTATAAGATAAATTCTTTCAGTAGAAGAACGTTCAGTGTGTATCTAACAATTTACTCTCCCAGCTAAGCACTGTCATTTTAGCTGACAGGAAATAACTTACTTTGCATTTGTCCCAATCCAGTAAATGATTCCATTTTCATCAAAATCATGCTGGTGTCGAAATATAAAATTTTGGCCTTCTCTTAATTTTCGAACAAAAACAAATGAGGATCGGTCAAAATCATACCACTGCTTTGCTACCTAAATAAAGTAAACACACAAGACTGTCACCTTGAACTCCATCTGAATGCACAGTAAGCCACCCTTTCCAACCTTTTCAAAGTCAGCCATGTTATAACATGACATTTTTAAAATATCACCTAGCCAGGAGTTAAGCACGTGAAGACTATATAAAATAATAAAATGCCCCACAGATACAGAGCTCCATGATCAGCCACACGGTTGGCCTGTGCATTTGTTTCTGCAATGCTGGAGAACTGCACTCAGGACTTTACATGTGAATGATATCGCTCAGCCACTTACCAAACCAGAGTACGTCCCAGATATTATTCTAATAGAAAAAAGTCCGTATTATAAAATGATATCATTACAGTATACAAAAACATTTTCTATTCTCACTAGTTTCAAAAACCTTTAAAGTTATAGAACATTCAAATTAAGAAGCAGCTGTCAAGAGCGGGAGAGATGGCTCAGAGGTTAAGAGCATTGCCTGCTCTTCCAGAGGTCCTGAGTTCAATTCCCAGCGACCACATGGTGGCTCACAACCATCTGTAATGAGATCTGTCACCCTCTTCTGGCGTGCAGGCATACATGAAGGCAGAATTTTATATACATAATAAATAAGTAAATAAATAAATAAAAATAAACATCTTTATGTTCAAGGTGCTGGTAATACTATTTTCTAAAGTATCTCTAAAAACAGAATCACTGGGCACAATTATATTACCATACTCTGTATATGTATTTTCTTTATGGCAAATGGTTAAAGCAATGTGGAGAATGCCCACTTCGAGAAGACCCTGCCGGGTAGGAGCTCACCATTTTCAGCAGATACTGTTCCAGAGACTCAACTGTAGCCAAGGGCTCCATCTTCAGCATTCTGCCAGTCCGATCTATCAACGCAGTCTCACCAGGGGCACGTTCCAGCCGAAAGCGTAATCTTCTTGTGAGTATCTACACAGAAACAATCAACAGTCGACAGAAAACATGCGTCGCTGTTAGAATAATAAAAATGATTCACAGACATGAACACAAGCAAATAAGTGTATTAAAAAAGTACAGTCATAATGGGAGGATAAAGCCACAAGTAGTGGCTTATCTACAATACCAGTGGTTGGGAAAAAGAGGCAGGAGAATTGCCATGAGTTTGAAGCCAGACTGGGTGACCTACACAATCAGGCTTCAAAAAAAATAAAAGAAAAAAAGAATCCAAGGGCTTAGATCAATAAATGTTTCTACACGACTTGTAAAAGGTTCAATGATTGACAGTGATTAACAAGGGAAAAAGTAACTTACTAGAATTTCTAAACTTCAAATATATTATATATCTATATATACTTATATATTTTATATTAACTTATAAGTAAAATTACAAAGTACATTCACAAACTGAGCTAGGTATGGTGGTGCATGCCTTTAATCCTAACACTAGAGAGACAGAGACAATCGGATCTCTATGAGTTTGAGGCCAGCCTGGTCTATAGAGAGATACATAGTGAGAAGGAATCGCCCAAAAAACAAAAGTAGATGAAATGTATAGCTTCTAAGTCATAAATTAAAGTTAAGAAGCTAATCAGCTTATTCCTTTGCGACCACACCATGTATGACCTGAGGCTAGTGAACCTTTCATAGTGTCCATTTATTATCTGTGTATGTGAGAGTGCACCCTTGCACAGTGGAGATCAAGAGGACAGCCAATCCACAGGCGTCAACCTCTCTACAGCACATGCATTCTAGGAGTCAAACGCAGATCAAGCTGGGCAGCAAGCACTCACTGGCTCTTAAGTTAGGGTTTTGTCCTGGAAGCTGCAATGTGACACAATGAGCCACGCCACAGACTCCTTTGTCCAATCTTTATTTCCAAATTTTCACTGCAGAGTCTGGTTCGAGGCCTCTGGTATCATTACACCACCAACGCTAGGTCCTCACTTTGTGGAGATCCTGCAGCTCTGGATCCGCAGGGCATAGATGAGGTAGGAGGTTGGGTACTGGGGACAGCTCTCCCATGCTCACAACACTGGAGCTGGCTCACCTAATCCTGTGCTAACAGAGTTAGCTTTATGGTGGTGCCCTGCTGAGGTGCAGGGCAAGCCCGGGATAGCCTTGCCTCAGGCGTTGATGGGTGGGTGAGGGGAGTGTTTCCTTTTTAAATATTCTTATTAGATTTAGTTATTTGGCTGGGGCAGAGGATGTGGTAGTCAGAAAACAACCTGTGGGAATCAGTTCTCCTTTTACCATGTGGGTCCTGGAGAATTAACTCAGGTTCCCAGTCTTGATGGCAAATGTCTTTACCTGCTGAGAAGTCTCTCAAGCTCAAGAAAGTTAGTTTTCAGTGTTAGCATCGAGAACTTAGACTCAGCTGAAGGAGAGCCTCCACTGAGATGTCTAGATGAGTGTGGCCTAGAGACATGCTCACAGGGGATTGTCTTAACTGACAGAAAAAGAGCCAGCCCAGCTGTGGCAGCAACAATTTCAGAGTGCAGGAAGCTCCTGACTAAGCAGGCAGGCAGCATGGGTGCTCTGAGTGAGGTGCTGTGACCAGCTGTGCCAAGGCCCGCTTCTGAGACCACCCCCAGGGTGGACTGGAATCTGGAATCATAGTCCGTTATCCCTTTCTCCCCTAAATTGTTTGCAATCAGTTAACTGGAATATCTCACCACAGCAACAGAAGGAACTAGGATACCAGCATCTAATAAACTTAAAAAGGCAAGGTAATTTTTTTGTTTGATACATTTTAGTATGCAACCAATTTTAACAAGCTTTGTTTCTGCATAATCTAAAGTCTTACAGAAACACTGGCTACTTGTATATTCGGCACATTTCTGATCTTTCTTCTTTGGGTTTTATACAAACTTCTGAAATGAAAAAACATACAGGGCTGGGTTGTGGCTCAGCCAGTAGAGTACTTGTCCGGGGCAATCCCTAGCACCACAGAAACCCAGCATGGTGGCTCACACCTGTCACTCCAGGAGTTCAAGGTCATCCTCACCTACTTAAGGCCAGCCTGGGTTCTGTAAAATCCAGTCCCAAAATCAAACCAACAAACAAAAACACTGAATGAGTATGAAATAAACGACACTGGAAGACATTAAGAATATTTGTTGCTCTTGTAGAGGACCAGGATTTGTTTCCCAGAACCCACATGGAAACTTACAAAACAACACAACAAAAAGAGTTTAATTTGAACACATGGGTTAGGAGGAGCTCAGAGTCATTTTCAACTACACAGTGAGTTTGAAGACATCGTAGACAACATGAGACCCAGTCTGAAGTTTAAAAAAGAAAAACAAGCCTCCATGTTTAAATACTTTCATTTTTTTCTTTATCTCAACACAGACAGCCAACAAAGAGATGTGATAAGACTACAGTCTGAATGTCTGTACAAGCGAGCAGGAGCTGGAAGGTGGTGAGGTGAAATCAGAGATTAGAAAGAAGGGTGAGCATGGTGACACGTGCCTGTAGCGCAGCAGCAGAGGGGCAGAGGGGCGGGGTCTCTCTGAGCTCCAGGCCAGCCTGCACCTCATCTCAAAAAGAAAGGAAAGAAAGATAAAAACCTACAGGCACGTGTTCATTCTCCTTAGCAGTGGAACTCGTGGTTAGAGGAAACCCCTTATCAGACACCAAATCTGCCCAGGCAGTTACATACAAATGTCCAGCCTCCAAAACTGTGCTATCATCTGCTTCTTATATCTTGATTTTTTTTCTTATAGCAGACCAGGCTTAATTTATAATTTTTAGAACATTTAGCTAGATTTTTCAAGTTAAAAAATGGGACAGGGCAATTCAATGCCCTCTTCTGGCTTCCTCTGGTACTGCATGCATGTAGTTCATTTACATGAATATGAAACATTCATACACATAAATCTTTCTTTTAAAAAAATCAAAAGTTTGGGCTGAAGAGATAAGAACACAGGATGCTCTTCCAGAGGTCCTGTGTTCAATTCCC
The DNA here is from genome assembly GCF_014885135.2 of Alexandromys fortis. Classification (NCBI taxonomy): domain Eukaryota; kingdom Metazoa; phylum Chordata; class Mammalia; order Rodentia; family Cricetidae; genus Alexandromys; species Alexandromys fortis. The sequence continues at coordinate 9,659,374 of NW_026067913.1, read as the reverse complement.
AGCAACCACATGGTAGCTCACAACCATGCGTAATGAGATCTGTTGCACTCTTCTGGCCTGAAAGCAGATATACAGACAGAACATTGTATACATAATAAATAAATCTTAAAAAAAAAAAATCAAATGGCATTTCAATTAGAAATTTAAAAATTAACCTTAAAATTTTCTTAATCAATATACACAAAGGCATGTCTTAAAATAAAAAGTATATCATTGTTCCTAAATGCACTCAGTTTTATAAAGGGCTGTTTCGCGGTTACCTGGAGGTTATATGTGGATCCTGGTGTGTCATACAAATGAAGAGGTAGTCGTTCAATAGATTCTAATACAGCTATTAACTTTCGAATTAATGCAACTGCGGGTCTGCTGTGAAGACAGAATGAGAGCGTTTATGTAACTTGTGCAAACATTCATATATACGTCTCAACTACCAAATTCACATAACCCTCAGCTCTCTGTATCAAACAACTCCCTATATTAGACAATTCCTTGCTTACAGCTAATTATTTGTGTGACCAATCAGAAGGTCAGACAATGACGTCCAGCAGCTGGTTCTCTCATTCCAGCGTGTGTATCCAGGGATTGAAATCAGATCCCACAGACCTTAGCAATCATGAGCAGTGGGAAATACTCCAGAGATACTCTCCTAACTCAATTTCTTTGCTTCAGAGTCACACACATGGGCTAGAGAAATGGCTGTGCTGCTCCTGCAGAGGACTTGAGTTTGGTTGCCACACTCACACCTGGGGGCTCAAAACCACCTGTACAGCCAGCTCCAGAGGATCTGATGTCCTCTTCTGACCTTCGAAGGAATCTGTGCTTATATATACCCAAAGATAAGAGACTAATGAAATTCTCAATTAAATACAAAGCAAACGTAAAGTTAAATATTTAGAGAGCTATAATATGTGCTACATTTAGGGCAGTAATATTTTCTTTTCTTCGTCTTTTCATTGGGAGAAAGGGTTTGATAAGGCACCAGTGCTCAGCTCTCTTGCCTCTGCTTCCTTAGTGCAAGGATTACATACATGTTGTCACTACACCTGGTTGAACACAGAAACATTTCAATTGTGAGGGCTGGAGAGATGGCTCAGAGGTTAAGAGCATTGCCTGCTCTTCCAAAAGTCCTGAGTTCAATTCCCAGCAACCACATGGTGGCTCACAACCATCTGTAATGAGATCTGGCGCCCTCTTCTGGCCTGAAGGCACACATACATACAGACAGAATATTGTATACATAATAAATAAATATATATACAAAAAAGAAACATTTCAATTGTTACCCACAAAGATACAATATACACTCCAGTGAAATGTGACTTATTATAGAAACTTCACAACATTCAAAAGTAGAAAAAAAAGAGTTAAATATACCGTAAACACCCCCAAAATCCAGCTTACACAATTCACCACTAATGGCCAACCTGCTTTTATTTATATACCCAGAAGACCGCATTCCATTCTATTTTGAAGGAAATGACAGTGTGCCATTTCTTCCAGAGGGATTTTATGTCCTTACAAAAGGATAGAGTATCCATGTCACAGGCAAAGAACTAACAACCAGTCAATAATATCACTCATTTAACCAATGCTCAACTGGTGGGAATTCTTTATTTAGTCAGGCTGGTCTTGAACTCAATCCTCCTGATGCCGTCTCCTAAGTAATAGGATTACTGATGTGTGGTGAACCACCACATCCAGCTTTTTATAACTGTGGAACAGATGCTTACGATGTAGTCCATGCTGCCCTCAAAGAGCATGTGGCTGACTGTATCTTAAACAGCTGCAGTCCTGACACAAATGGCTTACTTTCTTTTACTAGATTCAAATAACATTTCAATTTTTTCATTTACATTTTTCAAGCTACTTTCACTGAGTAGGGTGATTGCCTTGTGTGGATGAACATATGTATTTCAACTCTGCACAGCATAAACATACTGTACAGCCTCTGGAGTTTACCTTTCATCGTCTTCACTTTCACTAAAGGCTGTTTTGAAGACATTTATTCTTTCTACCAGTTGACTACAATCTTGCTTCATATCCAAATCTATGCTCTAGAGAAAAACAGAAAGTAGGTAAAATAAAAGCATATTTATAGACTTTACTCCAATTTATCAGAAGCTTATAAAGACATGAATATTTTAAGTTATCAATACAATTTCAGTAAGCTCATTACTCATTCAGTCTTTCAATTAAAAAAAATTCCTGTATGCTCAGTAGGCAGGCAGGTATCTCTGCAGGCAGTAACTGACACACAGGTGTTTCTCTGTAGGAAGTGATCGACACACTGGTGTTTCTCTGCAGGCAGTGATTGACACGCAGGTGTTTCTCTGCAGGCAGTGATCGACAGGCAGGTGTTTCTCTGCAGGCAGTGATCAACACACAGGTGTCTCTACAGGCAGTGATTGACACACAGGTGTTTCTCTGTAGGTGGTGATCGACACACAGGTGTTTCTCTGTAGGCAGTGATTGACCATGCAGATGTTTCTCTGCAGGTGGTAATGGAAAAGCGGGTGTTTCTCTACAGGCAGGATCGACAAGCAGGTGTTTCTCTATGGGTAGTAACTGACACACAGGTGTTCCTCTGTACACAGTGATTGACACACAGGTGTTTGACTGTAGGCAGTGATCAGCAAGCAGGTGTTTGGCTGTAGGCAGTGATGGACAAGCAGGTGTTTGATTATAGGCAGTGATCAACACACAGGTGTTTCTGTAGGCAGTGATCGTCATACAGGTGTGTTTCTTCACTGATGTCATAAGGGGGTCACCAATTATGCTGTTATTATTAGTGCTTTCCAAAGTAGACCCAGTGACTTCAGACTGTATGAGAATCAATCATTTCCATTTTCACTAAACTACTTCAATGAGTTTAGGGAAAAAAGACCACTAAAATCAGGGCTTCATAAATATTAATTAGTGACTTTTACCAATTACTGCTATAATTTCTGTAAATGAAAATACAAATGGTAAAACTTATGAATGAGACCCACTGAAAATAAAGACTAAGAAAATATGAACTTTCCTTTGAACAATTGCAGGGAAAAAAAAAGAAAAAAAGGAAATATGAACTTTATCACCAAATGAAAATCTTAAAAGAAGATTTAAGCTGGGTAGTGGTGGCACAGGCAATTGGGAGGTAGAGGCATCCGAGGATACAGAGAGAAACTCTGTTTCAACACCCCACCCCAAGAAAAAAAAAAAAGAAACTCTGGAAATTAAAGTGAAAATCAGGAGTGGAGGCACACACATTTAATCCCAGCACTTGGGAGGCAGAGGCAGGAGGATCTCTGTGAGTTCGAGGCCAGCCTGGTCTACAAAGGGAGTTCCAGGACAGGCTCCAAAGCTACAGAGAAACCCTGTCTCAAAAAAAAAAACAAAAAAACAAAAAAACTGGAGAACTTAAAATCAAATAGGCTCAAATACTTCATTCAATTGGCTTTAACATAATAATGTAACTTAAAGGGAAAGTAATCAGAAATATTAACATTTAACATTCACTTAGTTTTAAAATATTTCTTAAATAACAATACTTAAAGTCAATCTAGCAAAAGTATTAACCAAACACATCTTTTGAAACTTTATTATGTTTTTGTTTCTAGTACTAAATAAACTTACATTATTTAAAACAGTAAGAAGAGCCTGTACTAAACCACTACTACACATTTCGTATGGTGAAATTGTGTTCTCATCCTTCAGAAGTACAATTAGGTTTTCTAAAGCTGTCTTCATTAAATCTCGCCAAGTGTTTTCACCTTCAATACACTGAAAGAAAAAAAATAATGAAGACAATGTAAAAACACAGGCCTTAAGAAAATAACATATGCCACGAATCACAACAAAAATGGATTAAAATTACATTGCATTAAAGCTCATATTACTAAAGCAAATTATTTCTATGAGTTACAAATATTTGTTTGTAAAAAGCCTACTTTAAATCTTTTAGAGATTTTTTTAAGAAAGTATTTTATTTATGTGTGTGGTAGTGGTTAGGAAGCTTGTGTGCAGGGGCCCGTGGAGACCCAGGGCTTAAACCTCCCTCCCCAGAGCCAAATGAAAGGTGATTGTGAGCCACAGAACCTGGGTGCTAGATTTTTTCCCCCTATTTTTCTTTCTTTTCTTTTTTTTGTTTTGAGACAGGGTTTCTCTGTGTGGTCCTGGCTGGCTGTCCTAAAACTCACTCTGTAGACCATGCTGCCCTTTTACTCACAGAGATCCACCTGCTTCTGCTTTCCAAGTGCTGAGATTAAAGGCATGCGCCAACAGCGCCTAAGCTATCTCTGGCCCTAACATTTAGGCTTTATTAAGTCATACAGTTCCTGTTCAATCCTGCTATACCACCTCATTTCTGCTGAAACCTCCCTGATTACTGCAATACAGCAAAGCATCCACATACAATGTGAAAAGAAATCAACATAGCTTTGGGCAGGCAAACCGTTTCAGGGACAGTGAAATTTTATCCTCATATAATTTTCATGTAGCATCAAAGTTTCCCTCTTTTTGAGGGTTTTTTGAGACAAGGTTTCTCTGTGTAGCCTTGACTGTCCTGGAACTACCTCTATATATCAAGCTGGACTTGAACTCATCGAGATCCACCTGCCTCTGTCTCCAGAATGTCTTTTTTAAAATTTAACAACATAAAACCTGGGGTCTGGAGAGATGGCTCAGTAGTAGCACCTATTGCTCTTAACCTGGGTTCACTTTCCAGCATCTATGTGGTAGCTCACGACCACCCATAACTCCACTTCCCAGCACCTATGTGGTGGCTCATAACCATCCATAACTCAGCTCTAGTTCTACATGCTGGTTAAGACACTCATACACATAAAACAAAAATATATTCTAAAAATTTAAACATAAAAACTACTCTTGCTTCATAAAACCATATTGAATTTGATTTGTGGGCTGTAATTTCCTGACTGTTACTCATTACCCAGAACAAAAAAACGATTCTGGTGAGTAGCTGGATAAGAAAAGGAGATAACACAAGGCAAAATTCATTATTTGTCTCAAAATCAAAAGACTAAGACTAAGCATATAAAACTTATAAAACCCAGTACTTGGGAGGCAGCGAAAAGAAAATTACGAGGCCGGGCAATGGTGGCGCATGGTGGCGCATGCCTTTAATCCCAGCACTCGGGAGGCAGAGGCAGGCGGATCTCTGTGAGTTCGAGACCAGCCTGGTCTACAGAGCTAGTGCCAGGACAGGCTCAAAAGCCACAGTGAAACCCTGTCTGGAAAAACCAAAAAAAGAAAATTAAATTACGAGTTCAAGACTATCATGAGTCATGCAGAAACACTTGATCTCAAAAAGAAAAAAGGTAAGTCAGGCACGGTGGTGTAGGCCAGTGTTCAAAGAACCTCCTAAAGATTGATGCAGCCAGGACAGCCAGGGATATACAGAAAGACCTTGCCTCAAAAATAAAGAAAGCAGGGGCCAGAGAGACCCAGGTTCATCTCCTAGTACACACATGGTAGCTTACAGCCATCTTTAGCACCAGATCAAGGGGTCTTCATGCTTTCTTCGGGTACTGTGTGCACCAAACACAACAGACATATACATGTAGAAGAAACAAACACATAAAACAAAATCTGAAAACAGTTTAACATACATGTCTATTTGTATGAAGCTCCCAAGATGATTCTAACTGTGTTGCTATATTTCTAAGTGTTACCACTACTCCACGAGGCATGCTTTCAACAGCTTTAAAGTGGTCATCATACAAATCTCGAGCCATAGTTCGTACCTATCAAAGTAAGCAAAGGAATTATAAATTCACCATAATTATCTTTACCAATTCTTCTCCTCATTCTCTGCCTACCTACCTCTCATCTATATCATCTATCTACCTATCTATAATCTATCTACCTATCTATCAATCATCTATCTACCTACCAGCCTGCCTATGTACCTATTATCCATCAATCTACCTATCTATCAATCATCTATCTACCTGCCTACACTACCTATCAATCATCTATCTACCTATCAATCAATCATCTATTTACCTACCTGCCTATTATCTACTTGTCTCGGGCACTCATTCACAAACCTTCAGGAACTAAGACTACTGAAGCTATGGGTATGGAGCTCAGCAGTCTGCCCAACATGAATACACAAGGTTCATTCTCCACCATCACCAAAAAAAGTTGTCCTAAATCAACTCCTACATTGTCATTATTCTCACGGGTTCTAATTGCTGAAAAGATAGATAGGATTTTAAAGGTTTACTAAAGTAACTTTAAAATGTTCAAAGTACCCTTTCTTTTCAAAATAAAAGTAACTTATTCATGGTTAACCAATTAGAAATACAAATAACACCACTCCCTCACTGTAAAAGGGAAAATCAAACCACTTATGATTCTAACAACCAAAGCTTACCTTTTTCACATTCTGGGCTATAAAAGGCTTTTAAATATTACACACATATCATATATATTACACTTACAAATAAATTAAATTTACAGATTTTACCATGAGAAGAAAAGATCTGTCCACTGAGTATTAATGATTTTTCATTGAAGTTAAAATGAAATTACCTGAGAGAACAACCAAACTACGGCAGCCTGATAAATTTTAGTAATGACACTATTCACAAATGTTACACTGTTGGGCGGGTGGTGGTGGCGCAAAGGTGAAGCAGAGGCAGACAGATCTCTTGTGAGTTCATAGCTAGCCTAGGTCTACAGAGTGAGTTCCAGGACAGGCTCCAAAGCTACACAGAGAAAATCTGTCTCAAAAACAAAACAAAATAAAACAAAAAACCCCAAATGCTATACTGTTGAACTTTTTTTCTTTTTCTTTTTTGAGACAGGGTTTCTCGAGACAGTTTTCTCTGTGCATCCCTGGCTGCTCAGGAACCAGCGCTGTAGACCAGGTTGGCCTTGAACACATAGAGAACCACCTTCCTCTGCCTCCTGAGTGCTAGGATTAAAAATGTGCACCACCACCATCTGGCAATGATGCACAGTTTTAGAGATTATGTAAATTATTTTAATGAAACAAAGGTTTATTTGTACAATTAACTAATGCAAATTTAGGGTTTTTATAATTTGATTTTAATCGTAACTCTAATGAAATAGAAAACAAAATATCTTCAAGTACTTCAAGTACTAAAAGATGCTCAGAGATTAAGAGCATAAAATGCTCTTGCAGAGAACCTGACTTTGGCTCCCAGCACCGACACTGACCTCCATGAGAATCCACACCACACATAGGTGGTACACGCATGCACACAAATGCACACACATACCAAATATATCCCTGTTTTTTTTCCAAAACAAATTTCTCTGTGTGGCCTTACGTAGTTTCAGATTCACAGAGAGCCACATGCCTCTGCCTGCTGAGTAGAGATTAAGGGCGTGCACCAACACACCAGGCTTAAAGACCTTAGAGGAGCTTAATAACAACTTTCTATTTCATTTTGGTGTGAATTTCTACATTAAATTTAGCAAGACCTATGATTACACTACCTCAAACAATATTAATAATTTAATAATAAATCTGAGGTTAGAACTAATAGTTAAAATTACCTTTGCTTATAAGAAATATATTTTGAAATATACTGTTGGTATGTGCTAAAGAACCAGCATTCTGCTAAATATATATACTTCATAGTATATATAATCGCATGGCGATGGTATGAAATCAACAAATCACATAAACTGTCTTTTAATAGAAACACAAAATAAGATCCCATGTGCCAATTCAAACACATCTGCAGATGAGGAGTGCTATAGTCATTTCAAATTCCACTTAGTCTAACAGCTATCTCCCTAGACAGTCTGACTACATAGTCCTGGCTGTCCTGGAACCCTCAAAGAGCTCTTCCTGCCTCTACCTCCCAAGTACTGGGACTAAAAGTGTAAGAAACGACTCCCTGTAAGATAGTTCTTTCTGAAGTGTTTCAAATATTCTGAATTGAAAGGAATATCTGACTTTATGCTCTTTTAAAAAACACATACAATCCCAGCACTCGGAAGGCAGAGGCAGGTGGAGGCCAATCTGGTAAAGCTACAGAGAAATTCTGCCTCAGGAAACCAAAAACACATGCAGAAGCAACCAAAAATGATTCACATAGCTATAGAGGATCCCTATCTATTTATCAATTGGTGTGTGTGTGTGTGTGTGTGTGTGTGTGTGTGTGTGTGTGTGTGTGTGTATGTGTGCGCGCCACCACTGCCCTGCAAAACTCGGTTATTTTTTTTTAAAGTTCCCTTCCCTACTCTCAAGTACTGTATTTGAAAAGTATTTTCTAGGCCAGGCATACTGGCGCATGCCTTTAAATCTAGCATGTAGGAAGGGAGAGGCAGGCAAATCTTTGAGGGTTGAGATCAGTCTGATTTACACAGTAAGTTCCAAGTCAATTACATAGTAAAACCCTATCTCTAAAGAAGCAAAAACTATTCTGTATCTTGTATCTGTCACAAGAAAATGTTCAATCTGAGACTATTTTAATTTGCTTTTTAAATATGCCAAATGCACGAGCTGGTAAGTTAACATTATACTGGCCTTATTTTACTTACTGATTTTTGTGGTACTGAGGACTGAACCCAAGACTTCACATGTAGCAGGCAAGCACTTTACTATTGAGCTACCCCAAACTCTCTTTTTACTGTGAGATGGAGTCTCACAAAGTTGCACAGGTGGCATCAAACACACTCTGAAGCCCAGGCCTGCCTTGAATTTGTCAATCTTCCTGCTTCAGCTTCAGTTATAGGCCCACACCACTAGACTTTACAACTAGCCATGCTTTCAAAGAACAATACATATCTGATAAATAGAATATGAATACTATGGGTTTTTAACACGATACTGTGCTTGCTTCCGGTGGTCTGGGCTCGTCTGTGGGTGGCGCTGAACCGGGTAGGTGAGTGCTCTACCCTATACCCGTGGATTCTAGCGCTAATGTCCTGTGTTCAGCCATTACACCAAGCACTAAAACTATCTGAATCCAGAACCACCATCACAAAGTATTAAATCAGGATTAGGAAGTAAAGTGATCATCCTTTAGTTTATCACTTAGCGTGGGTGTGCATGCGTGTACAGTGGAGGTCATGTGGAGGAGACAACACTTGGGACTTGAGACTTTCCTTCCAGCGGCTGAGTTTCCCAGGTCAAACCAAAGCTGTTAGGTTTGGCAGCCAACACTATTACCCACTGAGCCATCTCCCTGGCCTAAAAAATTAAAAAATATTTAAACACTGAAGTTTCACTCTTTTTCCCCATTCCAATTTCCATTGGTTTTAATGTTGGTGCATATAGACAAATATTATGCAAATAATTAACAAGGGGATAAGATGTAACTAAAAATGGGTTTTTTTGGAGTCTTAAATAACATGTTTAATCTTCCCAGTGCTATCTATCAGCTGCTCCTCAAGTTTCCACTGAGCATAAAGGGGGGAAACACACTGTACAGATATACCTTTTGCTTTGTTTTTTCCAGCTTGGATTTTAATTTTCTGCCTCTTTTGCCAGTCCAGCCAGTCACAAACTCTGAACCTGAGGGAGGGAAGGCAAACGCTGTCAGAGAACACGGGATGCGCTGCAAGCCACTCCCACACCTGCACTCACTCTCACTGCAGGGCTCGCACGGGCACACTTACCCAGAGACGTTTCTGCAGTAAATGAATGTTTAGTTCCTCTGTTAGATTCAAACACAAAACCAGGCAAATCTTCTTTTAGTATTGTAGCTTGCTGACCATCAGAGTTATGAATAGCAATTTCTCCTTCCTTCAAACATGTCACTGACCAGTTCCCTACGCTGAGTTTGGTGGGCCCTGGTGCTGACAGTATAGGCTGACTTGAAGTAGATGGCTTCACTTGGCCTCGGGCTCTTTGTAACTTCTCTAAGAATTCACTTCTGCTTTCTGTAAAGACAAAAGACTTGTTTATTAAAAAATCTACCCTTTCCAATAGACCAGATTATTGAAATGTAATTTTTATAAAGAACTAATAGAGTTTTATTCTTCAGAGTCCTCTGACTGGTCTGACCTATCTATATAGGCTCAGGCTTGAAGCAACTCTATAGACGTTTTTATTTTTAACTACAAATGAGGCTTCTCAGAAAAGATACAAGGAGCCATCTATACACCTATGCAATTTACTATTTCTTAACAAAAGAAAGCTTTACCTAAGACCAACTAGATTAAAAGTAGCTACAATGTTGTTCCTTGGCACATAAAAAAAAGGTTATTTGTGAGCTGGGTGCAGGGGTGGCACACACCTTTAATCTCAGCACTCTAAAGGCAGAGGCCAAGTAAGGATCTCTGAGTTCAAGGCTAGCCTGGTCCACAGAATGAATTCCAGGACAGTTGTGAGGTATTTTCATCATACATTCTTTTTCTCTTTGAAGCAGGGTCTTTAGATAGCCCAGGCTATCCTCTAACTCACTATGTAACTGAGGATGGTGTAGAACACCCAGTCACCTTGCCTCCAATTACCAATGCTGGGATTACAGACATATAGTGCCATTCCCAGATATAGTACAGTAATTTTCTCTATTAAAAAGAAATTCCTGACACAGGGACAAGCCTATGAGTTAAACTATAAACCAAATCCTTCAGCTGGAACAAAGTCTTACCTGAACTATCCGATCCACCTTCAGGACTGCCGCTTGAATACATGGTGGCCAGTTTTCCATCCAGGATAAATCTGAACCATCCATTACTGCCATTAGATAGCTCCAAAGCTGCAGCATCACTCCAAATGTATAAGCAGTCCCTTCCCCTGATTATTGACCAGTCTCTCCAGTGGTATGGTTTACCTTGCTGCAATTCTTTAGCATCTTCCTGCGGTTCATCTTCCTAAATGTGTGGAATGAGCCAATAAAATGTAGGAAATAATTTCATTTCAAACATCCACAAATACTTAAAAAACATGAATATGAACCTGATTTATAATTAAAACATATTTACTTGCATGTAGTTCAATATATATTGTAAAAAAACAATCATCGATTAAATAAATATTAAATGTCTTAAAATAATCATGTAAATGATACTATATCTAGGTATGATAGTAAAAGTCAATGGAGTGGAGATTTATATGAACACTCTGGGGCCTGGGTAAACTCACTACACCTCTAGCCTGCTGACTTGAAGAAGCTTGGATGAAGTAATGACACATAAACTGTGATAGAACAGAATCACCACACAAGGTTTTTAAATAAAATTCCTTGGATAAAGAAAATGCGATATACACATACACGCCGGTCTATTACTTAGCTATTAAAATTAAAAGAACATGGAAGAGTAGCGGTCAGAGTATGTCAAGTGCTCTAAGTGCTCTCACTCCTAGGAAGTTGGAGAAAAGGATAAAGAGTGGCCTCTAAAGGAGAGGGGAAGGGGACTGGGAACACTATCAAGCTGAGCAATAAATACCATAATACAGGAAGTTGTTCTTCTACAGCACAAAAGGGTCAAAAGAGGAGCCTAAAGGGTCACAGGACACACAAATGCCCAGTGTTTGAGGTAGAAATGCTAACTACCCCAATTTGATCATCTCACACTGCAAATACTAATCATTTTTATCATGCTATATCCAACAACATATAATTCTGTGCCAGTAAAAATTAAAAATAAATGAAAGTGAATTCTAAGTCCCAGTTCTTAGTCAGGTAAATAAAATATATTATTATGACAATGGGTCTCATGTAACGACAACTGGCCTCAACTCTAGGTATCTAAGGGTGACCATAAATTCCTGGTTAAGAAAATTTTTTAAGAACTGAAATAAAACAAACTTGTAACCACTTTTTAGTATAGCCTAGGAGCCATAAATTTTTAATGACATTTGAAAAACAAGAACAGGCTGCTGAAATGGCTCAGCAGGCAAAGGTTCTTGTTGCTATGCCTGACAACCTGCAGCCCACGCGGTGGTGGAAGAGAACCAACTTCTGAAAGTTGTCCTGACTTCCAGACATTAGTGTCCGCATTCAAATGAGCACACCAAACACATAAATAAACGCTAAAAAAAATGAAAACTGGGACTACTGTCAGATATGTGACACACTTGGGAGCAGAAGCAGGAAGGTACATAAGGACAGCTTACATTATAGACGAAGTTCAAAGCCAGCCTGAGCTACATTCTGAGATGAAGACACCAGGGGCTGAGGGTCAGTGAGGAGGTGCAGTGAGTAAAGACACTTGTTGCCAAGCCTGACACCCTGAGTTCAATTGCTGAACCCACATGGTAGAAGGACTCCCTCTCTCGTTCCCTCAAAGAAGAGAAAGGCAACAAAACTGTAAAGTTCTCAAGGACCTGGGAAATAAATGGAATATGTGCTATTTCAAAAACTACTCCATGTTGTGGAATAGCTTTTTGTACGCTGTGAAGAAGTGTAATTCTGACTGGTTCAACAAAAAGGTGAAGGGCCAATAGCTAGGCATGATTTCCAGATACAGAGGACGCTGGGAAGAAGGGCAGAGACTCGAGGAGACGGAAAGCAGGGTGGACAATACACAGATGAGTTAAAGGAGCCTAGAGGCAGCACATAGATAAACAGAAATGGGTTACTTAAGTTATAAGACCTAGCTAAAAACAAGCCTAAGCTAGTGACTAAGCTTCCATAATTAATAATGCGTCTCCCTGTGGTGATTTGGGAGCTGACTGGCAGGACAGAGAAAGACCAACAACTGGAAACCAAGCCCCCTTCTCCGTCTCCACCAACTGCCAGCAAACTCTTCCTAACATTCAGTGGAGAGTCACTGCCGAATAACAACAGTACTAACACTATCTGCTAATGGCAGGATATGGATTATGTTCTTCTTGGGGTTTTTTGAGCTTTCTGTTGTTGGTTTGTTGTTGTTGGTTTTTCCCCAAGGCAGAGTTTCTCTGTGTAGCTTTGGGGCCTGTCCTAGAACTCACTCTGTAGAGCAGGCTGGCTCCAAACCTACAGAGATCCTCCTGCCACTGCCTCTCGGAGTGCAAGGATTAAAGATGCACTGTCTGGCTGGATTACAGTTGACAGAGAATCTACAATTTCTTAATTCTAGATGGTGGCCATAAAAAGTACCATGGTCAAGCTGGGCAGTGGTGGCCCAGGCCTTTAATCCCAGCATTTGGGAGGCAGAGGAAAACAAATCTCTTGTGATTTTGAAGCCAGCCTGGTCTACAAGAGCTAGCTCCAGGACAGACTTCAAAGCTACAGAGAAAGCCTATCTTGAAAAACCCAACAACAAAAAATACCACGTTCAATCCCTGGGATATCTTTCTTTCTTTCCTTCCTTCCTTTGGGGTGGGGGTGCTGTGAACTGAACCCAGCCAAGGTCTTAGACAAGTTAAGCCCACGTCCTGTACTCTGGCCCCATCTACAGTTTTTACATTCAAGGAACTGGTCAAAATACCCCTACCACCTTTTTAAAATCCGTAAGTGTGCTGAACTCCATTCAAAAATGGGGGAAGACGAGAGATAATGAAAACAATGTTATTAAGGACAGAATTTGAACAGTCTTTCTTTTAAACATTAGTTGTGTAAAGGATTTGCTTTTCAACTCCATACCTCATACAGTCTAGGCAAGTGCTATACTCAGCCCATATCAACAATGGAAGAGAATGTGCTGGGTATTTTGGTAGAGTAGGTATAAATAGAATGCTGTGTGATGTTTTAGTCTTGAATATTTTGTTTCGTTTTGTCTTCTTGAGATAGGGTTTCTCTGTGTAGCCTCGGCTGTCCTGGCATTCACTCTGTAAACCAGGCTTGCCTCTGCCTCCAAAGTGCTTGGATTAAAGGCATGCAGATTCTAATATTTTTTAAATGTACATATGCAGTCTGGCTGTGGGGGCTTCAGGAATTGGTAGGTAGAGTTCAGGTTCACCAACAACTACACAGAGAATTAGAGAATTGGAGGCTATGTGAGATCCTGTCTCCAAAAAAATTTATACACACATAAGTGTCCATGAAAATGATAAAGCAAATGTGGCAAAATGTTAACAACTAAAGAATTCTGATGTTCTTTAACCACACTGGGAACCCTGTCCTACATTTAAATTTTAACATAAAATTTATAAAGGGAAACTGATCAAAATAATACATTATTATTTTTATATTGCAATTATAAAAACCATCCTAAGTTAAACATAATTTCCCTAAACGAACCCTGTTCTCATATCACAATGAGGACCACTCACTTTTTCTGGCTTTGATTCCTCTTCGTTCTCATCATCAGAAGAAGGGCCTGCCAAAGCTGATACTTTGCTAATTACACCGAGCCTGGCCAGCTGATCTAAAAAAATATCACCACCTTTATCAACCAAATCCCTTATGATCTGTAAAGCTAGCAAATGGCCGTCATCGTCATCCTGGGGAGGAAAAGAGGAGCACGTGAGAGCACGCCGGCAAGGAGAACACGCAATCCATCCCGCCTCCCGGTGGACACTACTGTGGGCTGAACGAGGGAATGCTGACTACTACTGCCAAGTCTCCAAAGGAATTACAGCTATGAGAAACAAACCTCTTGATCAAGCACAGTTGCAGTGATTTCCACTAGTGTTGTGGGCAAATTGTGACCAACATCAGAATCACAGACTTCTTTTAGCAGTGCTTCAGAGCAAAAATGAATCATTTTTCGAATTAGAGCAAGACTGGCTTTCCTTAAGAAGGGAAGAAAGAATTTATGAAACCAAAAAAGCTCGAATTAGATAAATATTCAGTCATGCATTAGTAAAAGCTTAAGTGTCCAACAATTTTATAAGCACTAATGAAAAGCATACACTTAAGAATACCAAAAACTTAAGACTATGCTATTACAACAGTTTATGTTTACTGCTTAGGTAATATATTATGCTAATCAAAACTAATCATCCCTAATAATCTCGTAAAATACTATTTTATATTACATTTAATCAGCTTGGCTGCTGGTACAGCATGTTAGCCTTAGAAAAAGGAGGTGAGCCGGGTGGTGGTGGCGCACGCCTTTAATCCCAGCACTCGGGAGACAGAGGCAGGCGGATCTCTGTGAGTTCGAGACCAGCCTGGTCTACAAGAGCTAGTTCCAGGACAGGCTCCAAAGCCACAGAGAAACCCTGTCTCGGGAAAAAAAAAAAAAAGAAAAAAAAAAAAAGAAAGAAAGAAAAGAAAAAGGAGGTGAAAAGCCTGAAAATACTTTTTTCTGTCTCCCCCCTCTTTCTCTGACACACACACACACACACACACACACGCACACACGCACACACGCACGCATACACTGACCCATTATGAGGCAGGAATTACTTCACATAATTTAAAACATTACAACTCTTTTAAACCATACACAAACCACATGAAGTAGGTTTATCATCTCAGTTTTACAAAGAAAGTCTAAGAACACATAAATAACAATTCACTTATCTCTATTGGCATACTATATTTTTATATTATACATAAATATTTTATATTTACAAACATCCCATTTAACAATATTTTATAAGTTAAGATCATTTAAAAGTATTTTCCTATTACATTAAAAGTAGCATCTTGGAGCTAGAGAGATGGCTCAGAGGTTAAGGTTCCAGGTTCAATTCCCAGTACCCACACGGCCACTAACAACTATCTGTAACTCCAAGATCTGACAATCTCACACAGACAAACACATAGGCAAAACACCAATGCACATCAAATAAAAATATATTTTAAAAAAATAGCATCATTTTGGGGAAAATGTTTTTTTAAATACAGAGAGATTTTTTCATCTAAGCACTTAAAACACTTCTATGGAGCTGAGCGGTGAGGGCGCACACCTTTAATCCCAACACTCCGGAGGCAGAGGCAGGCGGATCTCTGTGAGTTCGAGGCCAGCCTGGTCTACAAGAGCTAGTTCCAGGACAGGCTCCAAAGCTACAGAGAAACCCTGTCTCAAAAGAAAAATAAATAAAATAAAAACCAAACAAACAAAACCACTTGTATGGACCGAGTGGGCATGAGGACAGCCTCCACATGTGCAAACTGATTTTAAAGGCGAGGAAGCCAGGTGCGATGGTTCACACCTACAGTTGTAGCACACAGAAGTCCAAGGCAAGAGGACTACAAATCGGAGATTAGCCTGGGGCAGCACGAAGGTATGAAGCTTCGGTACAAAGGCCACTGTCATTTTAGTGAAGAGGTGGTCTAGAGAAAGGGAAGACTACTTTGCCAGCTATACATGACAGGGTTAGTATCTAGAACATACAAAACAACAAAGTCTAAACATGAAGACAAAACTCAATTAAAAATTTGGTCATGGGGGGCTGGAGAGATGGCTCAGTGGTTAAGAGCATTGCCTGCTCTTCCAAAGGTCCTGAGTTCAATTCCCAGCAACCACATGGTGGCTCACAACCATCTGTAATAAGGTCTGGTGCCCTCTTCTGGCCTGCAGGCATACACACAAAACAGAATGTTGTATACATAATAAGTAAATAAATAAATATTTTAAAAAAAATTTGGTCATGGGGCTGGAGAGATGGCTCAATGGTTAAGAGCATTGCCTGCTCTTCCAAAGGTCCTGAGTTCAATTCCCAGCAACCACATGGTGGCTCACAGCCATCTGTAATGAGGTCTGGAACCCTCTTCTGGCCCTCAGGCATACACATGGACAGACTATTGCACACTAAATAAATAAATAAATATTTTTTGAGGGATTTGGTCATGGACTTGTCTAGATGGTTCTAAAAACATCAAAAACCAAATGCCCATGTGGACATGTTAAAGGGATAGCATCTATTCAGTGCTGATAGAAGTGCTAACTATGTACAGCACAGCAGTCCTCAGGAGCGAGAAACATCCATCAGACGAGCTAGCTGTACCATACCTGTGAAAAAACAGAGGACTCATATCCTCCTCTAGAGATATCATGCTCATCCATGTTCACGGCTGTTCTAAACTGTACACATGTCCATCAAACTAGTGAGTGGATAATGAAAATGCAGGACACAAACAATGGAATATTGTTCAGTTGCCCCGCCCCCAGTGAAATTCACAGGTAAATGCATAGAACTCTCAGCAATCATTATGAGTGAGATAAACCTGACCCAAAAAGACACATGACACATGTGTGCTCATTTGTGGACACGAGCTTGAAGACTATTAACTTTCACACATTGTCTCTAAAACTAGAAGCCAAGAGTGAAGGTAAAAAATCTTTACCCCAGCCCTGGAGGGAAGATGTATGTGGTGGGAGAAAGAGTTGTGTGTGTGTGTGTGTGTGTGTGTGTGTGTGTGTGTGTGTGTGTGTGTGTGTGTGTGTGTGACACTACTTTAACTGTATAAAGAGGTGTGTGGGTGTGTATATGTGTGTGACTACTTTAACTGTTTAAAGAAGTGTTAGTGTGTGTGTGTAACTAATTTAACTGTATAACGAGGTATGTGTGTGTTTGTGACTATTTTAACTGTATAAAGAGGTGGGGGGAATATGTGTGGTGGGTGACTACTTTATCTGTGTAACAATGTGCTGCATTTGCTTAGGTTGCGGAATACTACTTTAACTATGTAAAGGTGTGTTGTGTTTGTTTAATCATGTAAAGGTGCTGCTATTCACCTTGCCTGTTTAAGGCACCTGACTGGTCTAATAAAAAGCTGAATGGCCAAAGGCTAGGCATAGATGGATGGCAGGCGGGGCTGGCAGGTATAGAGAATAAGAAGGAATAAGAACAAGAGAATGAGAAAGCCAGCTAAAGAGGTAGGCAGATCTCTGAGAGTTCAGGGACAGCCTGGTCTACATACTGAGTTCTAGATTAGTTAGGGCTATATAGTGAGACCATATTTCAAAATATAAAATAAAATAAACCAGAAAAGATGATACTCACACTTCCAACCTAATTTATATTACTATATTTTTTAAGACAAATACCAAATCCTTCTCAAAAACAAGATATAATCACAGCATCAGATAATTTAAGCATAATATGAATAGCTACCTTATTGAAGGCAACATAGTCTGCTGGAACGTCTGTGCAAACACAGGTAATAACCTCTTCAAGTATATTGGTGCCATTTCTGGGTCTCCTCTGGGCTCATTACATTCTTCTTCATCTTTACTTGTGTCTTTCTTTTTCTTGTCATCCCCTTTATTGACTGGACACATCCAATCACCTACAAAGCATTATTTTTTAAAATGAGTTTTGAAATACAATGTCTTTCAAGGAAAAAAATGTTAATACATACTCATTTCAAACTAAAATTACCTAGGGAACAATGTTCAGTTCTCAGCACTGCAAACAAAAGAGCCCTACCTACTCTGAAAATTTCAAAATAATCAAATCATTCTAGTTACACAGCTTCTAATTATTCTTTACATGACAATCCCAAATCTTTTAAATTTAATTTTTTTTTTCCATTCTGAACTTATACAACTAGTCTGAAGAACATAGAAAAGGGCCCAGGGGAATGACTTTGTTTAAGAGCATGTATCATTCTTTCAGGACCTGAGCCCAGTCCCCAGGATTCATGTCAGGCAGCTCACAACCAGCTATAACGTCAACTCCAAGGGATCTCATTTCTGGCTTCCACAGGCTCTGCATTCACATGCACAGACACATAAACATTCACATAATTAAAAATTAATAAGAAGATTTTCTAAGGGCACAGAACAATAAGATGTTGAAGGTTTATCCACTGTTTGCATGCGCACGCGCACACACACACAAAATGCAGAGTTATTTCTAAGAATGGTTCATTTCTGTACTGTTAGTACGTCAGTGGAGGGGAAGCTGAACACACACGCAGAAGGCCTAGGACAGCACACACAGCTCACCTGGAGACTGCAGAATAGCTACTACTTCACTGTGGCCTCTCTCTCGAGCTTTATCCAATGGTGTTTTCCCATCTTCATCTCTTAGATCCGGATTTGCACCATGCCGTAAAAGAGTCTTATGAAGAAAAGTGTTTAATTTAAATTCAAGAGCATTTCTTATATCATTCAGCTCTATATTTGAAAGTTTTCCATACGCTGGAGAGATGGTTAAGTATTGTGGGTACGGTTCCCACAATAACATGTGACTCATAACCACCTGGAATCTGGTTCAGAGATCTAGTCCCTCTTCTGACCTACAACAGCTCCTGAATGACCTACAACAGCTCCTGAAAACAGGTGGTACATACATACATACACTCAAGCACACACAGACATATAAGATAAAATAAATAAAATATAAAATAAAATAATTTTTAAAGGCTGCCCAGAACTGCCTTTAATCTCAGCATTTGGGAGGTAGGAGGACCTCTCAGGTTGAGGCCAGATTGGTCTACAAAGTAAGTTCGAGGGCAGTGAGGGTTAGTCATAAAAACCCTGTCTCAAAACAAGTAAGATAAAAAGCTTCCCAGAATTAGTCTTACAGATACTAATACAAACCTCACCCTGTACCTATTCCTTTAAAGAATGACATCCATATCTCAAAACCTATACATAAATTTCACTTGATTATTTACTACCCCTCAAATAAGTTGTATTAAAATCTGAATCTGTCACACTCCCTCTCTCCTCTGTTTTTGACTTTAAAGTACTACTCGGTCTATGTCCTGGCCATCAATCTCACAATACAATGTCAATTACCAATTCTTTGACCAAAAATACATCAAGGTCTGTCCCTTTCCTCTAGGAATATTAAACATTTTATAACCTCATGATTATTTAATCATAATGCTCAAACACTTTTTTCGATGACAGGATAGATACAATTTAAAAACACCTCAAACAGAGCTGGCACCAAATGTTCTATTCTAGGTTTGATGCCCAGAAGGGGAGTGAATTGGGGGAGGGGGTTCTCTCTAAAACAAAAACTCTAAGTGTTTTGCTTATTGACTGTTACCAGTATCAGTAGAGGCCTAGCTCTCTCTAAAATCTAGCCAGTTCAAACTGCCAGACTGAGCTGGAAAAGACCAGCTCTCCAGTGAGATGGTAACTCCTGGGTTGCTATCACTCCATGAGATGGCTGACAGGACCAGTGGCTATCCCTCCAACACCTAAGATGCCCCGACTATTCCACTGATCAGTGTGTGCTATCTTTTCCTAATTCCCCCAACAATCCGGACAGTATTACAACTACTGTACAGAAAAAACCTCCTCAAGGCAAACTTAAGAAGGGCCGTCTTTATCCATGGGCTGACACTTGAATCAGAGAGTGCTCGGCTTTCATCATACCACATTATCTCACATCACACACCTGATACGAACACTTTCATCCCATCTGTTTTTTTAATGGTTTATTATGATGCTAAGTATATGGGCATTTTGCCTATATGTATATTTGTGCACCATGTGTGTACATGATGCCTGAGGAGGCTGTCAGATCACTTGGTACCAGAGACACAGATGGTTGTGAGCAGCCACATGGGTGTTGAGAAATTGAACCCAACTCCACTGGAAGAGCAGCCAACGCTAACTGCTGAGCCATCTCTTCAGCTCATAAATTTCAGTTTCTCAAAGTATAGAAAGGAATCTCAAAAGTGGAAAATACTGTAATATTTTTGCTTAAGAAACACTGCAAACAATTTTTAAAAACTAATTAAAACCAGTTATTCCGGAAAATGGGAAGAATCGATGTAGATAGCACAGAAGTATAAACTTTTCAGAATGAAATTTTTTGTCATTCTAATTTCTGAATCATATAGTTGTTAAAAATGTATGCTTTAACAACATGGGGCTGGTAAGACGGCTCAACGGGGAAAGTGGCTTGCCACCAAAACTAGTGACCTGAGTTCAGCCTCTGACTGGCCTGATGGTCCAACATACATGCCACCACATGCACATGCAGACAGACAGACAGACAGACAGACACACACACACACACACACACACACACACACACACACCATAAGATAACAATATTTTGAAAACCCTGGCTTTTACCTTTGCTACTTGAGGTCTTCCAAAACACGCAGCATAGTGTAATGATGATGACCTTTGGCCTCTATTAACATCAGCACCTCTCTCACAAAGAAATTCTACCTGGAATACGATAAAGAACCACAAAGTTGCTCTATTAATCCTTTAACACTGAAATTCAAACACCACCTTTTACTGGCTTACCATTTCCTGAGTTCCAAATGCAGAGGCCCAGTTTAACAGAGTCTGACCCACATCATCCATAAAATTTACTTCAAAAGCTGAAAGTTGAAAAAACAGAAAATTTTGTTTTTAAGGCCAACACTCAACTTTTCTAAAGTTTAAACAACTCTGATTGCTATATTGTATTAAGTACAGAGATAAGATTTTTACATATTTGAATACAGTATAAAGCAGAAAACCTAAGGTCAACTAAGAAAAAGTATTATAAAAAGGTTAAATCAGTCCAGTATAGTAGCACACACCTACAACCCCAGCACTCATGAGGCAGTGGCAAGAGAATCACTACGAGTTTAAGCCAGTTTAGTCTTCCAAGTTCTAGGCTAATCAGAGTTGCTGAGTAAAACTGCTGAGAAATGGGGGAGGATGGAGGCATTAAGTCACGGAACGATTACATGGTTTTAAACATTAAAAACAAACATGAAATAAGGATGGAAAAACAGCATGACTCCTTTGAGAAGCTCACATCTACCTGTGCGTGCATTTTACTTTCTTCTTGGGCACCCTTCTCTTAACATTAGTACTTAAAATCTGTATCAAAATTCCATAATAAGGGCTAGAGAGATGATGCAGAAAGAGATCTTACTGTGCTCGCTAAACACCAAGGTTCAATTCCCAGCACTTACAGAGCGCCTCACAACCACCAGTTCTAAGGAATCCAACTCTGACCTCTAAGTGCGCCAGCACACATACTTACATGAAATGAAGGCAAATAAATACCCACACATAATAAAAATAAAAATGAATAAATTAAAAGAACTGGTCAGGAATCTTACTTTCAGATTATAAAGTGGGTAAATTCCAACTTTATAGACACTCAACTCCCTCAAGTGAACGTGCACTCAGGCACTACCGTGCACCAGGCGGTAACTGCAGAGCTACAATGGGGGAGAGGAAGACTATTTACACAGTTAGCAAGCCAAGCATCTTGCCCAAAAACTATAAACTAGAAATAGCCTATGGTTCCTTATCTTATGGCATGTATTTATTTATTTATTCATTCATTCATTCGTTCGTTCATTCGTTCATGTGTTTTGTTTCGAGATAGGGTTTCTCTATTTTTTTTGTTGGTTTTTTTTGTTTGTTTGTTTGGTTGGTTGGTTTTGGTTTTTTGAGACAGGGTTTCTCCGTAGCTTTGGAACCTGTCCTGGAATTAGCTCTGTAGACCAGGCTGGCCTCGAACTCACAGAGATCCTCCTGCCTCGGCTCTCAAGAACCAGGATTAAAAGGCACTGCCACCACACTTAGAGAAAAATGTCTGACCTCCGGTGTCAATTGCATCTATGAGTGCATCAGTGTCTTTACTCCGAATACAGTCTATAAGCTGCCGATGAGAGCGTTCCCCAGAACTATCCAATCTCCGTAGTCCTGGGATTCTGCCCGTAGATCCAGCACTAGACTTGGGCAAGGCCTTTCGTCCTTCAAATAATAGCACCAAGAGGAGGTCAACCAAACGCATGGTATCAAGCACACATCTTTCATCACCCTGCAATGCACTTTCAATTGAATCTGGAAGCTCTGATCTCAGAAGATCCTAAAAAGAGAATGGAGAAAAACATGTCATATTTGCATTATACAAAACGACTTTTTCTGAAAGGATAAAAAGCAAGGCATCAGAAGCAGCTTACGTGTGTGACTAGGGGAGAGCCTCTGCAAAGTGTTGAGAGAAGACTGACAATCGTCGACACCTGGTTACTCAACTTGGAATCTGCAGCTGTAGAGGGGGCTCCCGTGGTGCTGCGGCCTGGTTTGCATGCTGAAGATGGTCCTGACACGGCACCACCAGCAGCTGCCATTCGTGACAACAGCTCTTCAGTTAACCCATGCTTGGCCAAGGGAGCAGGATCCACTCCACGACGAGTAAACCGGTCAGCTAATGATGCAAAACAGCGCAGAGCTCCATCGGAAACCTAAAGGTGCAGGAGTAAAGTAGATAACACGTCCTCCAGAGAGTGAGCACCAAGTCATTTCCGTACAAACACCAAATGGAAAGCAGCTGGGGCAAAGAATCAGATACTTTATCTTAAGTATCTAAACTTGAACGGCAGCTCCACTTTCCCTTGATCTCATGATCTGAGAAAGGTCTGTACCTGTCAAAGGCCCATGTCCTCATCTGCAAAGCAGTCTAATAATACTCCCCATAACCCATCTGTCTGCTCAAATGAGGTAGGGTATATAAAGGAGGTAAATAGACAGTAAATACTCTGAAATATAAATTGTTATTATGTACAAATTGGCCAAGACAATCTATGACTGCTGGTGAGGTAATATCTAAATAGAAAAAAAGGCATGAAAACTAGTTTTATTTTTTAAAGTATAGCAATTCAACAAAACCTTATAAATAATATTATATAAATACTAGGTTACTTTACTTTGGTAAGATCTAGCCTATTGTTTTCAGTAAGTACTGTACTAAGTCAACAAAATGTTACTGAACACAAGTACAGCTATAAAAATGGTTATCTCTATAACATTTAAATGTTAGTAACTATATCGTTCTCATTAAACAGGTTTGTTTGTTGGTTTTTATGACAGTGCCTCATTGTGTGACCCTGTCTGGCCTGGGAACATAGCATGTAGACAAGGCTAGACTCAAACTCCAAGATCTGCTTCTCTCTGTTTTCTGAGTGTTTAGGATTAAAGGCCTGGACCACAATGCCCACCTTAAAACACATTTTATTGTCCTTCCAAAGGCTTATGGTGTAGAAATATTAGATAAGTAAGCCAAGTGAAAATCTCAAATTTTAATTCTAAAGAGGGAACATTATCAAATTCTTTCTGAAAACTCAGCAGCTACAATACAATTTACTTACCTGATGGTCTTCATGTTTTAACAAACTAGACAGAGACTCTACACAAATTTCTAAAGAAGAATCCTGAGGTTCCATTTTGCCACAGAGTCTTGAGACCACAGCCATCGCAGAGTGTAAGGTATCTTTATGAACCAGGTGTCCGCTGTCACGAATGAAGGTAAGAACACAATTCAAACCCCCAGCCTCAAAGACCGCTCCTGACTCCCGAGTGCATATCAGTTCCAACACCTACAACAGGGACACAAAATTAGCAGAGGAAGCAATACTGACTGCAGCTTGTCAGCATCACAGAGCAGAGCAGACGCCAAAGGGAAGAGCGACATTCCAACAGCAAAGTAAAACAGTCAAACTAAATTCTCTATCAACCTTGTTTTTATTTAACCCAATATATAGAAAGCATTATAAATGCAACCTATAATCAATGAAAAATAACTGATATAAGTCAGGTGGGGTGGTGCAAGCCTGTCATGCCAGCACTTGGGACTCAGGCAGAAGGATAGGGAACTCAAAACTATTCTTGGACAATGTTAACCTATGCTACATGGGGAAAAGAGAGAAAAGAATGAAATGGTCAATAAAATCAAACCTCACTCACCAGGATCCACGTTTAGAGCTGTAAAGAAGTGATGTCATGTGACCTTGTCCTGGCTGTTTTCAGGAGAGTTACATAAACACAGCCCTGACTTCAGTGCTCTTAGAAAGTACACCTGTTGCTACTCTTTCTAGGAGCTGGCTACTCCAGGAAGATAGCTGAATTGGAATCAACAGTCAAACAAGGGTCTCAGGCTTTCTTTGGTCACTGTTTTTCTATTACCAGTAATAGGAGTTTACAATATACACCTTTCAATGCTACAAAATACGAATTACGCAACAAGAAACAGCATGCATGGCACACCCTACAAATAAAGCTTTATAAAGGAAGTTAAAGGCAAGTAGGACTCTGTGATTTTGAGGATAGCTGGGGCTACATAGTGAGACCCTATTTTCAAAACAAACAATCAGAAAAAGAAAAAAATAAAATCAATCAGAACCAAATCTAAAATGTAGAACATTATAAAACATAATGGACTACATAGAAAGGCCCTGACTCAAAAATATAAAATAAAACAATATAATATAAACATGCTCACTAAATATTTCTAATAAACTACTGACTTGGTACTGGTGTGTGTGTGTACACACATACACAACTGCAGGTACTCATGGACATCAGAAGAATTAGAACAAGAGTTATGAAGGCCTATAAGACACCCAATGTGGGTACTAGGAACAAACTCAGGTTCTCTGCAAGAGCAGCAAGTTCTCTAAATTGCTAAGCCAGCTCTGTAGCCCCTAAAACAGTTTAGAGATGACAACAAAATAGCTAAGTCCATGGATCCTAAAACCAGACTTCTAAGCTTTAAATCTTGGTAGGGTCACCACTACTGCTCAGTGTAGTGATTTTTTTGCATATGTAAAATGGATTCGATGTTAATGGCAGCACCTACAGAACTGTCCTGAGGAGTGCTTAGAAGACTGCCTGTACTGGTGCTACTGTTGTTTGTCGTGGTGAACTCTGTCACTATTTGTATACACAGAAACTCTGGGCAGAAGCACGAAGAGCTTCTCTCAAGCCTAGTGACTACGGGAACTGAACAGCAGGAAGCAGGACAGGCAAACCTCTCACCCCACAGCTGTCCCCCAGCTCTTACAGGGCTCTGGTACCACCTGACTGTCAAGGCTAATGCTCTTCACCACTCTCAAAAGAATGGTGACTTATTTCTACTTTCTCAGTGAAACAGTGTTTATTCTTCAAACGATATAAGTAATATTTACCTTTACACATTGCTCAGCTAAATCTCGGCTGGTCCTGTTGTTAAGTTCAACCACCACCAAACGATTACAAAGTGCTTTTATAGCTCCGTCTACTCCTACAATCCTTCGGGTGCATTCTGCAGACACATCCAGGTAGTATGTTATGGCTCGGGCTGTCACCTCTAACACATTGTCTGGGGCACTCTCATCAAGAAAGATTTTGCAGAGAGCTGGTAGGAAAGTGCGAGGGGGACATCTGTAGTGGAAGACATCAAAATATAATTAGGATCACCAAACAAGATATTAACACTATTCTTAACGTTATATGTAAATATGTGGTATTTCCACACTGTTTCTGTCAACAGCACTAATTTGAAACCCTACTCTCCTCCGATAGTTAAGTATTCCCTGTTCCTTACACCTAATAAAACCAGTGCACACCACAGTAAATGTCTATTTCAAGACCAGGTACTAGTTCACGGTCTTTTTAATGACATTCACTGTTTACTGACATGTGCATGTGCATATGCATGTAGGTGCACATGTGCCACAGCTCAGGAGCTGAGGGTCAGAGGACCACGTGTGGAATCAACTCTCGCCTCCCACCGTGTGCGTCCAGGGGATCAAACAGAGGTCATCAGCCTCACAGCAAGCACCGTTCCCTCTCCACCATCCCACTCGCCACAGCCATGGTCTAGACGGCCAGAGGATCTGATGCCCTCTTATGGCATCTCTGGGTGCCAGAAACACACATGATGCACAGATGCGCACGTATAATAAATAAAACTAAAAGGGGAAAGTGAGATGTTCAGGAGTTAAATGCCAACCCTGATGATCTGAGTTTAGTCCCTAGGGCCCCAAGGTAAAAGGCAAGAACCAGGGTGCAAGTACACACACGTAGTAAACATACACTACACACATACACACACACTAAAATTTTGTAAAATAAATAAAAGCAGGATTTAAAAAATCATGTACCATGAAATTACTACTATAATGAAATAAAGGCAGAGGCTTCTGTTTCTATTTACCACAACAGACTTGATAACACGGAGACTTGGTAGGTAAGGATAAAGAGAGACATTACAAGCGACAAGTGTTTCTCAGTGGGTAGTATGTGGGATCCCAAGAAACCCTGTCTCAAAAAAACACACACACACACACATGCACACACAAGAGAGTGATGGATGTAATTTACTCTTCTGCGTGTGGAAAATCAATTTTACCAGCACCAAAGAGAAGGTCTTTTTTTCCAATGCATGTTTCTGACAACTGTCACAAATTAGTTGTCTGTTTAGATAGTTCACTTTGGCGATCAACTTAACTGGACCTGAAACCAACTAAGACAAAAGCTCTGAGCACAGCTGTTAGGGGATTTTCTTCATCAGGTTATGCAAAGTAGGAGGAGTCACCCTAAATGTGGGTGCCACTTTTCCAACTAGATAAAAAGTTGTCAGAGTTTTGTAAAAAGCCTTGCTTTTCGCCTGTTCCCACGGTGCTAGCAAGTACAACATCTGCTGCACTACTTGCCACTTTCTGCTGACGTCAGTGTCTTTAACCTTCTAACATAAACTGAAGACCAGTGGTTTCACGGGAATCTGCCTGGGCTTCTAGACAGACCCTGGGTGGGTCCTCAGCCTGTCTGGTGTGAAGACCACCATTGGTGTACTTCCCAGACTGTACTTTAATGGATGTTTCTCTCCCAGTTCTGTCCTTAACTACTGGAGCCCTCTATTCTATAGTTTACATGTCTGCTTCTGGAGCAAGACCATGCTGTCATTATGGCTCTGGAGTATAATTTAGGCTCAGTTACTGTTCTACTTAGGAACACTACAGCTCTTAAGAGCCTGCTGAAATTCCATATGAATTTTACAACCATGTTTCTCTGCTACATAAAGAGTCTTTGGATTGTGACTGCATCTGAGGGCATTCCAGTAACGCAGCACTTTCCGGTAGAATTCTATCTCCCCCAAGCACGGCAGTGCTTTCCACTTTCTGGAGGCTTCTATAGATCTTCATTACACAAGTCTAATGCATTGGTTCATTACTACAGTTTTGTTTTTCCTTTTGAAACTACTGTGAATGGGATTTCTAAATATCTTTGGGGATTTTTTAAACTGTCTATGGGTTACTTCCTTTGTTTAAAAAAAGGGGGGAGGGAAGGAAGGAAGGAAGGAAGGAAGGAAGGAAGGAAGGAAGGAAGGAAGGAAGGAAAGGGGCTAGACAGACAACTCAAGCATTTAGTCCTAGGCTTACAATCAAAAAGACCAAAAGGGCAGGAGAGATGGCTCAGTGGTTAAGAGCATTGCCTGCTCTTCCAACGGTCCTGAGTTCAACTCCCAGCAACCACATGGTGGCTCACAACCATCTATCTGTAATGAGGTCTGGTGCCCTCTTCTGGCCTGCAGACATACACACAGACAAAATATCGTATACAAAATAAATAAATAAATAAATATAATTAAAAAAAAAAAAGACCAAAAGAAGCAGAAGCATGTTTCCTCCCCTGGAGTTCTTTCCCATTTTTCCTTATTAAATCTAAAACAATTTAAGGCCTATGATTGATCCAGGCCTAGCGATAGACACCTTTAACAGCAGAACTTGAAGGGAAAGGCAGGCAGATCTCTGAGTTTGAGGCCAGCATGGTCTACAGAGCAAGCTCTAATCAGCCAAAGTAGTGTGTGTGTGTGTGTGTGTGTGTGTGTGTGTGTGTGTGTACCCCAGCTGGCGGCAAATTCTTAAGTGACCCTCCTGTCTCAGCCTTTCAAATGCTGGGATTACAGGTCTGCGGAAGGTTCTGACACTCTTGCTGCATTTGCTAGAATCGTGTTAGGAGTATAGACCAAGGCTGGAGAGATGGTTCAGGGCTTGAAAGCACTTGTTGCTTTTATAGAACCCAGGTTTGATTCCCAGCATCCACATGGCGGCTTGTAACTGTGTAAATTCAGTTCTGGGGATCTGAGGCCTCTCATGGCCTCTAAGAATACCAGACACACACACAATGCAGACATGCATGCAGGCAAAACACTCAAGCACACAAAATAAAATAAATTTTAAAAAAAATTGACCAACTCGATCAGAATGTTGGTTTAACAAGAACCTCAGGTGATTCCCACCGTGTACATCAAGGACTCAGGGCTGGAGCTCTCTCACACAAGGTCCTGATCCCCAGAGAACAGCAGTCCTGCCCTAAACAAAGATCTGTCTTCACATCAGCCCTTTCAAACCCAGCCCTCGCGGCCAGTCCACTTGAGAAAGCCGCTAAATACAAAGGACACCTTCAGATTCCATGCTACTGACCTCACTGGTATTCAATGAACCCTCTTTTCTCTCCCGGATTCTCTGTCTCCTGTGCACTAGGAAGTGAAAGCAAGGCAGGATAAAGCTGCTGGAGGTGGTAGCCCCTTCTTTAACCCCAGCACTTGGGAGGCAGAGGCAGGTTTATCACCTGAATTCAGCTTGATTTACAAAAGAATTCCAGACTAGCCAGCGTTACACAGTGAGAATCTCTTTCCAAAACAAACAAACAAAAAAAAAAAAAATTACTGGAGCTTCACTGTGTCGAGGACAGTAGTTACATTTAATACTAGCTAATACAAGTTACTACAGTGAAAACTCACAAATGCAGTCAATACTAGTAACTGCATTCTTCATTGCCAGGAACTAACAGGAAAATAAAGGCCAATTTCAAAGAAGAACTTCAATGGAGCAACAAAATCATTAATCTTACTAAACCTGAACCCTTCCGATATAAATCATTCAATTATTCTACAAAGAAAATGAGAAGAAAGCACAAAGAACTTCTACATAACCAAAGAATAATATAATAGTTACCACCTCCAGCAGCTTTGTCAGTGAAAAACACCTGCTCAACGGTCTGAGAACTGAACCAGTGGCTATATTCTTTTTTTTTTTAATTTTTATTTACTTATCATGTATACAATATTCTGTCTGTGTGTATGCCTGCAGGCCGGAAGAGGGCACCAGACCTCTTTACAGATGGTTGTTAGCCACCATGTGGTTGCCGGGAATTGAACTCAGGACCTTTGGAAGAGCAGGCAATGCTCTTAACCACTGAGCCATCTCTCCAGCCCCCCAGTGGCTATATTCTTGCAGTAACATTTTATTCAAGGACAACCAAACAAACTGATTGTAGAGGCTTAGATATCTAGCAAACACTGGTGAGGTCATTCAGCAAGTAAAGGAACTGGCCGCCAAGCCTGATAACCTGAGTTCAATTCCAAAGGACTCATGCCATGGACAGTCAAGTTGTCCTTTGACCTCCACAAAACTCACTGCAGCTACACACATACACACAACAAACAAATTTATAAATAAGGTGTAATCAAGCTATCTGGTAAACATTTTCTTAAAATGTAATGAAGCAACCCTTTTAATGCAAGAAAAACAAGCAATGGGGCTTGTTACCAATCATAAAAACACTCACACTTTCAAGCAAAAACTACCACTCTGAAGAATATAATTGTCATAAAGAGCTGACAGCATCCCAATAAAGACTTTTTTATATAATTAGTAGTCATAGTAACAAATGTGAACCTTTGTACTGTTAAGATGAACTATGTCAAAATTTAAAATACCTATACAACAGTGGAAAGTATTTTCCACATGACCAATGGGAGATTTTAGAAAATTAAATACAGATGAGTCATCCCCTCAGTATAACACAGATCAAGCAGGTCCTACGGTTCAAGCCTGTAATCCCAGTTACCTGAGAGCTAAAGCAGGATCTCCAAGTTCAAGGCCTGCCTGGGCTAGAGTAAAGTCATGGTTAGCCTAACCAATAAGCTCTGCCTCAAAATGCAAAGATTTTCAAAAGGGCTGAGGAAGCTGGAGACTAACTTGGTGGTAGGTTTCTTGCCTGGAGCGCCCAAAGCCCTGAGTCCAGTCTCCAGCACTACACAATCCAAGTGTGGTGATACACACCTATAATCCCAACATTCTGCTGGACCAGAATTCACCATCCTTGACCACACAGCAAGTTCCAGGCCAGCCAGGACTACACGACAAGGTTCTGTCTTACTTCTCTCTTCCACAGACATCCCAAAAAAGGCAAAAGAAAATGACAGTTTTGAGAGAATTTTAAAAGGCAAAATAATCTGGATCTACTGAACAGAGTTTGAGAGTGTCAAAGGAAGAAGTGGGGGACGGCACCAGTCACAGGACAATAATGGAAGGTTGGTTTTGTGACAGGGTCTTAGCCCAGGCTAAATTGCCCAAATTTGTGGCAATTATCCTATCTTGGCCTCTAAAATGCTGAGATTACAGGAGTATCCCACCATTCCCCTAGCCAAAGACTGGACTTGGATTTATTCATGATGACATTTGAGATATCTTAGGGGTGGATGTTGAAGAAAAAGTCATGTTAATAAGTCTGAAAATTACAAGTGGGCCCTAAATTACAGAAATAAACAAATAACTATAAAAGACAAAGCGTTTCTCCCAGGCTGGGGCTATGGCTCAGTTGGGAGACTGACTGCTTGCTGAGCATGCACTGAGCTGGACCCCCAGCACCGCTCAAATCCCTGCCTCATACACTCGTGATCCCAGCGTCTGGACAATGGAGCAGTGGGCTGAGAGTTTAAGGTCATTCTTGGCTGCACAGCCAGTTTGAGACCAGTATGGGCTACAAGAGACCCTGCTGCAAAACACATAATTAAGAAATATAGTGAAAAGATCCCAAAGGTTAATGTGGTCCTGAGATGACTGAAGGCTAGGGGACAACTTGAGCATGTCAGGTTACCATGAGCTGTACACTTGCAGGAAAGTGATAGTCACAGGAACTTGTTAGGATTTAAAAATTATGAGTCCTAAAGAATTGTCCTATGTGTTGTTCAGGTCTTCTATTTACTATACTCAAAGTGAATCTGGGGGATTTAAAAATGTACTGAGAGTTTAATCTAAAATAACCCCTGGCAACTCCCCAGGGAAGCACGGGCTTCCCACACTTGTGTATGTCTCATTTTCCCAGAGCATCCATGCCTAAAATCTGCTAAATGTCTTCTGAGGGCTGGAGAGATGACTCAGTGGTTAACAGCACTTGCTCTGCTGGTAGAGGACCAGAGTTTGGTTCCCAGCCCTCGCCGACAGCTCACAACTGTCTCTATACAGCTCTAGGGCATCTAACAGGCCTGGCCTCCAAAAGCATCTACACTCATGTGCACATACATACCTACATTCAGACACACATAACTGAAAATGATTTTTAAAATGGACTGGCTGGACAGTGGTGGCGCACGCCTTTAATCCCAGCACTCGGAAGGCAGAGGCAGACAGATTTCTGTGAGTTCGAGGCCAGCCTGGTCTACAGAGCTAGTTCCAGGACAGGCTCCAAAGCTACAGAGAAATCCTATGGCCTGAGGATCTGATTTTGATTCCTGAGTCCCATTTGGTAGGAGAAAACTAACTCTAGAATGCTGTCCTTACATGTGGTCCACTTGCATAACAGACAGACAGACACACACATATACACATTATAAATTTTTTACTGAGGGGGCAAAAATAAGCAGGGCATGCTGTCGCGGGTATATAATCCCAGAATGGATAGCTTGAGGTCAGACAGCCTAGTCTAACTGGCAAATTTCATGCTCCACTGGGAGTCCTTGTCTCAAAAAAGAATGGGTCGGGCTGGTAAGATGCCTCATCTGGTAAAGGTGCTTGCTAACAAGCCTGATAACCTGAGTTTGATTCTCAGAATCCATATAAAATTAGGAGAAAACCAAGTCCACAAAACTGTCCTCTCAGTGGTACATCCATGCCATGCCAATCATATGTACTGCTTCCCCACGCATTTATACATATGCATAATGATAAATAAATACATACTAAAATTTAAGCTGAAAAGGCTCCTGTGGCCTCCCTAACCACCCACACCCACAAAGGCTGAGAAGCCTCTAGCCAAGCGCTCAGGTGCACATCACACAATGCCTTCTTTATGAGCCCTCGTGCTACAGTCTGCAGTCTTTAGGGAGGTGTGGGGGCGCACACCTTTAATTTCAGTACTCAGGAGGCAGAGGTAGAGGTAGGTGGATCTGTGTCTAGTCTGGTCTATAAAGTAAGTTCCAGGCCAGGCAGGGCTACAGAGAAACCCTGTCTCCAAAACAATAGGCTTTTTTTAAAAAATACTTTTATGGTTTATTTAACTTTATTTTATGTATGAAGGTGTCAGATCCCCTGCAACTGTAACTTCAGACAGTTGTGAGCTGCCATGTGGGTCCTCTGAAAGAGCAGTCAGTGCTCCTAACCACTGAGCCATTTCTCCAGCCCCAACAATGGGCTTTTAAGACACTTGCTGAATATGACTGACATAGCAGAAGGAAAGAACCCCTGCAGACCACCCTGACCCCCACCAGCATCCTGCAGCACTTACCCCTAGACACACATACAATAAATAAAATGTAACTGAATATTAGAAAAAGTGAGGCTGAAGAGATGATTAAGCAGCTAAAAATGCTGTCTGCTCTTCCAGAGAACCGGGGTTCAATTCCCAGCACTCACATGGCAGCTCACACCTGTTGGTAACGCCAGCTCCCGGGGATTTGACAATTTCACACATACATACATGCAAAACAACAATGCACACAAAATTAAATCATTTTTTAAAATTAGAAAAAGTACCCCCACTCTGCTTCATTAAAAAAATAAAATTGAGAATAATAAGTTTCTTATGTGTTAACTATAGCTTGTAAAAAATTAAAATAAAAATGACTAAATAAAGCATTTGAGAGAAGAGTGGCAGTAAGGTAAGAATTAGCCCTTTTATAAATCTCCCTAAAGCCTGCCTTAATGGAAAAGAACTTGGTGCGTTTGCTTCTGCACTTGATCTGTTGCAGTATGGGTTTTTTGTTTTGTTTTAATTATATTTATTTACTTGAGTGTGGCTATTTGCTATTGTGTATATGTGTCAAAGCCAAAGGACAAATTGCAGGCGTCAGATTTCTTCTCCCAGGGGGTTTCAGGGATCAAACTAAGGTCTCAACCTTCAACAGTGCATGGAGATTGAAGACTAAAAGCATATTTGTTAACTCCAAAAGGACAGTCAAACAAGCCCACAGAGATTCAGAACAATTCCAAGGGGAAAATCATTTAACTATTATGCAAAATGCACACATTAGTATTTCACATGCATTAGCCTCACTTGATCTTCATCAAAACCCAACAAGGATTAGGAATCAAGCTCAAAAGTCTATCCCATGAAGGCTTTGCAATGAAGGCAGAATTCTGAACTCAGCTCTAGCCCAGTTCAAAAGCCATGGTTTTCAATGCAGTGTGTGCCTTTCCTAACTGTACAGATGCACACTTTCAATCCAAAGAAACCAGACAAAGTGTATCAAATATGTGGGCAAGTCTTGATTTATTAGACATAACCAGACTATTAACTTTATGAAATCAAATTGGAAGATTGTCTATGGCTGTAGAAAATTTGTTAGGCACACCTTACTCCCAACACTTGAGAGCCAAAGGCAGGTGAAACTCTTGTGAGTTCAAGGCCATCCTCGTCTACAGCGTGAGTTCCAGGACAATCAGGCAGTCAGGGCTACAGAGAAATCCTATCTCCTAAAACCTGTCTTGGTTTTCACCTGCTCTATTTGTTGACTTAAGGTTCTCCCTCTCCAGACAGACGCAGGTTAAGATCCTCCCTGGTAAGCCACCTCGTGGGCTTCACAGAATATTAGAAATGAGTTAGAACAATATGTAAGAGCTAGCCAATAAGAAGCTGGAACTAGCCGGGCCAGGCAGTATTTAAAAAAAAAAAAAAAGACTTTAAAAAGCTTGCTAGAGTGGGCTGGTGCCTGCAATTCTGACCCTGAGGAAGCTGAGGCAGAAAGGAAGTCAGCTGTGGTGGTGCACAAGTGGAGGGGCCAGCCTGCACCATAGTGAGGACACTGCTTCAAAAACCAAGCGAAAGCTGGGTCTACGGTGGCACGAACTTGCAGTCCCAGCGCTGGAGAGGACCAGGCAGAACTGAAACCTTGGCTAGCTAACAAATTTCAGCCCAACCCAGGGTGCATGAGAACCTGTCTAAGAACAAGAAAGACTCCCAAATTAATCACTGTTTCAAGAAATAATGTGCCAAAATATAATCAAGCTTATCATATGACTTCACTTGAAACACTTTTCCCATATATCCTCTCCACTAATCCCCACCTGAGACCACATAGCCATTTTACGGAGGAACAGAAGCTAAGATAACGAGACTGTAAGAATTTGAGTGTCAGGACTGGAAAAAAAGGGCTGGATGGTTAAAGACACTTGCTGTTCCTGCAGAGGACCTGGGTTCAGTTCCCAGCACCCACATGGTGGCTAACAGCCATCTGTACTGAGAACTGGCGCCCTCTTCTGGTGTGCAGGCATACATGCAGGCAGAAAGCTGTGTACATAATAATCTTTAAAAAAAAAAAGTAAAACAGTTCTCCTTTAGGGCTGGAGAGTTGGCTCAGTGGTTAAGAGCATTGCCTGCTCTTCCAAAGGTCCTGAGTTCAATTCCCAGCAACCACATGGTGGCTCACAACCATCTGTAATGAGGTCTAGTGCCCTCTTCTGGCCTGCAGGCATATATGTAGACAGAATATTGTATACATAATAAATAAATAAATATTTTTTAAAAAAAGAGTACTTGGTCCCTTCCAGAGGACAAAGTTTAATTCCCAACACTCACATGGTGGCTCATAACATCTGTAATTCCAGTTCCAGGGAATCCAATGGCCTCCCAGATACGAACTCAGGGCACAGACATGCATGCAGGCAAAACACCCATACACATGAAATAAAAACTAATTGTTTGTTTCTAGACAGGGTTTCTCTGTGTAACAACCCTAGATGCCCTTGAACTCACTCAAGTCGACTAGGTTGCACTTGAACTCACAGAGATCCACCTGCTTCTGCTGGGATTAAAGACAAGCACCACCATGCCCAGCTAAAAACAAACAAATCTTCTTTTATTAAAAAAACAAAAACAAAAAAAAAAAGCCTTCTTTATGTCCAATGATGGCTCAGTAGATGGCACTTGCCACCAAGCTTGCTGACTTGAGTCCACTACCTGGGATCTACCTGCTTGAAGGAAAAAAAATCAACTTCTACAAACATTTTTTTTTAAAAAATAAATAAATAAAACAGCAACAACAACAACAACAAAAAAACGCACTCAGCCAGGCAGTGGTGGTGCACGCCTTTAAAACCAGCACTCAGGAAGCAGAGGCAGGTGAATCTCTTTGAGTTCGAGACTAGCCTGGTCCACAAAGCTAGTTCCAGGACAGCCAGGGTTATTACACAGAGAAACCCTATCTCGAAAAAACAAAACAACAAAAACAAGCCACCCTCTGTGTGTCTGTGTGTGAACTAAACAGTAAATACAAAGTAATGCTTAACAGACAAGTGTGACTTTCTCCCCCAGCAGGTTTTCAACCCCATACTAGGTAAACTCTACCATTAGGCTACAATGCCCCCCTTTAGGGTGGGGAGACAAGAATGACTTTTTAAATGCACAAAGTGAATGAAGCACTGGCTCAGCAGTTAAGAACACTCAAAGATCCTGCAGAGGAACTGGGCTGGACCCCAGCACCCACATCAGGTTGCTCACCACCACCTGGAACTGCAGTCCAGGGAAGGCCACTTCTGGCCTCTTCAGGCACACGGCATGAATGCAGACACGCATACACAGAAACCTAAATAAACCTTTAAACAAAACAGTCAATCTGATGGTGACTATGTAATGAAACATACGAATACCTCTACCACATGTTTCTATAAATCCTGCTAAAACAGGTTATCAAGGAGAAACTAAGTTATTCTTTTAAGAATCTACTGATCGCCTGGTGGTGGTGGCACACTCATTTAATCCCAGCACTCGGGAGGCAGAGGCAGGCGGATCTCTGTGAGTTCGAGACCAGCCTGGTCTACAGAGCTAGTTCCAGGACAGGCTCCAAAGCCACAGAGAAACCCTGTCTCGAAAAACCAAAAAAAAAAAAAAAAAAAAAAAAAAAAAGGTATCTCTGCCAAAGCCGCCTTCTGATCAGTTTATTAAAGAGCTAAATGGCCAACAGCTAAGCAGGAGACAATAGGCAAGACTTGTGGGCAGAGAAACTGGAAAGAGGAATCTGGGCAGACATATTTCACCAGCAGACTTGGAGCAAGTCGGTTGTGCCATACTAAGAAGATGTAACCGAGCCACGTGGCAGAACATAGATTTAAAAAGTATTGGTTAATTAAGTTATAAGAGCTAGTTGGGAAAGAGCCTAACCTAAGGCCAAGCTTTCATAACTAATATTAATTCTCAACATCATTATTGGGGAGCTGGCAGTCCCACAAAAGATAGTTCAACAAGAAAGTTTGCTACACGATGTAATGGTGACCTTTAATTTCTGCTTCTTCTACCTCCAGCCCCCCAGCATTGGGATTAAAAGCAAGAGTTACCATATCCAGCTAAAGTAATACTGTTTTAACAAAATTCCAAACTATTACTTAAACCTCAAAAGAGAAAACACGTTGAAAAGATAGTATAGATTTAGCAAGTAATATAATCTGTTTCCACCTCAAAGGCATTAATTATACCAAGCTTTAGGCTAATATCTCAAATATTTTCTAATTACCTTTAAATAGCATTAAAGCATATATAGTTAATGACTTATTGGAATTCAGAACTGTAAACATAAATGAACTCAGAAGAACATTTATTCTTTTACTGAACTAGAATCACACAAGAGGAAAAACGTGACTTTAGTGGCCTATCTAGTAGCGACTTTTTTTATATTTTTATGCGAACTCTATTATCATCTCTGAACAGAACTATTCAAAACTCCCCCGATTTGGGGTGGTGAAATGGCTTGGCTGGTAAAGGTACTTACCATAAACCTGACAACTTGACCTCAAGCCTGGAACCCACATGAGAAATCAACTCCCTAAAGTTGTGCTCCGATTTCTACATGCTTGCCATAGCACAGACGCGCAAACACACACACACACAATGTGACAACCAATGTGCCTTCTCAAAAGCACAACGCCATATGAAAACCAAAGAAACAGGCAGTCTGCTCTCACGCTCCTCGTCAGTCACATGGGACAGAAACAGCTTTAAAGGAGATAAACACGTATATTCTCCTCAATTTATGAGATGTCCCCTGACTGACTCAGCCAAGCTATGGGTTAATATTAGTATTCCTAATTCGCATTCATTCTACAAGTATGTATTTACATAACCACAATTATCATTACTAGGGTTCTACTTCCCGCCACCTTTTATTTCTCAGCAAAGTAAACAGATGACTGCAGAAATGTCCAAAAGGACATTTAAAAATTCACTAGTGACGTTTTCATACAAACTGAAGTCAGCAAATGGTTGGAACCAGATGTCACGGCAGCGACCCTAGAGGAAGCCGATGAAGGAATGCACTTACGTTTCAAAACACCGGTCCACGTTGTCGGACATCAAAAGCAGCATGCAGAGCTGTTCCAGGGCTATCAGCTGCATGTCCCTTTCATCTCCCTGCCCCATCTGCAGCCACTCCAGCAACGTATCGGGATCCACATCTGCCATGGTCTTTGAAATGCCTCCTTGCCTAAATTAAACAAGGAAAAAGGGGTTTTCAAGGGCTCAGAACTGATCAGCCTGTGTTTACAGCTTTTCCTGTACATCTGCTAGAACCAAGTGTTGGTAAGGTCGTCAAACTAGTATACATACATACATACACACACACACACACACACACACACACGCACCTACAGTCGTTCTCTGATTTCCATATGTGCTCTATGGTACACACACACACACACACTCAAGAATAAACAAATACACATGATTTTAGAAGCTTTCCAAAGTGTATTACCACAAAAAGTATACTATAACGTAGCAGTTTTCAACTTTCCTCTACTTCCTGGGCGTAATGTTCAGATACACTAAACACAAAACAATTTAACACAAGAGTTCATGCTGATTAGGTTGCTAGTTAACTAGAAACCAGAGCTCTTTGTCAGACAGTGGAACAAGCTTTGGAACCCACTACTGTTATCAGCAATGTCTGTGCCAAAAAGCAAAGAACACCTACAAAAAAGTTCTCTTACCAGCAAACGTCTCTCTGCGACACCCCACACCCCACTCGAAAAACAAAACAAAATAAAAACTGGGCTTCTGATACGGGTCATATCCAGAACTTTAAAAAAAAAAAAAAACTACATACACATTCTGATCCAATTCCCCTTCAAATTGAATTTCTCCTTTCCCAGCAACAACTTCACAAATTCGGAATTCGCAAACTCGCTCCAAAATATGTTCAAATACAAACAGTAATTAGATATGAAGTCTACCTTTAGAACTTCTGGCTGTCTTGGCGAGTGTTCTTGAAACTTTTTTTGAATACTTAAAGTAAATGCAACTAACAGGTAACCAAGCCAAGAAAAAAAAAAGTAGGCCACTCTCGGTTCCCACACGATGGGGGAGTTATTTTTATTAAAAAAGAAAAAAAAAACTAAAACGAGAAGTAGTCTAGGTAGGCGATTCATTACAAATCTCCTAGTTAAGCGCCTGACCACAGGACAGCCTGGGGTGGCACGCAATCCACCTGCCGGTGTGGGAGCCAAGAGGCGGGTCGCGGTGGGCACCCAGCGGCTGCGCCCCGGGGGCTGCCCCACCATCCTGGGCCTGCCCGAGGCCGAAGCCGAGCCGCTGACACCCAAGCCGGCTAAGTCAGCTACCTGCCTGCGGGAGGAGGGCGAAGTTCTGGGGAAGCAGCCAGCCAGCCTGCGTGCTCGAGAGGAAGCAGCCAAGCGGCCGAGCTGCGGGGCTCCCGGAACTCGGAGGCCCAGCGGGACGTCCCCGGTCCCCCGTCCCCGATCGGGCGGCAGAGCCTGATCAAGGACAAGGGGAGCGCAGCCGGAGCTCCGGCGCCAGCAAACCAAGCCCCGTAAGGGCCCGCGGAGGGGAACAAAGGGGCCGAGACGGAGAGGCGGCGGCGGCGGTGGCCGACCTCACGGCGCCGGGCTCCAGCTCCGCGCCCGCCGCTGGGCTCGGCCGCCTGGATCCTCGCGCAGGCCAGGCCCACCACCCCGCCGACGGCGCCCAGCGCTCCCGCCTGCCCTCCCCGCAGCCTCTTACCCCGGCTCGGCGTCCCAAACAGCTCCGGCCCAGCTCCAACAAGCAGGCCGCGGGCGGAGCCAGGCCCGGCCGCGGCCTTCGAGTTCCCAGGAAGCCGCAGGCCGCGCAGGTCGAGCCAGGCAGGCGGCACAGGAAAAGCCGCGTCTCGTCCCTCCCCTTCCTCCGCGGGGACCCGGTGACAAGGAAGCGAGAGCTCCTCCCGAGCGACGGCGGCGGCGGCCAGCGCGGGTCCCGACCCCCCCCAGCACGCGGCTCCTCAGGCCCTGCGGTTCAAAGCGAGGCCCGCGCTCAGCTGCCGCCGGCAGCGGGGAGAGGCCGCGTCCATCGCCAGCCGGGCGGGGGCAGGAGAAGGCTCGACCGGGCTCCGGGCGGGGAGGCTGGCGGAGGCCGCGCGGGCGGAGGCGGAGCGAACGCCTCCCGGCCGCCCTGCCCGCGGCCACCTGGGGCGCTGCGGAGACCGGCCGAGCGGGACGACGACGGTGGGGACGGGGACGCCCCGGGGCTCCCAGAGGCGGACGGCTGCGGCTCTTCCTCAGGCCTCCGGGAGCCGGCCTGGCCGCGCTGTCAATCGGCGCGCGCCCCCGGCAGCTGCTTCGCGCAGGCCCCGCCCGCCCGCCTCGCGGGGCGCGGGTCTCTCCGGAGTCCCGCGGAGCGGAGGCCACGGGCTCGGGCCTCGGGTCACCCCGCCCCTGCCCTCGAACGCCTGAGGACGAGCGCCCTGCGGTTTCAGCCGAGCCTTCGCGGCGCGCCTCGGCGTTATCGCCTCGGTGCAGATGGGACGCGTGCCTCCTGGCGGCCCCCTCGGAGCCCCGAGAAGCTGCAGCCCCAGGACTTCTCAACTTTTTTTCCCCCCCCCCCGGCGGCTTGTGGTCACTGGTACTTGAATAATTATTCAAAGTTTTATTTCACAGGCATTGAAAATCAAAAAAACTGGCCGATGAGAGTGGCACCCGCCCGTGACTGTGACA
Organism: Alexandromys fortis; assembly: GCF_014885135.2. Classification (NCBI taxonomy): domain Eukaryota; kingdom Metazoa; phylum Chordata; class Mammalia; order Rodentia; family Cricetidae; genus Alexandromys; species Alexandromys fortis. The sequence goes on along the minus strand of NW_026067913.1, from coordinate 9,618,683 downwards.
CTAGGGACCTGGAGGGGGCCGGAGGATCTGGAGTTCAAGGTCATCCTTGGCTACCACCTATTGAGGTCGTGACTTGTCGGTGGCTGGGGTGGTGAAAGGAGTCGGGTAGAGGAAGAAGAGGGGGAAAGAGCACCTGCCTCTAGGGGTGCACATGGAGATCTATTTATGATTCCATTAACAAACAAACCTCTTAGGTCTAGAGCCCCTTGGTTTGTGAGATTACCAAAACTATGCCCCACACTCCTTCCTGAACTCTCATTTATTCAACCTTTGAACAAAAATAGCAAGATACTTAATTAAAAAAAAAAAGACTGTCCGCAAAGACCGTGCCTAGTAGTTTTCAACCACAGCTGCACATTAGATTCACCCGCAAATTTTTTTTTGTTTTGTTTTTTTAGGAGAGTTTTATGTCCACAGCAAATTGACCAGAAAGTACAAACAGTAAGTTACAACTAACTTGGTCTACATATTGTGTTCCTGGCCAGCCAGGTGGAAGTACAGAGTTCCCACTACCCTCTGTTTATAGTTTTGCCCTTTCCAAAATACCATATAGTTGAAATCAGACTTGTACATACAGCCCTTTCAGAAGGGCTCCTGAATCCACTAATACTTCTTGGAATCTTCTGTGTCTTTTCATAGCTTGGTAGCTCATTTGCTCATTTATTTGTTTGGTGGGGTTTTTTTTTTATTTGGTGTTTTTATTTTCATCCTGGATTTTTTATTTGGTTTTGTTTTGGCTTTGGTTTGTTTTGTTTTGTATGTCTGTTTGTTTTGAATAAGAGCATACTTACGTAACCCAGGCTGGTCTCAGAGTCAGTGTCCTCCTGCCTCAGCTTCCTGGGTGCTGCAGCGTGAGTGAATCATGACGCATTCCCTGGGAGCTCGTGTCTTCCTGCTGACCAGTAGAGAGTTGTTTAGAGGCACCAGTCTGTGTTTATCCATAGATGGATGCCTGGATTCTACCTTACAGACTGAATGGACCACATCAGAAATCCTCCAAAGTTCCCCAGGGGGAGAAATACATGGAAACACCATATCTAATAAAAGACTGTTGTCAAAACATACTGAAAACTCCTCAAACCCAAGAATAAGATCATTCCTAAAGGGAGAGAGGAGTTCGTTGAACCAGAATTCACAACTTGGAATTGGGCATTCTCCAAAGCAAAAATAATAAAGTGTCGTTTGGGGGCTGGAGAGATGACTCAGTGGTTAAGAACACTGGCTGCTCTTCCAAGACAACCAGGTTTTAACTCCCAGCACCCACATGACAGCTTACAATTATAACACCAGTCCTAGGGGATCTGATAGCCTCAAATAGACATGCATACAGGCGAAACAACAATGCACATAAATCATATTAAAAAAATAATAAGGTACCCCACAGGCAAAGTTTATTCAACACTCCTCCCCGACGTTCACTGGAGCCTGTCAGACAGCCCAGCGTAATTCGGATGCTATAATAATCCACTAGATAGAGGCTGCTGTGAAAGCTTTGTTCTTAACCTCCACATCCGTGCCAGGCATGCAAACACCCACACTTACACATCATACACGCACTAAAAATAATAAATAGCTGGGCGTGGTGGCGCGCGCCTTTAATCTCAGGAAGCAGAGTTCAAGGACAGCCTGGTCTACAAAGTGAGCTTTTTCAGGAAAGCCAGGTCTATTGCACCAAGAAACCCTGTCTCCAAAAAACACCTAATTTTTATATATAATTTATAAAATATATAAAATAAAAAATTATAAAATATAAAAATATTTTTAAGAAACTAATTTTTATATATAAATACAAATTTTTATATTTTATAAATTTTTATTTTATATATTTTATAAATTATANATTTTGGGTTTTTTTTTTTTTTGAGACAGGATCTCACTTTGTAGCCCTGACTAGCCTGGAACTCACTATGTAGAAGACAAGGCTGGTCTTGAACTCACAGAGGGCCTCCTTCCTGCCTCTGCCTCCTGAGTCCTGGGAGTAAAAGGCATGTGCCACCATTGACTAGTTTTAGTAGGAATTTTTAAAATAATGTTCTGGTAGAAGCTTCACCCTAGCCCCTGACAGCCATATACCCAAAGTGTCTGGAATGTTCAGGTCGAAGCTCCACCCCACGTCCCCTCTCTCCAGACCCCACTGCATCTCAGAAAGGCCACCAAATGATGACCCTCTCCCCCAGAAGTGTTCACGACTACTCCCACAGGGTAAACCGGCCCCCAGAACAGACGCTCCTCTTGTGGGGTGGGGGTGGGAGGGGCTGGAAAACCATCTGAGAGCATTTTCATCCATTAAACCTGGGCTTTTTCTAACTTGGTTTGATTTGGTCTGATTTGATTGTTGCGTCTGCGGAGAGGCTTATCGGGGTACAGAAACTTTTCACATAACGTTTGCAACTTTCATAGTGGTTTTGTGATAGGATCTTACCATGTCGCACTTGTGACCTGTACCTCACTCAGTAGATCATCAGACTGGCCTTGGACTCACAGAGGTCGTCTTGGCTCTGCCTCTCAAGTGCTAGGATTACAGGCATGTGCCACCAAGCTCATCCCATTTTTTTTTTTGTCATTTTTATAACCCTAAACTTATTTCAGAATAAAAAGTGTTTTTTAATGACAGAAAGTTTAGCTTACAATGACTAATTCTTAGTAATAATCTGTCTTCTAGGAATCACTGTCGCTTTTCTAAAAATTTTCTTAAAAGATGCATTTAAATCCTAGGATTTGACAGTTTGTTAGATGATTCACCAGAGCCGCCATATCCCTTGCTAGTAGAGACAAAAGCCACACAGTAGTTGAAAATGCGGGGTACTCCGTGTCCAAAGTCAGTTGCTCCTGTTCCAAGGCTGATAAACTCTTCCATAATTTGCTAACATCCTGTTCCTTTTGTCTTGAGGAAATTTTTTTCTTGCCAGTAAATGAAAAGTCTGTTGTCCGGCTTTGGCATATTTGCATGCGTGAAAGTCGTGCAGTGAGCTTAATTAAAGGAAAAGTGGAACCTAAGTTGCAAAAGTTGATCATATAGAAAATTTTCAGGAGCCCAATTTTTATGAAGACTATTATTATCAATTCCAAAGACATGTTTGGGGGAAGGTGCATAACCGGTGCCAGATTTTGAAAGCTATCCTTCTAGATCAATTAATTGATTATTATTAATCGCGTTTGTCTCTGAAGACAATATAATGGTTGCAATGGTTTCTGAAAGAATCCCAGTTGCCTAGAGATGCACACTAATTGTTATGCCCAGATCACGGAGTCCCCCCCCAAAACCAACTAGGAGACTGAATCCTGTATTTAAAAGCAAAGAGCCTTTATTCTTACACAAGTTTGCAAACTCAGACTCTGTGAGTCCAGTGTATTGGAGTCATCAGACAGCCCCGAGCTCAGCTGGGGTTGGTTTTTATAGTAGCAAAGGTGGAGGTGAGGGACTTGTAAAGTTCAGGACCCCTGATTGGCTGACATTTGTCTAGGGATGTCCTGTGCTGGCAGGTGATCCTATCGCTAATGGCTGGAACTTTAGGAATTTCCTTTGGATGGCCCGGTCCTGAGCGTCTGTTTAGGACTTTTCCTGGAACCCGGTACTGCCTGCTAGGACAGCTGTGCTGCCTGGGCCCTCACATGACCTGGTGCCCATATGTGTGACCAGGCTGCCATGGGACCCCCTGAAATCGTTACAGATGAGGCCTTGGTAGCATATTTGGCTAGTGTACACAAACCTTGAGATGGATCCTCAGCACTGTGTAAATCCGGGCATCTGGCATAGGCCCATAATCCCAGCAGGCAAGAAGTAGCAGAACCAGAAGTTAAAGGTCAAGCTTACCTACACGGGGAGTTTGAAGCCAGCCTGGAATATGTAAAACCCTGTCTCAGAAAGTAGGCATATAGAACACAAATAAAACACACACACATATATATCAGAGACTAATTATACCACGATCTTATTGTTAACCAATATGAAGGGAATCTGAAGTTAAAGTCTTAAACCCCTTCCTGGGACTTTTAAATTTTTATCTATTTTTCTTCTTTAGACTTTTTATTTATTTACTTATTTATTTTTGGTTTTTCGAGATAGGGTTTCTCTGTTGCTTTGGAGCCTGCCCTGGAACTAGCTCTTGTAGACCAGGCTGGCCTAGAACTCACAGAGATCCACCTGCCTCTGCCTCCTGAGTGCCGGGATTGAAGGCGTGCGCCACCACCACCCGGCTTTCTTCTTTGGATTTTTTATGTTGTCTAAATTCATCTCTCAATCAGCATCCTAGTTCATTTTACTCTGAGAGTAGTTTTTACTCCTGTTGGCTAGCCGGAAAAAGGAGATCCATGCACATTAGCATGAGAATTACACTTCTACTCAGCCCAGAGAGCAGAATAAACTGGCAAGCCTTTATCCGGAAAGCTGCTCTGGGAAGGAGAAAGTATCTACATAGGTCATTCAAACGCAAATTATCTCTTACTTCCCTGGAGGGCTTTTGTCACTAGTTACCTGAATCCTCTAGAATAAAACTTACTTATGTACCAGCAGGTCAAGAGCTTGCCACACAAGCAGGATAACTTGAGTTTTGATCCCCAGCACCGTATAAAAAAGACTGGTACATGTTTGTTATCTGTAACCCCAGGGCTAGTGCTAAGGGGACAAGAGAACCCCCAGACTCCCTAACCATCCAGTATAGCCCCAAGCGGTGAGTACAAGTACATTAAGAGACCCTGTCTCAAAAACCGAGGTGCAGGGGCCATAGAGATGTCTCAGCTGGCAGAAGCACTTGCCACCAAGGTTAATGACCCAAGTTTGATCCATGAAATCTACGTGATGGAGAACCAACTCCTGCAAATTGTCGTCTGACCTATATTACACACACGCAAGCACGCACACACACTCATTCACATGCACACACACAAATAATAACATACGTACGTATGTTCCCTCTTTCCCAAACACAAAGACCTAGAATGGAAGCTCGGGATTTAGTATTTAATGTAAACGTGGCCAAGGAGCACTGTTTGACTCACTGGGAACGTGCCAGTGCCTGGTGCCAGCTGCAGGCTGGGCGTGTGGTTAGAAACGTGGGCGCCCTGCGGCGTTCTGGAGGAGAGGCGGGGTGCTCGCTCACAAAGTGAATGAAGCCCTCAAAATTTACAACCAACTGCTATCTTTTTTTTAATATTTATTTATTATGTATACAGTGTTCTGTCTGTGTGTATGCCTGCAGGCCAGAAATGGGCACCAGACCTTATTACAGATGGTTGTGAGCCACCATGTGGTTGCCGGGAATTGAACTCAGGACCTTTGGAAGAGCAGGCAATGCTCTTAACCACTGAGCCACCTCTCCAACCCCCAACCAACTGCTATCTATACTCCTTTTCCTTGAAACCCATTAGGGCTGTATGATTTCCAAGATTTATACATTCCAAGATTTCCTAGATTTATTACATTTGTATTTAGTTTTCAGTTATCTAGATGACAAAGAGGTACAGACTTAACTACTTTATTAAAATATAATTCAAATACCCTGAAGCTTATCATTTTCTTTGTTTGTTTGCTTTTGAGACAGGGTCTCTCCTGCAGCCCATAATTCACGGTCTCCTGAATTTTGTAACTGGGGCTGGCCTCAAATACACTACAGTCCTCTTGCCTAAGCCTCCAGAGAACTGGAGTTGTTAGGGATGTTTGTTTCTGTTTTTGGTGTTGTCTTTTTAACATGGGGTTTTAAGTAATCCATACAGGTCTTGAAGTAATTTGTAGTTAAAAATAATTTTGAACTCTACTTTGAAAGTGTCCATTTTGCCCCATTTAGGATTAATCCTGAGTCAAGTTTGGTCTTTGTTGTCAGGTAGTGTTTTTAGGATTTCTATTGTAAAGAGACGGCCACTATTACAAAGAAAAACATTTCATTGTGGTGGTTTGCTTACAGTTCAGAGGTTTAGTCCATTATCATCACGGCCAGAAGCAAGGCAGCACTCTCAGAAGGAGCTGAGAGTTCAACATCTTGACTCACAGGCAACAGGAAGTAGTGTGAAATACTGGGTCCAATTTGAGTATACATGATACCTCAAAGTCCATTTCCACAGTGACACACTTCCCCCCATAAGACCACACCTACTTCAACAAGGCCACACCTCCTAATAGTACCATTTCTTTTGGGGTTCTTTTTTTTTTTTTTTTTCAAACAACCACAGTAGGAATATAACTTTATTCTTTTGGTACAGGCATATGCAATTATCTCAGCATTCCCCAAATTTCCTAGTCAGTTGAAAATCAATTCACCATAAATATAGAGATTTATCTGATCTGGTATTATAGTTCTTACCTGTGACCTCAGCACTTGAGTGGCTGGAGCAGAACAGTTACCTCAAGTTCAAGAACAGTCTCTGGACTACATAGTGAGCTCCAATTTAAGCCACAGAGGCACTATCTAAAAACAAAATTATCACACCCACTCACACACGCACACCCCAAATCCAGATTCTAATTTCTGTTCACTGATCTGCATTCCCAATATTATTTTCACTTATTTATTTTGGTTTTTTTCAAGACAGAGTTTCTCTGTGTCGTCCTGGCTGTCCTGGAACTCACTCTGTAGAGCAGGCTGGCCAGTTCCACCTACCTCTGCAACACCATAGCCCAGTTTTCTTTCTTTTTAGGGGAGGCAGGGCAGGGGTATGGTTTCCAAGACACAATTTCTCTATCTATATAGCTCTGGCGATCCTGGAACTCGCTCTATAGGCCAGGCTGGTCTTGAACTCAGAGATCCCCCTGCTTCTGCCTCCCAAGTGCTGGGATTAAAGGTGCCACCACCGCCAGTCCTCTAAGTTAGTTTTTTTTTTAATTTTTTTTTATTTAGTTATTAAAGATTTCTGTCTCTTCCCCACCGCCGCCTCCCCTTTCCCTCCCCTCCCCCCTCTAAGTTAGTTTTAAATTAAGATGTTAATTGTACACCTCTTCAAAGAAACTTCTCTTTGCAGCAGACTGAGGCAGATTGATCTGCACAATCAATCAAAATGCAGAGTTGTAGTAGTCTGACGGTGGCACATGCCTTTAAGTTCCAGGACAGCCAAGGCTAGACAAAGAAACCCTTTCTCAAACAAAAAAACAAACAAACAAACAAAGCGTATTGGTGGACCCTAATCCCAATGGACACATCAACCAACCAAGTCCTATACCTAAGGCTCAGGGAATATTGCAGAAGAGGCAGAAAAATTGTAAGAGCCAGAGGACCAGGGTTTTGCTGTGAGGCCATGTCTCCTGGTAAATGTCAAAAATGACAGCCATGAAGTCTCACCAACTTGACTGCCCAAACATGAGCTGAACAAAGATGACGCGATTGACACCCCAAAATGGACAGGTGGACATGGTGGGGGGAGGTACACGGTGCTGCGGGGGTAAAGAAGGACCAAGAGCCCTCAAGTCTACACAAAGAACTAAGAAAGAGAATAGGGCAGTGAAGGACTCAGCCAAGAGAAGCTTAATAGGAACAGACCATCCAAAGGAAGTTTTAACTTCCAACCATTATCACCTGCCAGAGTAGGACCCAGCCTCAATAAGCTTAATAGAGGCCGGAGTCTCAGTAGTTTACCCTGAGGCAATGCCTGGTTGCAGGAAGGACGACAAACTGAGACTACCCAGGCAGGAATAGGCCATCCAAATGAAAAGCTTAACGTTCCAGTTCCAACCATTGTAGATAGGATCACCTACCAGCACACACTCACCAGGACACCCCTAGACAAATGTCAGCCAATCAGGGGTCCTGAACCTTAGAAATTCCTCACCCCCACCTTTACTACTATAAAAACCCAACTCTAACTGAGCTCGGGGCTCTCCGATCATTCCAGCACACGAAGAACCCAAGTTTGCAAACTTGTGTCGAATAGAGGCTCTTTGGTTTTACATACGGGACTCGGTCTTCCTGTTGGTTTTTTGGGGGATTCGCAGATCTGGGCATAATAGGCAGAAGAGATGGCTCAGTGGTTAAGAGCATTGCTTAATTTTCCAAAGGTCCTGAGTTCAATTACCAGCAACCACACGGTGGCTCACAACCATCTATAATGAGATCTGGTGCCCTCTTTTGGCATGCAAGCATGCAGGCAGAACACTATATGTGTGTGTGTATGTGTGTATATATATATATAAATGTATATATGTACACATATATATGAGGAAGCATGCAGGCAGGCAGAGCACTACATATATATGTATACATACACACATATATTATATAATATATATATTTTATATATATGAGGACTAGAAATAGAATCGTCTCCAGGGAAATCCATTGGTTACCCAATATCATATAGTCAGTCCTGTAAACGTACATGCAAGTAACCTTTTACAGACCGAACAAGTTATATTTAGAAATATATCTGTATATACATAAAAGCATGTAGTAACAATAAGTGAAAAAAGGTCATTAATCTAAAAGAGAGCAAGGGGGCATATGGGATTGTTCGGAAAGAGGAAAGGGAAGGGGGAAGTGATGTGATTATATTATAAACTCAAAAATAAATACTTTAATTTTGAAAAAGATGCTAAGTGTAATCCCCAGGACAACCTCCAAAAACTAATCCAACTGAAAACACAATAAAACTGTATACATGTGCCAGGCGGTAGGAGTGCAGACAGAGGCGGGTGGATCTCTGTGAATTCGAGGCAACTCTGGTATACAGACCGAGTTCAAGAACAGCCAGGGACACAATGTGAAACCTTGCAACAAAAACCATGCAAAGTGCGACAATAATTCAGGGTCGCAGGTGTAGCTCACTGGTAAGGCATCCCCAGGACGCTAAAGGACAAAACAAACAAGCAAGAACCCTAATCAAATTAAAAGCAATTTAATTTCAGTAGAATGACTGTCTTGTGCAGTTGTCTCTTCTGTGATAAGAAGAGTTACAATGTTGCATTTACAGTCACCTCTACACTAATGGACTAGCCTTTATTCTGTGCATCATAAGTCTAATGTAAAATAAAGTTTCTCAAATATTGAAATTCTATCTGCTTTACCTCCGTTTTTCAGTATACTCTTCCATTTTCAGTAGTTTTTGTACAATAATTATCTAATGCCAAGTGGTTTAGTGGAAGGCCTAATGGGCTTTTATCAGAAGCCTTAGCGTCCACTAATGGCTTTTAGCCCAAGGACTGGTTCTGGAATCCGGATTAAGCCACTGAGTGGCTGTCCAGGCTGTCTTGCCTCACTGGGGAGAAAAGGCTCCTGGCGGTGATTGACTGATTTCCTGTGTCTCTTCCCAGGCTCACCACAGGCCTGAGAGGCTTTTGTAATTCTAGTCCTGGTAAGATCGCATCCCGAAAGAAGGTCAAAGCCTTATAATATTGTCAACTCCTAACCCAACAACAAAGATAAAAGTAATTATGATTAAATAAAAAAAAATTGAAAACTACTTCAGAAGATCCACTGCTGTCTGCAATACGCTATAATAAAAAAAATCCTTCATCTCTCAAATTGCTTTCGGGGTTCGTTTCTATGGGGAAAAATGCTACTCAAAGAAATCTCTACTGGGGGCTGGAGAGATGGCTCAGTGGTTAAGAGCATTGCCTGTTCTTCCAAAGGTCCTGAGTTCAAATCCCAGCAACCACATGGTGGCTCACAACCATCTGTAATGAGGTCTGGTGCCCTCTTCTGGCCTGCAGACAGAATATTGTATACATAATAAATAAATAAATAAATATTAAAAAAAAAAAAAAGAAATCTCTACTGGTTGCTCAATAATAGAGTAAACACCCAGTCCTAGGTGAATTCCTTTTAAAATACAGTCAGAGTTTTTTCACAGGGGTTGAGCCTAGATGATTCTCCAAAATAGATGTAATCTCTTATCTTAATCTCCCTTTCACTGGGTCTAAAGTTGACTTTTCCTATCAGGTTTTAGGTTTTGGGAGACAAGCCCTGGTGATGCAATACAGCCCAGGATGGTTGTAAACTCACAGTGCTCCTGCATCAGTTTCTTGGATGATTTTTAAATTTAATTTTAAGATATTGACTTAGAAGGGATAGGGCCAATATCATCTAGGGCCCTCAACCCAGTGACCTGGAGGTCTACTTCAGGACCACCAGTGTAGTTAGTGAGCGAGCGTTTACACGCACCTAGTGCTCAAAGGCGTCGCTCTGAGCCCCAGGACTGAAGAAATAAAAATTTCTTGTGTGCTGGTATGGGGTGACGGCCTTGTCACCCCAGCATGCAGGTGGCTCAGGCAGAAGGGCTGATTGCAAAGCAAGGTCTAGGCAGCAGTGAGGCTCTACCACAACAAACAGCAACAAAAGTAAGAAGCATAGAAAGAGGGGGGAAGGAAGAGGTGGGGGAGAGGGAAGAAGAGAGGCTCTTAGAATTTTAGAGGGGACACCATCACCACTCCAGAAGCTGGTGGTTCATTATTCAGAGCGGAACTTTGTTTGGCCTTTTACTAATGTTCAGGTTGCAAGCATGGTCCAGACTGAGGTGTTGTTTTTGGTTTTTTTTTGTTTGTTTGTTTTTTGACTTCTTAAACATTAAGAGCATGCTTAACAGATGACCTGGTTAGCACATGGACATAATTCGACTAGGAAGTTATTCCCATTCTAAATGAGCTCATGTTGTCCTGCTCAGTCTTGGCGAAATGCAGCTAGCTAGACTGACAGACAGCAATCTCTGCAAGATTTTTTTTTTTTTTTTTTTTGGTTTTTCAAGACAGTTCTGAAACTCGCTTCATAGACCAGGCTGGCCTCGAACACACGGAGATCCGCCTGCCTCTGCCTCCCAAGTGTGGGTGCCACCACTGCCTGGCCTGACAGCAATCTTAACTACTGCAGAATTTTCCATATGTAGACTGGGAGACTAGCTCAGTGGCAGAGCGCTTGCCTAACAGGCAAGGGTCCCTGGCTTCAGTCTCCACCTGTGAAACCAAACCAATGTTCACATGATCCTATTTTCTCAGGGGCGGGCTAGCCTTCTCTCTGCTAGCTACCCAAAGCAGTTCTTTTAACCAAAGGGGAGGAAGGGACGCTCCTTCACACTTGGAAGCAGCTTCCCACAGGAGTCTTGCTTTCTTAAGCTAAAGCAAACAGTGCTTTCACTCGTGGTCTGGAATCTTACTAGCAAACAAAACTGCATACGTCTTCTTCATTGTCTCACCGGTACTCAGACACAGCGAACCTAGCTTCAATAAACAGACCAAATTCATGCTCTCGATATTCCCATGGACTTCAGGATCTGAGGAAGACATGTTTATTCAAGAAAATCACCCGAATCCCTCCTCTGCAATTATTTAGTTTTCCTCCCCTAACCTGTCTAAAACCGTGGTTTTGGTTTTTTGTTTTTGGGGTTTTTTTTTTAGAGGCAGCTTTTAGTGCCTCTTAAAATCTTTTCATAGTAGTGAATTAAGTACAACCCGATCTGCAACACGATTAAAATTACAGAAGATTGCTTTTCCCCAATTGGCCTGTTTTTGAGGGGTGGCAGGGAGGACCGGCTCCAACCAGAGATTAGCGATGTGCAAACAGGAACCTATAAAGGGAGCTGGTTAGTTTGTTCTAGTTCTTAACATTCTAATTCACCAGATGAGCTTCTTTGCAGACAGCCCATCAGCAGGGCTCTTCAATTCCTTTCTAAACAGAGCAGAAAGCTCCCTGGCGGCCTCATTCGACTCCTTCGCAGGTCCTCCCCTTCCTCCTCCGCCCCTCCCCGGCCTTACACAACATTCCTCCGCAGGATTGGACGGAAAGTCTTTCTAAAGGACTGGGTGCTGTTTACAGGCTCAGGCTGCTGGCCCCGGGGGTGGCTGGAGTCAAATGTAAGCCTGGCGTTTATCGCTTGTCGCTCCCAGTCAAACCCGTTGTGCAACCGGGAGCAGTGGGCACTGTGTGAAAGGTTGCTCGGGCAGGCAGCAAGCCCCAGGTTCAGGATTACTCAGCTTTTCACAGTAGGCTGTCTGTGTGACCAAGATACTGGAGGTCACCGGTGATGGAAAGGCCAGCTGGCCAATGGGGAATCAGGAAGAGGGGAACTCGGTCTAGGCAAACACTGCAGCGCGGGGCAGAACGTGTGAGGGAAAGTGGTTTTGTGGCTTTTATTGTTTCCCATGAAAACTTTCTCCTGCACGAAAGGCAGTGTAATTCCTAGCCATATTGGTTTATTGGGAACTAAAACATGCTTTCTGAAAAAGCCATTTTTTAAAATTCTTTTTTCTTTCTTGGGACAATATCTCCTGCAGCACGGGGAGGGTTCGTTGTGTGCAGAGGAGCGGAGAATGACCTTGAACCCTTGACCGCGCCACCACCTCCCTTACTGGCGTGTTCCGACGCACCCAGATAACAGTCTATTTTCTTTCGGTAATAAATTTTAATTGTTAAAAATAAACCAAGCGTGTCCCAACACGGTGAGACTGAGACAGGCCTGTGAATTCGAAGCCAGCCTGGGCTACACAGTACCACTATCTGTAAAAGACAAAAACAAATACCTAAACAAAACAACAACAGCAGGAAATGTCTGTATTGTAGAAAATTAGTAAAATAAAGCATGGGAGGAAACACTTATAATCCATTTTACTAAGAACCAGCTATCATTGAGGTCATCGTGTGCTTGTACGTTTTGGTCACATGAGTTTCAGTGACCTATAATCTTTTTCTCCTTAGCCATATTTGAAGCAATTAAATAATATTCCATTCATCATATTTCACTTTAATTATTCCCACAAATAGACTGCTTTCATTCTATTTTTTTTGTTTGTTTTGTTTTGTTGGTTTTGGTTTTTTGAGACAAGGTTTCTCTGTGAAACAGTTTTGGCTGTCCTGGAACTCACTTTGTAGATCAGGGGGTCAGAGGGCCTTGAACTCACAAAGATTCACCTGCCTTGAAAAACAAAAAAAACCAACAACAACAACAAAAAAAGGTTCTACTTGAGTCTGTTCCCAGCATCCACAGCTGCCTGTAACTCAGGTCCAGGGTGTGGTGGTTTGAATGAAAATGTGTACCCCCCCCCCCGCCCATGGGGGGCTGGACTTTGAGGTTTCAGATGCTCGAGCTAGGCCCAGTGTGTCTCAGTCTCTTCCTGTTGTCTGCGGATACAGATGTAGAACTTTCAGCTTCTTCTACAGCACCATGTCTGCCTGAATTCCACCACGCTTCCCATCACGATGATCATGGACCAAACCTCGGAGCTGTAAGCCAACCCCAATTAAATGTTTTCCTTCATAAGATTTGCCATGGTATGGTGTCTCTTCACAGCAGTAGAAACCCTGACGAAGACACGGGGGCTCCAACTTGCTCTTAGAGCTTTCACAGGTACCTACACTCATGTGCACAAACCCACACTCAGACACATACACCTATTTATAATTAAAAATAAGTCTAGAAAGAAATAATTTGATAGTGTTGGTGAGTGAATCGCGTGTTTGGCGAGCCGGTTCTCTGATATGTGTGGGAAGCATTGGCTTGTTTCTACTGCAAACCTTATCAGGCTTGGCACACCCACATAGGCAGGGGCCCACAGCCAGGGAGCCACCTTCTGGTCTGCAAGTGCGCTCTGTAGTGGCAGTCCCTAGCCCAAAAGTAGTAGAGCTTTGAGAAGCTGTAGCCTAGAGTGGTATCCAGCTCGATCTGGTTTTCCTGTGCAAGGTCACTGGCTGGTTTTGTGGGTCAACTTAACACCAGCTAGAGTCAGCAGAGGAAGGAGCCTCGATGTATTTCCTGTAATACTGGAAGGCCTTTATCTTCTCATTTAGTGATCGATCAATGGGAGAAAGCCCAGCCCATGGTGGGTAGTGCCATCCTTGAGCTGCCTGGGTTCTATGAGAAAGCAGGTTGAGCTAGCCATAGAGAGCAAGCCAGTAAACAGCTCCCCTCCATGACCTCTGCATCAGCTCCTATCTCCAGGTTCCTACCCTGTTTGAGTTCCTATTCGGATTTCTTTTTTTTTTTTTTTAGTTTTTCAAGACAGGGTTTCTCTGTAGCTTTGGAACCTGTCCTGGAACTAGCTCTTGTAGACCAGGCTGGCCTCGAACTCACAGAGATCCACCTGCCTCTGCCTCCCGAGTGCTGGGATTAAAGGTGTG
>NW_026067913.1:9466949-9603584 GCF_014885135.2 Alexandromys fortis | reverse complement strand
GGGAGACAGAGGCAGGCAGCTCTCTATGAGTTCCAGGCCAGCCAAGGCTACATACTGAGACCCTGTTTCAAAAATAAAATAAAAATGTAAATAAATAAAAATAAGAGGTTGAAGTTAGTCTGGGTTGTATAAACCTGTGTTTCAAACAACAACAATAATAACTGAGCTGGGACATAACTCAGCAGTAGGATGCATGCTTAACACATACAAAGCTCTCTCTTCAATATCTAACATCCAAAATACACAACAGCAACAATAGTGACTGGGCAGTGATAGAGCCAGGAATAGGCTTCCAGGTCACTTGCAAGGACCCACTAAGGAGTGGTCTCAACCAGCTGTAGCAGCAGTAAGTACGAAGAGAGTGAATTAGGAGACTTCCTGTGCCTCCCTTGATAACTATTCAGTCCCATTCTTTGGGTTTAGAACTCCGGGATCTACAGCTTGGTAAGCACCACAGAAAAATTCCCAACACTATTGTGGGATACTTCTACACTGTGTGAAGCTGTATTGTTGATTGCTGAACGGCTGGGTGGTGGTGGTGCCCACCTTCAATCCCAGCACACAGGGAGGCAGAGGCAGGCGGATCTCTGTGAGTTCAAGGCCAGCCTGGTCTACACAGAGGAGGAGGAAGCAGTGATTGATGACTTTGGCACACAGTGGTCAATCCTTCACCAACACTTATACATGGTCAAGAGGAAGACCTTGCCATGTCTCTGAGCCTCACACAGGGAAGATGAGTCTGAGGCGCTGGAATCCTTGACATGCCTGTGACCTTGTCAGCCAGCACAGGACATGTTCATCCAGGGCTTCCTTCTCTTCTCAGGGCACTTAAGATTTCTCTGCACACAGCCCACTGTGCTCTGTTTGGCTGGCGGGGAACAGCAAAACCCAGTTCTTCAATATGACTTCAAAACATTAATATCTTCAGGAAGTTCTGAAAACCGCCTTAACTATTTTAATGTAGTGGCAGATCTTCATTGACACATTGACTTTTTGATCAAAAGCAAAAATTAGATGCACAATGGCTGTCACCTGGAAGCACACGCTAAAGCAGAATTTCAGGACTGTGTCAAGAACAGTCTTCCGTTCCCGGAGTCTTCTGCTGTTCTCTTCGTTTTGGTGCCGGGGTCTCTGGGCCTCGTGTAACCTCGGCATGCACTCTGTCTAGGACAAGAACCACACCATCCCCAGACCTACGCGTCTCAGTTTTGACTCGTGCTCTTCTCTGTGACCTTGATATTTGAAATTCTTTTGCTTCTAACCAGTGGCCTGCATAACACTGATTACATAATAATTATCTCCGCATCGGGAGTCAGGAAGGGAAGTGGGGGAAATAAGAGGTTGAAAAGCTGGAAGATAAGGGTTGTATAAATAAAATAAAAATAAGAAGCCAAGTCAGAAAAATGATCATTAGTTGTCTGGGAGACACTGCCCTTGTCCAGACTCACCTGTGGTCTGTAAAGCTTGGGGGACAGATCAGGAAACAACCCTCTGACACTGAACCTGAGGGTGTAGCAAGCTTGCTGCCTACTGCCAGCCGTGGGGAAGGAATTTTCTCGAGGGGACCCCCAGATGCTCCAAAATAGTTATTGCTGCCGGGCGGTGGTGGCGCACGCCTTTAATCCCAGCACTCAGGAGGCAGAGGCAGGCGGATCTCTGTGAGTTCGAGACCAGCCTGGTCTACAGAGCTAGTTCCAGGACAGGCTCCAAAGCCACAGAGAAACCCTGTCTTGAAAATAGAAAAAAGAAAGAAAGAAAGAAAGAAAGAGAGAGAGAGAGAGAGAGAGAGAGAGAGAGAGAGAGAGAAAGAAAGAAAGAAAGAAAGAAAGAAAGAAAGAAAATAGTTATTGCTGAAGCTAGAGCCTAGCCAACATCCTATCTGACATTGTTTTCTACCTTCTTCCATCTCGTCTCTCGACTCAGGCTCTCAGAAACTTATTGTGTTTAAAGAACTAGCAATGATGAGTAAGGATATTTTTATACATTTCATTAATGAACATGTTCACAGTCTCATAAACAATGGATAATGTTGTCAGGTGTGTTGATTCATGGTTTTAATCTCAGCACTTGGGCGGCAGCAGAGGCAAGAGGAAGCTCTGTAAATTCAAAACCAGGCTGCTTCTACATTGTTAGTTCCAGAACAGCCAGAGCTGTATGGTAAGATGCTGTCTTGAAAATTTTTGATTTTTGAATAATATTTAATCCAGAGAAAATTTGAGATGACTTAATTGGCAAAATGTCAAATACTTTGCAAATATATTAGAAACATTTTATTGACGTGACCATGAGTAATGGGAGATAAATAACAAACAATATTACTGTTAAAAATGTTTTCAGTAAAAATTGCATGTTTTCAAGTTCTTTTTTTTTTTTTTTTTGGTTTTTCAAGACAGGGTTTCTCTGCAGTTTTGGAGACTGTCCTGGAACTAGCTCTTGTAGACCAGGCTGGTCTTGAACTCACAGAGATCCGTCTCTTACTCCCGAGTGCTGGGATTAAAGGCGTGCGCCACCACTGCCTGGCTATGTTCAAGTTCTTGAGTGAATTGTTGTTGATCAATGCGTTGAGTTCATTTCTTTCTCTAGAATGTGGAAAAATGTCAGATTAAAAAATATTTGTGGAGAAAAACTTCAAAGATATGGCAAAACCCCTTTTATTTTGTGCAAGTAATACAGACAGATAATCAATAAGCAGTACTAAGAACGGGGCAGGGGGATGGCTTAGCTGGTAAAGTTCGCGTCTAGCTAGCAGCAGGAGTGGTGTGAAGCTGTGATCCAGCACAGGGGAGGTGGAGTCAAGAAAAGGGGAAAGAAGGAGAAAAGTAAAAGGAAAAAGAAAGACTAAAACCTTAGGTTGGTCTTTGGTTTCCACACATGCATGTACACACATCCACAGATAGATTACACCCGTACACACATCCACACATACACCCAGCCAGATGTGGTAGTGTACACCTTTAATCCCAGCACAAAGAGGGCTGAGGGCAGATCTCTGTGAGTTCAGGGTCAACCTGGTCCACCCGGTAGGTAGGCAGCCAAGGCTCTGTAAAAGACCCTGTCTCAAAATACAAACATAAAACAAACACATGCACCCATACACACATTCACAAACATACACTCATATACACACATACCCCACATACACACACATATATATTCCCACATACATACACATGCATGTGCACCCACGTGCATACCTACACACATATATGCAAACATACATCAACATGCATGCACACACACAAACACACATATATGCACACATAAACATATCAACGTACCACAAACAGATAGATATTGGGGCTCAACCTGAAGATCAGAAAAGCAAAGCAACCAACCATTGGCTCTTACCTCGACCTCAGACCAAAATGGTGATCCTGCCTCCACAAGTCCTCAGAATGAGACTGAGCTGAGAGCTGTCTCCCCCTGTCTTATGTTTCTCTCTAGGGCTGGGATTAAAGGTGTGCACCACTACAACCAGGTTTCTAGGGCAAACTAGCATGACTACTGGGATTAAAGGTGTGTGTCACCACTGCCTGGTCTGTAAGGCTTATCAATGAGACTGTTTTACTCTCTGATCTTCAAGCAAGCTTTATTTATTAAAATACAGATGAAATATCACTGCACATCAATACACATCCACATGTACACATCCACACTCCATACAATATACATACACACACATACAAACATATATCTACATGTACACACATACACACATACACATACAGTTATATACACACATCCATCCACATGCATACACACATACACATATATACATTCACAGATGCACACATGCCCATCCACACAAACATGCAACACACACATACACACATAAATGCATGAACAACATACGTACATATGCACACATGCATATACTCATATATCTACATGTACCTACTCACACACATACTATATTGGTCAGGGTTCTCTGGAGTAAGAACTTATAGAAGGAATATCTCTATATATGTCCAGAAAGAGGATTTAGGGCTGGAGAGATGGCTCAGTGGTTAAGAACACTGCCTGCCCTTCCGAAGGTCCTGAGTTCAGTTTCCAGCAACCACATGGTGGTTCACAACCATTTGTAATGTAATACATGCAGACAGAATACCAAGAATACTGTATACATAATAAATAAATAGATTTAAAAAAAAAAGAAAGAGGATTTAATGGACTGACTTACAGGCTGCGGTCCAGCTAATCCCACAATGGCTGTCTATGAACAGAATGTCCAAGAATCCAGTAGCTGTTTGGTCCCTGAGGCTGGATGCTGCTGCTGGTCTCTAGTATACACTGGAGTCCTGAAGAAGCAGTCTCTAATGCTAGGGGAGGACCAGCTGGAAGGTGAGAGCAAGTAAGCAAAGAAAGAAGCTTCCCTCTCCTGTGTCTTTATCTAGGCTGCCAGCAGAAGGTTTAGCCCAGATTAGAAGCGAGTCTTCCCACCTCAAAAAAAGACCTGCAGGGCTGGAGAGATGGCTCAGTGGTTAAGAGCATTGCCTGCTCTTCCAAAGGTCCTGAGTTCAATTCCCAGCAACCACATGGTGGCTCACAACCATCTGTAAGAGGGTCTGGTGCCCTCTTCTGGCCTGCAGGTATGCACACAGACAGAATATTGTATGCATAATAAATAAACAAATATTAAAAAAAAGACCTGGATTGAATGTGTGCTTTCCCATCTCAAATATCCAGATTAGAAAGAAGTGGATCTTCCCTTGCTAGGTGGTGGTAACACACGCCTTTAATCCAAGCACTTGGGAGGCAGAGGCCAGCCTGGTCTACAGAGCTAGTTTCAGGACAGCCTAGACCACACAAAGAAATGCCATCTTAAAAAAAGAAAAAAAACCTAATCATTTAATTAAAATAAATTAAAAAATAAATAAAAAGGAGAATCTTCCCACTACAAATGATTTAATTATGCAAATATCCCTCATAGTTATACCCAGTCATTTTTTTTTATTTTAGGTAATTCCAGATGTGATCAAGTTGATAGCCCAACCAAGAATACCAACACGCAGACATACATACATTCACACGCACACAATACACACACGCATATATACACATGCACACACATATACATACATATCCACATACATAAACACATATCCACATGCACACACATGAAAATACACATATCCAAATACATGCACACATATACATACACACACTCATACAGGCATGCACATACACATATATCCACATCCACACATATACAAATACACATACATACACACATATCCACCCCCACACATACGTACATCCACAGTCACACACACACACACACACACACACACACACACACACACACAAATAAAAAAGTGTTTATGTGGATGGGGAAGAGACCTGAGAAGTAATAATTTGGGGGTTAAAGAATTAAGAGCAGCCTGGCGGGAGGTAAACACATATAATCTTCACACTCTGGAGTAGCGGTTCTCAATCTTCCTAATGCTTCAACCCTTTAACCCAGTTCCTCATGTTGTGATGACCCCCAACCATAAATTGATTTTTGTTGCTACCTCGTAACTGCAGTTTTGCTACTGTTATGTATCATAATGTAAAGCTATGATATACAGGCAATCTGTTATGTGACCCCCGAAGGGGTGGAGGCCCACAGGTTGATAACCAGTGCTCCAGAGGACGGCAGAAAGCAGTCACTAGTTTGGAGGTGGGTGCAGAGGCTCAATCACCAGGGAGGTGTGGCCTTGTTGGAGGAAGTGTGTCACAGGGGCGGGCTTTGAGGTCCTGTGGCTCTCATCCTGCTGCCTACAAAGCCAGATAGAGCACTCTCAGCTGTAGGGTGTGCCTGGAAACTGCCATGCTCCCTGCAACCTCTGAAACTGTCAGTAAGCCCCAACTAAACGCTTTCTTTTTCTAAGAGCTGCCATGGTTTGGTGTCTCTTCACAGCAATAGGGCACTGACTAAGACCATGGGCTGTATAGTGAGGTCCTATCTCAAACAGACAATTACATTTCAGGGCTGGGGTGTACCTCATTTAAGCATAGTGTTTGTCTAATGCACATAAAACCCTGGGTTCAGTTTCTAGCATTGTCTAAAGCAGGCACTTGAGAACGAGAAGCAGGAGGCTGAGACCAAACCAGGAATCTTGTGTGTGTTTGGAAGAACGAATGACGAACACTGCCAGAAAAAGAGAAAGAGAAGGAAGACATTCCTAAAAGTCATAGATTCCGTTATGGAAAGTCTACAAACCAAAAGTCTTGTAAAAAAAAAAAAAAAGTGATGTTCTCTACACAAGTATTATTATAAGGGTTTCCTAAACAGTACTTGAGAGTGACCAACAAACACAGAAAATGTTTAGATCCCCTAGTTGTAAAAGAAATGCAAGCAGAAACAATAAGATGTAGGACTGGAGAGACGGCACAGCACTCAAGGGTACTGGCTGCTCTCCCGGAGAGTCCAGGTTCGACTCCCAGCACTCATGGGGAAACTCAAAACTGTCTGCAACTCCAGTTCCAAACAATATGATGCCCTCTTCTGACCTCAGAGGGTGCCAGGCACACATGTGGTGCACAGGCATACATGCAGGCAAGACATCCACACACATAAAATAAAAATAAATAAATCGCTGGACAGTGGTGGCACACACCTTTAATCCCAGTACTCGGGAGGCAGAGGCAGGCAGATCTCTGTGAGTTTGAGGCCAACCTGGTCTACAAGAGCTAGTTCCAGAACAGGCTCCAAAGCTACAGAGAAACCCTGTCTGGAAAAAACAAAATAAAATAAAATAAAATAAAAATAAATAAATCTTAACCCTGGAATTGGGATTAATTAAACACCATTTGTGGGAATGCTCTTTTCCTTTCCTTTCCCTTTCTTTCTTTCTTTCTTTCTTTCTTTCTTTCTTTCTTTCTTTCTTTTTCTCTTTGGTTTTTTGAGACAGGGTTTCTCAGTAGCTATGAAACCAGTCCTGCCTGGAACTCGCTCTGTAGACCAAGCTGGCCTCAAGATTTCTTTCTTTCTTTCTTTCTTTCTTTCTTTCTTTCTTTCTTTTCTTCCTTCCTTCCTTTCTTTTTTTTCATTCATTCATTTATTTATTCTCTCTCTTTTTTCAGACAGGGTTTCTCTGTGTAGCCCTGGCTGTCCTGAAACTCACTCTGTAGACCAGGCTGCTCTTGAACTCACAGGTCTGCCTGCCTCTGCTTCCTCAGGGAATAATTTTTTTTATTGAGTAATCTGTATCAAAGTTTTCACAAGACTCTAAGCTGTCCCATGAAGCTCTTCTTCTTGAATTTATGTTAAGGAAAAATGTTTCTTTTTAAATACAAACTTTAGTATAAAAAACTGTGCATATAAAAAAAATCGTGCCGGGTGGTGGTGGCGCACGCCTTTAATCCCAGCACTCGGGAGGCAGAGGCAGGCGGATCTCTGTGAGTTCGAGACCAGCCTGGTCTACAGAGCTAGTTCCAGGACAGGCTCCAAAACCACAGAGAAACCCTGTCTCGAAAAACCAAAAAAAAAAAAAAAAAAAAAAAAAAAAAAAAAAAAAAATCGTATAGCAACTTCTTAGGCAATATTGAAGACTTGAAAGGACTAAAATCAAGAGAATGTCTAAAATTACTATATGTAGCATATATGTATTATGTATGTATACATACATGTACATACCAAGCAAGATGGCTTAGCTGTTAAAGGTACTTGCTGCTAAGTTCAGTCCCCAAGTCCCACATGGTAGAAGGAGAGAACCTAGTTCCACAAGTTGTCCTCTGACCTTTACCTATGCAACACACACACACACACACACGCACATACACATGCACACACACGCACACACACAAACACACAAAAAGTGAATAAATAAATAAATGCAATAGTTTTAAAGAAGAATAGAAGAATATGAACTTAAGATGCTAATTGAGGGGCTGGAGAAATGGCTCAGTGGTTAAGATCATTGCCTGCTCTTCCAAAGGTTCTGAGTTCAATTCCCAGCAACCACATGGTGGCTCACAACCATCTGTAATGAGGTCTGGTGCCCTCTTCTGGCCTGCAGACATACACACAGACAGAATAGTGTATACATAATAAATAAATAAATATTTTAAAAAAAAGATGCTAATTAAACAGTTTTCTTTAGGTGGTGACGTTATGTTATTATTTGCTCTTATTTTTTCTAATTTTTCTACAATAAGGATACTATCACTTTAAAATCATAATAAAAAGACACGTTGCTGAGTGGTGGTGGCACACGCACTTGGCAGGCAGAGGCAGGTGAACCTCTGAGTTCAAGGACAGCCTGATCTACGTGAGTTCCACGACTGCCAGGGCTAAACAGAAAAAACCTTGTCTTGAAACTCCCCCCCCCCCAAAAAAAAGACAGGTGTCAAAGGATAGCGTGTGTTAACTTTCGTAGAACCTGCCATTCAAATCATTTCCTTGTAAGGCTTTTGCATTTGGCTTCCTAGGAAACCTTGCTTCTCAGAAGCAAACCCTGATACTGAAATTAAAAGCTGTACTCATAGATTAACGCTTTCTGGGGGAGAGGGGGCAGAGGTGGGGCAATGAAACCCTTGCCTGACAGAAGCTTTACTCCGCGCCATCCACACATGCGTGGGACATGCACGCAGTCCACTGGGAAAGGGCACGGGATACACAAAGGCACGGGCTTCCTTAAGAGTCTCCCAAACTGACTCAGTGCTGAAGCTGAAGCTGACCCTTAACATTAGGGGCTTTTCCTTTTCCTGCTCCTCCTCTTCTTCCTTCTTCGAGACTGGTTCTCCTTTAGCCCAGGCTGGTCTTAAACTATATTTCCAAAACAGTTATTTATTTTATGCGCATCAGTGTGTTGTCTGCATGTCTGCCTGTGTGAGGGTGGCAGATCCTCTGGAACTGGAGTTCCAGACAGCTGTGAGCTGCCATGTGGGTGCTGGGAATTGAACCCAGGTCCTCTGGAAGAGGAGCCAGTGTTCTTAACTGCTGAGCCATCTCTCCTGGCCTGACTTAAACTCTGTATAGTTGGTGATGGCCTTGAACTTCTTTTCCTCCGGTCTCTACCTCCCTAGTGCTGGTGTCACGTCTGCCACCGTGCTAGGATTAAATTTCACGAACATTTCTATCCATTAAAGACAGACTTAAAGAATTAGTATGATTTTCTTTTTTTGATTTTCAAGACAGGGTTTGTCTGTGTAGTCTTGGCTGTTCTGGAGAACTCACTTTGCAGACCAGGGTGGCCAACTCACAGAGATCTGCTGGCCTCTCAGATCTGAGAGCTGAGATTAAAGGAAAGGGCCACCACCGCCCCGATATAATTTTATTGTTTTTGCATTTACCTTTTATTTATTTTATTTTTTAAAATTTATTTATTTATTATTTATACAGGCATCCACGCAGACAGAACAATGTATACATAATAAATAGTATTTTTTAAAAAGTATAAACACATCGATGAAAAGAAAGTAGCCATGCACTTAGAAAAAGAGAACTAAAATATACGGACTGCAGCGCACAATGCCCATCTACGCTCTATGTGCTACCAAACAGCTCGCGAGCTTCGGGCAAGGGGCTGGAGGTTGAAACACGTAAAGACACACAGAGACAGAGACACAGACCTCTAGTTACTGGTAAGAAGCCCTTTATTCAATAGCACCACGGAGGCTTATATACCCCACAGTCAGGTGGGCCAACAGGTGCAAACCTCGTCCTCTGATCCTCAAGGCCAAGGCAACACGTTCTTGTGAAGCAGAGCTGGTAAACAACTTTGACACAGCTTTCGGTAACTCAAATCAGAAGGAAAGTAAAGATCTCTAACAGGGAAGAGCAGCTGGAGGCCAGGACTCCAAATGGTCCCAACAACGGACAGTTCCCATGTGCCAGGCATGGCTATGAAGACTTTGAACAATATCCCTGAGAAACAGAAGCTCTACTGTCACCTGCCACCTAGTTACCACTAAGGAGACAGGGAAAGGGGGCTGGATAGCTCTCCAGGGCAGGGCCCTGAGAATCAGCCTTGAACAGAGCAGCCGACACCCACCCCCACCCCTCTGCTTTCCAGAGTCGAGTTTTCCTAACACTATTCTTTTGAAGGCTGCTCCTCTGAACACAGAAGCATACCCTTATTTTTTTTCCCCACACAAAAGAGCTCGGATGAAAGAAAAAGAGAAGGAAAGGTAAGCAAAGCAAGGTAGAAGTAAGAGGAAGGACAGGCCCGATGGTACTCGCAGCTGCTCGAGTAGTTAAGGCAGGGGATCAAAAGTTGAGGACCACTTGGGCTACAGAGTAAGGTCAGGCTACATAAGTTATCAGGTCTCGATATCAAAATAACATAATTAGGGGCTGAAAGTTGGGCGATATTGGCTCACAGCAGCAGAGGCAGGTGGATCTCTGAGTTTGAGGCCAGCCTGGTCTACAGAGTGAGCCCCAAGATAGCCAGGGTTACACAGAGAAACTCTGTTTCAAAAAAAAAAAAAAAAAAAAAACCATCAACAATTAAGGCCTGGAGAGACAGCTCAGCAGTTCTTTACAGAGGGCCAGGGCTTGATGCCCACCACACACATGTTGGCCCACAACCGTCTAGAACTCCAGTTCTGGGGAGTACAGCGCCCTTTTCTGTGCCAGGCATGCACACGTGTTGCACAGACATACATAGGAGCAAAACACTCAAATGCATAAAATAAATAAAAAAATAAAAAAGAATTAAAAAGTGGTTGAGGATACAGCTCAGTGCTGGAGCATCTGCCTGGTGTGGTGGGTAAGCCTTGGCCATGCCCCTGGTGAAAAAAGGAAAAATGGGTGAAAGAAACCACAAGGTAAGAGAGAGACAAGAGAAAGCCGGGCATGGTGGCTCACACTTTTCCCAGCCTTGAGGAGGAATATGCGGGCGGGAGCCGCCTACTCCACAGCACCAAGGACTGTAAAACAGAGCAACACAGTCTCAAAAAGAGAGAGAGAGAGAGAGAGAGAGAGAGAGAGAGAGAGAGAGAGAGAGAGAAAAGAGAAAATTAAAGAGAACACAAAAGACAAAAATAGAATGATCTAAGAAACAGCACACATGCATATCCTTTTAAAAATATATACTTATTGATTTATTTGGGGGGGATCAGGGAGACATGTAAGGAGGTCACTTGGAGGTGACTCTCTCCTCCCACTATATGGGTTCTGGGAACTGAACTCAGGTCCTCAGACTTGGTAGCAAGCGCCTTTATCCACTGAGCCACCTCACCCTCTCCCACCCCTGTTCATTACATCTGAAAAAAAAAAACGTTTTAGACATATTGATTTGTCTTTTTGTTATTGTTGCTGGTCCACTTACTGGTCAAAAGACTAGGTAGTATATACCGTGGTGACGAAACTACTCCTTGGAAAAGAAAGACCTAAATTCTGTATACCAAAACACGAGCGATGTGGAGGGTGTATCTAAAGCCGGCTAGGAAGGCAGAGAGAGAAAACCTCCATGGGGCCCTCCTCCCTGACTTCAGTGTGTAAGACCCATGTAGGCGTAAACACAGGAGGATGAGAGTTGAACAAGGAAGGCTGTCATGTGAAACTGCCCAGGATGGTCCCAACCTTTTCCTGCTACCCAGATTAACATCTGCTTTTAAAACATGCTCCAGGTTTACAGCCTCTGGAGTCTTAGAAAGAGAGCTCTAGACTCAAACACCTTTCTCAGATGAACAAACCTACCAATGAAATGTAGAAATAGCTCCGGTAAAGGGTGGATGAACAATGTCAGGGTCAGTTACATGATTCATTACAAAATAGAGCCTTGCCTGGCAGTGGTGGCAGAGGCAGGCAGATCTCTGTGAGTTCGAGGCCAGCCTGGTCTACAAGAGCTAGTTCCAGGACAGGCTCCAAAGCTACAGAGAAACCCTGTCTAGAAAAACCAAAAAAACAGACAAACAAACAAAAAGAGCCTCGGAGCAACCCTGAATTCAGAGAAAACCAAAGAAAGGGAAAAGTACAAATTCACTGTAGAGAGACCAGCTCAAGGAACCCAAACCTACTGTTTCCAGCTCTGGGTGACGCAGTGGCCTACTGGGTTCAGGGCTTCTAGATGGAGCCAGGTCCACTGGTACTTGTAAGCCCAGTGCTTGGAAGGGGAGCCAGGAAGATGGAGAATTCAAAGGCAGCCTGCGTAACGTGAGACATCTCAAATAAACAATCCATGTGCTGAAAAAACCAAGACTTTTCTTTTTTTTTTTTTTTTTTTTGGTTTTTCGAGACAGGGTTTCTCTGTGGTTCTGGAGCCTGTCCTGGAACTAGCTCTTGTAGACCAGGCTGGTCTCGAACTCACAGAGATCCGCCTGCCTCTGCCTCCCGAGTGCTGGGATTAAAGGCGTGCGCCACCACCGCCCGGCAAAACCAAGACTTTTCAAGAGCTTATTCTCCACAGTCTCCGTCTTTCAGGAAGACCAGATGGGCAGGAATCAGCGTACCTCAGAGGGAAATGTGAACAGCACAAACCCAGGCGTGGATCTGGTGAGCCCCTCCCCACCAGGGCTGCTCAGTCCTCTATCTTTCTGTCAGAAACTTGACTGAACAAGTGTTTTTGTTTTGTTTCTGTTTTTCAAGATAAAGTTTCTCTGTTCATAGTCCTGACTGTCCTGGAACTCACTCTGTAGACCAGGCCGACCTCGAACTCACAGAGATCCGCCTGCCTCTGCCTCCCGAGTGCTGGGATTAAAGGTGTGCACAGCCACCACCTCCTGGCTCTGAAGAGGGGTTTAAAGATGCTTTCTCATCACCACAGGGGAGGCATGAGAAGCTCAAGGGTAGCACAAGGTAGCACGATCTTGCCAAAGATGAGAACCTTGGCAGCCTGGGTATGCAGAGCCTGTGAACACGGTTCCTTTTAATATGTTCACAGTCCATTAGGGGACACGGAATATGCTCAATGCCTACAGCATGCTTCTTCAGCCCGTCTCTCCTGTGCTGACCAAAGAAGGAACCGTCTAGAATCCTCTGGACTAACTCTTGGTTGTGGGTAAACAAGACTTTTCATTTGAGTCATAATTGGTCTCCAGCCAATTAACTCGTGGACTTTGGTGGCTAATGCTCCCTCTGCTAGCAGCATGAGATTTTGTTAACACTGAGCTCACAGAAAAGGAGGTGAGGAAAATCTGCTTGGGGACAATATTGTGACTGGGTCTGCTTGCTTCTGAAACCAGTTTGGCTCGATTTTACTGTGTATTTGAACCAGTCTGACTTGCTTTTTTTTTTTTTTTTTAAACTGTGTCTCACATTGGTCAGGGAATGGGAAGAGACTTGAAATAGCTGCACTTTAATTTGCTGAGTTTCAAAAGTTCTTTGATTTGCTACTTGGTTCCTTAAATAGCTGGTGTTAATCTCTCTCTCTTGACTTTCTCCCTGAGCGTTCTGTCGCTGCTGCTCAATAGTGGGGCTGTTTTGGATCCAGCTGCTGAAGGACCTTCTGAGGAGCCAATTGGGCCAGATTTATTCTATGAGGTGAGATTGAAATAGGAGTTGACTTAAGCAGAAGGCCAAAATTAGATCAGGCACAAAGAAAATGAAAAAGATGATTATGAAGTTTGCTCTTAAATTAAATATGAATCTGAGGCAAGCCATATTTCTTCCAGCCAACGAAGAGCCAGCTGGCAGCTCCGTACCTCCTTCTAGAGTAGACAATCTGCTCAAAACTTGACTTCAGCTGTCTTGCCGCTTGAGTCAACGCACCCGGAGAGCTGGATGCCGAAGGTCTTGTCAACGGGACAACGATTCAGTTGTCAACACTGCGGCCGACGCTCACTTGCCTGTCTGGTTTCTTCGGCCTCCATTAGAGATCTCTTGTGCTGACGTCTGTGTCTGGATCTAACCACTGAGCCATTTGAGTACAGTCTAAACAGGGAAAGGAGCCTTCCTGGGGATGGAGGCCACGATACCAGCCAGTTGAAGATGAGCCTCCGAGGTTATTGGATCTCTTGCAAGGAGGCCAGCAGTCGCCTTTCTTACAAGCATTTTAGTGGATTGTTTTTGAATTCCTTTTCTATTGGAAAACCCAAGGGCCCTTTTGGCCTGAGCATTTCCTTCTTCACTGATCTCTTCCTGTAAGATGTTAATGACAGTCTGTGTCCTGCCCCAGGTGAGTCAGAGGTCATGGGGCAGGACATCTTCCAAGATTTTTGCATACAGCCACCAAACATCCTCCCTGTGACTCAGCTCACCTCTCAAAGCCTTGCGCAGCTTGCCTGGAGAAACATCTGTGGTTTAGATTCTCAAGAGTCAGAACCAGAAAGATTCTCTGCTTGTCTGGGACCCAGTGCATAAACTGCCCCGAGCAAGCTTAGCTGGAACTGAGAAGGCCCTTGGAACACACAGACCTTTTAGTGCTAAAACTAGGAGCCTTAGGGACCTGAGATGATTGGCCAGCCTTCAACCCTTCTGCAGGGAAGAAACTACAAGCCAGGAGGCCCACTTGCCCATGCTAGCACAAACTGTCATCAACAGACCTAGGTCTAGAGGCCAGATCCCAGGGTGGTAGGGTTCACATTCTTTATAATGCTGGAACGTTCTTGTATTCCAGTGTAGCACTGTACAGAACAGGGGCTCACAGCTCTGCCCTGGTTGCTTTCGACATTCAGGGACATGTTTATCACAGATACAGTCACCCCTAATTAGTGATGGATCTCACTCAGGTACTCATTAGGCAACGGTGAAATGAAGTCTGTTTCTGGACTCAGAACAAAACAGTGTGAGCAGGGAGCAGGCAGCTCAGTGAGTAACAGCAGCGGGTAAGCAAACAGGATTGTGCAAAGACTGCCGGCCGAGCAACGCCACAAAGGAATATGGTGGAGGGCGTCAACACCAAAGACAAGGAAGTATTATTTTCCCGTCCTCAGAGGAAAAACATGGTCAATAGAAAAGCATTCTAGTTCTTCTGACAAGAGAAAAAAAAGGTAACCATGGAGACACCCCCCATGCCATCATGACCGCATAAGGAGACATGGTTATCACCTGACATTCATGTGCACGTGTTTTCTGAGGTCTGCAGGGGAGCCCAGCAGTACCCTTTGTCCCTCCAGATCTGTGGCTTGATGTTTTCTTTGTCAGTTTTCTCCTCTGGACACAGATTTCACAAAGCAGCCTGGATTCCTAGGGATCACTAATCTGTTATGCACGGTTCTTTACCATCCCTTTGCTGAGCACCGCTGTGTCTCTCTGAGGTTGTGCGTGTGTTTGGGCTGTTAGCCTGGAGAGGCACAGCGCCACGTACGCTGAGGGAACAGGCAAGACCCAAGACACGTGACCTGCTGGGGATTAAACTGGGAGGACGCCTGTTGGCAGCCAGGGGTTGGGAACACATACTTTTTATCATGCCGTGGCACTGGTCGCCTTGGTTTGGGAGGAAGCCCGAGGAAGCGATCCATTTGAGGACAGCGGTGTAAACAAACTGGAAGTGACTAGGTGTTCTGACACTTGTTTGGGGTGTTACTCCTCCAGTGGAAGCGGGGTACCTCCTTTTCCATCCCACCACACCTTTTCCTGCTGCTGACCTGAAATAGGTCACCCGTCCTGACAATGCGGGTGAACAGAAACTGAGTTGACCTACTTTGCCAATCCATGTGATGATGTCAATCAGCAAACTTAGCAGGCAGCTTTTCTGCTTGGGGTGGGTGCCTGGACCGGGCGCTGACTTTAGGGCAGTACTGAAAGAATGGGATTGTGGAGTTGGGTGTGGTGGCAGATTCCTGCAGTCCCAGTGCTGCTGGGTAAAGCAGGAAGATCAAGAGTTCGGAGTCCTCAGTGAGGTCGAGGCTCACCTGGGCTACACAAGATTTTGTTTCAAAAAGCTACCAACAGCAGACAAAAACAGTGAGTTCGGGACGGGCTATCACAAGCAAACAGGGTCTGGCGTGTAGCTCAGGGGTAGAGCGCTTGCTTAGCCAGGCCCTGAGTTTGCTCCCTAGCGCTGGTGTGTGTGTGTGTGTGTGTGTGTGTGGAGTTGGGGGTGGGGTGGGAAATGACGGGTGAGGTGAAAGGGCAGCAGAATATAACCTGTGTGCTGAGCCAGCACTCCAAAAACCAAGTGTTTTACTGGGCGGTGCTGGCACATGCCTTTAATCCCAGCACTCAGGAGGCAGAGACAGGCAGATCTTTGTTGAGTTCAAGATCAGCTTGGTCCACAGAGTGAGTTTTAGGACAGGCTCCAAAGCTACAGAGAAACCCTGTCTCAAAAAACCAACCAACCAACCAGTCAAACAAACAAACAAAACCCCAAGCTTTTCAATTTAGAATAGTTTTCGGTCTACAGAAAGGCCGTACAGAAGCTGGCCTGACATCACACTTCTGAAACCCCAGTTACTCTGGGGTCAGAGGCAAGGACTATTGTAAATTCAAGGCCAGTTTAGGCAACTTAAGGAGACTGTTTCTCAAAATGGAAAGGAGCTGGGATGTAGCTCAGCGGCAGAGCCAGCATGTACACTACCCTCTCTTCCTAGTGCTGCAGAAAAAGAAAGTTGTAGGGGGGGCTAGAGAGATGGCTCAGCAGTTAAGACTACTGGTTGCTCTTCCAGTTGTAGGAGCCAGCCATGATAAGCTAAATAGGAACAGACCACCTGAAGGAAGTTCTTTACTTCTAACCATTATCACCTGCCAGAGTAGGACTCCGTTTAAAAAGAGGCCTGAGTCTCAGTAGTTTACCCTGAAGCCATACCTGGCTGCAGGAAGAACAAGCTGAGATTACCTGAGCACCACCCAAGAACCATCCAAAGGAAATGCCTAACGTTCCAACCGCTGTAGGTAGGACCACCTGCCAGCACACACTCACCAGACACCCCTAGACAATCAGGGGTCCTGAACCTCAGAAACCCCTCATCCCTCCTTTACTACCATAAAAACCCAATTCTAACGGAGCTCGGGGCTCTCCAGTTTATTCCAATACGTTGGACATACGGAGAGACCAAGTTTGCAAACTTACCTAAAATAAAGGCTCTTTTGCTTTTACATGCGGAACTCGGTCTCCTTGTTGGCGTTTGGGGGACTTCGTGGATTTGGCCAAACACCAGTGGGTCTGGGTCCAATTCCCAGCACCCACATACCAGCTCACAACTGTCTGTAACTCCAAGATCTGACATGCTCACACAGACACACATGCAGACAAAATAACACCAGTGCACATAGAATAAAAAAGAAAATTGTGAAGGTTTTTATATACTGCTCGCCCCACCGCTAACATCTCACGCTACTATAGCGCCCTCACCACCTTTGAACCCATGCTTTATGCAGGTCCTAGCCTATCCCGCCCAGGGAGCCACTTTACATCTATCCCCCGTCTCCTCGGGCATCTCATGGATGCAGCAGATCTTCAGGTTGCTTCCTGTCCTTGTTTTTGTTGAGGTTGGCAGTGTCTTGGTGGTGGGGGGTTCACTTTATTTACTCCTTCCTTCCTTCCTTCCTTCCTTCCTTCCTTCCTTCCTTCCTCCCTCCCTCCCTCCCTCCCTCCCTCCCTCCCTCCCTTCCTCCCCCCCTTTCTTTCTGTCACTGAAGGTTGAACCCAGGGCAATAATTATGCAGGGTGGGCAAAGGCTGCACCACCATTCAGTTTCATTCTCATGCTGTGAGAAGCAGTTTAGGGGAGGAAGGGGTTGATTTCAGTTTGTAATCCCAGATCACAGTCCATCAGGGACAAACTGAAGGCTGGCGGCATACTGGTCCACATGTTACCTCCAACCAAGGAATTCACTTCATGCCCAAAGAAACACAGCAGAAATCGTGGAGGATGCTGCCTGCCGGCTCCCTGGCAGGTCCACTTATAGTCAACCAGTTTTCTTCTGCTCCTCCTTCTTTCCTTTTCTTTTTCTTCCTTCCTTCCTTCCTTCCTTTCTCTTTTTTTCCCCCCAGACAGGGTTTCTCTGTAGCTTTGGAGCCTGTCTTGGAACGAGCTCTTGTGTAGGCAGAGGCTACTTATTCATTTCTCGGCTGCTCAGACCCGAAATAATCNGTTGCTGTTTGTTTTTTGGTTTGTTTTGTCTTTTGTTTCTGTTTTGCAAGACAGGGTTTTGCTTTAGCTTTGGAGCCTGTCTTGGAACGAGCTCTTGTGTAGGCAGAGGCTACTTATTCATTTCTCGGCTGCTCAGACCCGAAATAATCACACAGAAACTATATTAATTAAAACTGGTTGGTGTGTTAGCTTAGGATTCTTAGTAACTAACTCTTAGATCCATTAATCCATTCCTATTATTTTGCATTTTACCACGAGGCTCGTGGTTTACCCTTAAGGTTCCGGGGCATCTATCTTTTTTGGCAGCTACATGGTGTAGGCTGGGTCACAACGACAATAATAACTTTCTTCTTCCTAGAATTCTCATTTCCCCACCTCTACTTGCCGCCTGGTTGTCCCGCCTATACTTCCTGCCTGGCTACTGGCCAATCAGCATTTTATTAGAATACAATTGACAGGGTACAAACCATTGTCCCAAAGCACTCCCCACCCACTCCCCACTTTTTTTTTTTAAGGAACAAGAACTCTGAATCTAATCTCCTTTGTTTAGCTTTTCTCCTGACCATTATCCATAACAACTTGTAACCAACATTCTAAACAAAGGAAAATATCCATAGTCTATTTTTTGGGAGTGAGGGCATAGTTTTCCAGGCTAACTCCTGTTGGTTGGGGGCGCTGATAATCTTATGGGGACCTAAAGAAAATTCAGAATTATCATCAAGTCAGGACTGGAGTATCCTGTGAGGCTTGATAATCTCAGGCAGCAGTCTTGAACCTGTTCTGGATGTAGAACTCAGACATCTGGGCCATCCACTCCTACCAGAGATTTCTCAGGGGGTCTTCCTTGATCAAACCTGATTTTTCTTAACTCAAAATGAATCCATAGCCTCTCATTTTCTGTGGAAACAAAAGCAAAACCTCTTCTTCAAAGTAACATATCTTTTGACTTTTAATTTTTGAAGTTAAGGCATTTACAAAATATTTGTTTTTTTATTTATGGCTTTTTTTTTTTTTAACAGAACTTGCCTCAAGTTTATTTGTAAAAATATGGAACGCTTCACGAATTTGCGTGTCATCCTTGCGCAGGGGCCATGCTAATCTTCTCTGTATCGTTCCAATTTTAGTATATGTGCTGCCGAAGCGAGCACTGGCTTTTTTATTTTTAAAAGTAGGGTTTCACTACGTAGCCTTGAATTCACAGAGGTCTGCCTGTCTCTTTCTCTCAAGTGCTGGAACTAAAGACATAAATCACCACGTAATGAACATTTTAAAAATCCTTTTTACACTCATTTATTGTGTATATACATGTATCATGGTCACTTGTGGAGGTCAGATGACAAGTCTCAGGAGTTCATTCTTTTCTTCTACTCTATAGGTTCCAGGGGATGAAACCCATGACACCAGGCTTGGTGGCAAGTGCCTTACCTGCTGACTCATCCCTTTGACTCTACAGAAACGATTTATCCACTTTCAGTGACCATTACATTATTATAAATGGTCTACTTTATTGCTAATAGCTCAGAGTCTAGTTTATAAGTTAAGCTTTATTGGAGCTGTATGTATAGGAAGGGTTCAGCAGTGTGCTGTGCCAGGCATCTCTGGATTCAGACATGTCTCTTGTGGGGGTGGGATGGCACTGACTCTCCAGGTCATTTTTGCTCTCAGGCATGTTCATCAACGGGGCTCTGAGATCCTCAGTACAGCCCAGGTCAGATAACTGAGTTCACAGCAGTGGGAGAGGAAGTTTTCAGTGTGATGCCGAGTGTTCTCAGATGCCCTGTCTCAAGAGACCCTCACTACTAAATAGGGACATGGAAAAATGTTTTGTTGATGTAATGGTTTGAATGTACTTGGCCCCTATGAGCTCACAGGAAGTGGCACAATTAGGAGGTGTGGCTTTGTTGGAGTAGGTACAGCCTTGTTGGAGGAAGTTCTATGCTCCAGCTATTCCCAGTGTTACAAGTGACTTCCTGTTCGTTGCCTTCTGATCAAGATGTAGCCAGCACCTTGTCTGTTGGGATGCCGTCGTGCTCCCCATGATGGTCATGGATGGAACCTCTGCACCTGTGAGCTGCCGCCTCAATGAAATGTTTTCCCCTCTAAGAGTTGTCATGGTCATGGTGTGTCTTCACAGCAGCAGGAACCCTAACTAAGTCAGTAGATGAGAACAGTGAAACTCAGAGGGTAGGGTGGTGCCCTAAGGAGCCGCAGCACCGTACCGTGGTTATCAGGCATAGAAAGACAACACAGGGGTGTTTGTGTTTTAATCTTGGAATAGAACCACTGAGTGAGGCAGCTAAAGATAGGCTCTCTGCTTGCTGCCAAGACTGGCTTCTGAGCAATACAGATTTAGACTTCAGTAAAAACCTATATATAGCTGGAGAGACGGCTCAGTGGTTAAGGACACTGACTGATCTTCCAGAGGTCCTGAGTTCAATTCCCAGCAACCACATGGTGGCTCACAACCATCTGTAATGAGATCTGGCGCCCTCTTCTGGCCTGCAGGCATACATGCAGGCAGAACACTGTATGCATTCATAATCATTCTAAACAAATTAACAAAAGCCTCCTATGTACACAATACGTTTTCACCTTGCCTAAACCTGCGAACCAGCTGCACGTTGTGGCACAGGCCTTCAGTACCAACACTTGGCAGGCAGGTGGGTCTCTGAGTTTGTGGCCAGTCTGGTCTATGTAGTGAGTTCCAAGCTAGTCAGGTCTCCTGACATTCCAGGCATGAACTACCAACATCCAGATCCTGTAAAATTTCCTCAAGATTCATAAGTAAGAATGGGTGTCAACAAAGAGATCTGCTCGGAAAGCCCAGCAACCTAGCGGCAGTGCTCCGGGCTCCAGGGCAAGGCCTGACTGGTTTCCAACTGATGCTGGCTCACAAAGGGCCTGTTGATTAGCAAAGCAAAACAAAAGCAGTTAGTTCCCTAAGCTAGACGGTCTATTGACGGTCTATTTTTAGAAAAGCTTTGGGTTGAAACAAAGTCTAGATGCTGTCCCTTATGGCTCAAGAAGTGGGGAGCCTCTTATTATAAAACATAAGACTTTGGCTGGCGAGATGGTTCAAGGGCAAAGGCCTTGCTGCCAAACCTGACAGTCTGTTACAACTAGCCCGTTCTGTACCATGATGAAGAGAGACAAAACTTAGATATTTTTAAGGATTTTAATAATAATCACATAAGTGAGTCACCAATGAATCATGGCTCCAGGGCAAGGACCTGGGAGCCTTGCTTCTCCTGGTGGCCCCAAGCAGGGCATATAAGCACAAAAACCACAGACCCTTGTTTTCAAATTAGTTACAATTTCTCCTAATCAGGAATCAAAGACTGGGACTTTCCTTGTGGGTTCCATCATTGTCAGCAGACACAGTTGGCCTTTCCGTCCAACCAATCAGATTCATTTGTTCCTTGTGATGTTAGGAACAGCCACAATGCCTCTAGAGAATCAATGACATTTGTATGGCTTCAGGATGAGGTTGGTCAGTCACTGCAAACTTCTCAGTTCCCCTACAGGTAAAATGGAGTCAAAATGGCAGTTCTCTGGCCAAGGCACTTTAGCTCCCTTCCTTTAGACCTGTTTGTTGATCCCTGAGATTTATATGATGGAAGGAAAGGCCTGATTCTTGCAAGTTGTCCTCTGACCTCTGCTCATGTGCACAGACACTAAATAAATGTAAAAATAAGGAAGGAAAACAACTTGACAAAAAAAGGTTTTTGTGTACACAGGTGCAGTGCCCGAGGAGGCCATCGGAGGGCGCTACATTCACAAACCGAAGTTACAGACCTTTGTGAGCCAGCCACCCTCTGGATGCTGGCAATTGAACCTGGGTCCTCTGTAAAAGCAGCCAGGGCTCTTAAACACTGAACTATCTCTCCAGCTCCTGATTCAAAAATTTAATTTTATAGGTTTTTGGAGCCTTTTTATCCGTTTAGTTTAAGAAAAGAATTTCTTCCCTCATAACCAAAACTAATACCACAATTAGAAACCAATGGGGATTCTTTTGCAAATTGTAGCAAAGGCTCTTGGGTTTGGAGTCTTTTCTCTAAGCTCAACCCTATGAATTATTTCACTGCAGTTTCTCTCTCTCTCTCTGCCTCTTTTATGTACTTCTTTTGCTGTTTTAGAGACAAGGTTTTACGTGCCTGCTAGTGGTCTCTAAGTCACGATGTAGCTGAGGATACCCTTGAACTCCTGATCTTCCTGCTTTCGTCTCCAAGTTTCTGTGGAGCCGGGGACTGAACCCTGGGCTTCAGGAATGCTAGGCAGGCGCTCTGCCAACTGAGCTACATCCTCAGCCCCTTTTCTTTCTGTCGTTGTTTCTGTGTAGCCCTGGCTTCATTAGACCTCGGTAGGTGGACCAGGCTGGCCTGAACTCGCAGTGATCCACCTGTCTCTGCCTCCCGAGTGCTGGGACTAAGGATGTGTGCCATCACATGCTGTACCCAGGCTACGCTTTACACTTTTCCCTTTTCCTTTTTAAAGTGACTTATTGCTCCTTACACAAGTTGCTGGTGACTGTTAACTTTGCAAAATTAAAATTCTGTTTCCATGCTTTATTATAGAAATCTGTATACCCAATATTAACCCTTTCTATGACAAACTTTTTCCTCCCGAGACAGGGTTTCTCTGTAGCTTTGGAGCCTGTCCTGGAACTAGCTCTTGTAGACCAGGCTGGTCTCGAACTCACAGAGCTCCTCCTGCCTTTGCCTCCTAAGTGCCAGGATTAAAGGCAGGCACCACCACCACCCACCTGGCTTCTATGACAAACTTTTAAGCAATGGGTTACATAGAATAAACTACTTTATTAGTAGAAACAGTTTGGGGGGCTGGAGAGATGGCTCAGAGGTTAAGAGGTCCTGAGTTCAATTCCTAGCAACCACATGGTGGCTCACAACCATCTGTAATGGGGTCTGGTGCCCTCTTCTGGCCTGCAGGCATACACACAGACAGAATATTGTATCCATAATAAATAAATACATATTTTTTTTAAAAAGAAAGAAACAGTTTGGTTACAAGGGGAGAAAAGTTTGACCAAGATAGTTCACTGAAAGCCCTTCAACAAGGAACGCATAAGCCCCTAAAACAGTGATTCTCGACCTTCCTAATGTTGGGACCCTTCAATATATAGTTCCTCATGCTGTGATGACCCCCAACCATAAAATTATTTCCATTGCTACTTCATAACTGTAACTTTGCTACTGTTATGAATCATAATGTAAACATCTGTGTTTTCTGATGGTTTTAAGGTCATCAGACTCCAAAGGGATTGTGACCCACAGGTTGAGAACAGCTGTCCTAAAGGAAGCCTTAGCTTGATAGGGTCAGGCTGCAAGACCCTATTGCGGATTCCAGCATGGGAAAGACAGGTTCAAGTGCTCAGCCATTAATAGTTTTCTTATCAGTAATATTCTCAGATAATAGCTAAAGACTTAGCACTGTCAACTAAGATGATGGATTTAAAAACATTATGCCATAAAAATGAGCAGAAATCATAATATTAACAACCAAATGAAACAATTAAAAATGGATAAAGCAATAAAAGCCCCTTTACCCACACACAGGCGAGTGAACAGTCACTAAGACAGTGTCTAAGAGCCAAACTAACAGATTTCAGTCACTATCTGGAGAGCACCGGGGCTGCACTCACTCTCCTTGGTAAAGGAGTTTGCTCCCGAGTCAACTCTGGCTCACAGCAGAGCACTGTAGGTGCTATTGCTGGCCAACCGTCACTCAGAATGTCCATAGTCGATGGCACAGAGGCAGGATTGCTGGGCACAGTCTCTCTGAGGAAGCCATGCAGATGGAGGAAAGCTGGCAGTACCCTGGACTGACGGACTACCCTGGAGTAGTGACAGACAGCAACACAGACGGGTGAGGTAGAAGTTAAATTTCCAGCACAACACAACATGCCGTTAGCCCAGGCCTGGAAGGAGATGGAGTCCGGAGTCACAGAAAGAACCAGGGAGAAGGAAGGGCATTTCAGATGAGGAGACAGCAAACAAATCTCCAAGCCCGACAGGAGACACTCACACCACTGCAGAGGATGCTCTGGGGCACCAAAGCCAAGTTCAGGGGGACTGCGGCGAGCCTGTGAGAAAAACTGGTCACCTTTCCTGGATGAAATAATTCAAGATACAAGAACATTACAGAAAATTAGCTTTATTTGTGGAGTATAGAAAAGTTGATCATAGTGTTAGAGTCTGTCAGATGTTCTGCACTCTGAAAGCTTTACAAGAGGCTTACATACAAACATAATAAAATAGAGTCCATTGCGAGGCTCCTGCTCGAGGCGGTCTTCTCAGCTCTGCGCACGCCTGTCCTACCGTCTGTGGATAAGAACAGGATGCTGCATTGCTCCGACACACGGCTGACTCACGCAGTACAATACTGAAGTGGAGGCAAGTTAGCGGTCATGAACACAGCCAAAAATATTTTTCCACCAATATGACTTTATCATTATATTTTATATTAAAATACATTCTGTGTTAAAAAAAACGTATTTGTATTCATCCAAGTTCTAAATTTGTCGTACTAAATTTGATATTCATATAATCCCATATCGATAGAGACATGAATCTACATTAAGCTCAACATGAATGACTTCCACAAATGAAGACAAACGAACGGAACAGAGGTAACCGGAAATCCACTGAGGAGCAGCGGGAGGGAGAAGGCTTACAAATATCAAAGCCCTGTGCACTCAGCAGAGACTGGCTGAAGACAGCGCAGCCTCAAGCCCTACGGGGACGCTGAAGCGGCCTGCCCCAGTATCTGTGGGTAATTCTAGAGCTGGTTCTGAAATAGTGTTCCGACCACTTATTTACTATTGCCATTATTAATATTAATGAGCTTGTTTGTTAATTAATTTCTTTTTTGCGGGAAGTTTTATATAGTCCTAGCTGGTCTGGAACCAGCTGGTGTGGAACTTTGGTGCCCCCCCCCCCTCATTCCCTGCTCTCAGCCTCATGTGGCTTGAGAAACACAATGGACTTTGATGCTCGCACTGAATAGGCAGGATTCACATTAGCACTGGGTGCGGGGTGGGAGCTGAGGCAGAGCACACTGACGTCTGTCAGAGTCGGACAGACGGACTCTTAGAAGAAATCCCCTCATTCGCAAACCCGTGCATTACTTAGTAATTGGGATCTTTGGCACTTTCTTGAAATGCCTGGCAAGAATTCTGACAGTTCCCTGGTCTTAGTCAAGAGAAACCAAACCAAAGCAAAACTGCCAAGAATGTTCAGCTTTCAGTCACTCCTGAATTAGAGCCGTCGGCCAGACCTCCAAGTGCACTTGTGTCTCCAGTTTCACTTTTGTCCCCGGAGCAAGGAAACAATCAAGCATTACATTAAGGTGCCCAGTGTCCAGAAGAGCAGCGTCACAGGAAGTGAGTCTTTAATTGGATGCTTGAGTTCCTGCCCAGGCTCTTGGCGTGCTTAGAAGGCGGCTCCACTCGGACGCTTTCCTGATTGCCCTTCACAGCAGCCTCCAGCCTGGCTTTCAGGGCCGGGGAGGACGCCATGACAGTCCTAAACACTGACGAATGTCGAGGTCCAATCTGCATGAGATTCTGCAAAGCGAAGTCATGCAGACTTCTCCTAACTGAAGATGCTGATCCCAGCGCCTTCTCATCCAGAAGGAAGGAGATGAGAACAGGGAGAAGGCAGGCCACCAGCTGGGAGCCTGCGGGGGAGGAAGGGGATCAGGAAGGTTAATGAGCCTCACTTGGGGCTAAAATAACCCCGACTCTCCTCACATTATATTATTTGTATCTGGGGTTATCATACCTGCTAACAGTGCATGTGCGTGCACGCGTGTTTAGAGCACACGGCAGGTGGAGGCCAGAGCTCACCATGTAGGTTAGGCTGGCCAGGAAGCCCTGGGAATCGCCTGTTTCTGACTCTTTGGCACTGGGATTACAAGCAGCCTTCACCTACATACCACCCGGCTGTTTCTGATTTTAGGAATAGCCTGGCCCCAAATTCACTGAAGATGACAGGAAAACTTCCTATCCCCTGAGCGCTGGGATTACTGGGCTCTGATGATTGAATCCAGGTCCTCACGTTGGCAAGGCAAGAACTTCAATGACTGAGCTAGCTCTCCAGCTCGCTCTTTTAAAAATTAACTTAATTAAAAATTCCACGTCTCCTATATTCACACCACTTCTTCTTAGCCTCTCCCATGTTCCCAACTCTCTTTCAAAGTCACAGCCCCTTTTCTAAAAAATTGTTGTGTGTGTGTGTGTGTGTACAAAAATGAACACATAAATAAGATCTGCCCAGTCAATTTCATGTTGCTTGTACACAATGTTTTTAGGGCTGAGCACTTGCTTTGGGGAGCTCATCTCCAGGGAAGACTGAGTGGGCTCTCTCAGTGTTAACTGCTTGTAGCTCTGCATCCAGGGCTGGGCCCCATGGGATTGCCCTGTCTCTTTATCCTTTTTAAAACAGTCTCACCCTGTGGCCTAGACTGTTGGCAGTCTTCTTGTCTCCACTTCAAGAGCGCAAGAATTACAGACATGTGCCACCATACCTGGTAATCTTTTTTATTTTTTTATTTTTTCAAGACAAAGTTTCTTTGTAGTTTTGGAGCTTGTCCTGGAACTAGCTCTTGTAGGCAGGCTGGCCTCGAACTCATCGAGACCCATCTGCCTCTGCCTCCCAAGTGGTAGGATTAAAGGCGTACACCACCACTGCCGGGTTCTGATGATCTTTTTTGTCTGTTGTTTTTGAGACAGGGCCCTGACAAACCTTTAGCCCCAAGAGATCCTGCTGCCCCAGGAGCTTGAGAAACTAGATTTTGAGAAACTACAGAGGTCATTGTGGTCTCTCCTAAGAGCCTTCTGAGGAAAGGGCAAAAAATATAGTGTTATCACAGACACCGGGGAGAGAGCTGGGACTTAGCGCTGACACTCACGGTGCTGTTCTTCGGCAACGGTGACCAAAGCTCCCAAGACCTTTATTCCTTCTTGGAAGATGTGCAGTTCTGCGGTGTCTTCAGGCTTTCTCTTGTCTATCTCCTGCAGCTTCTCCACAATGGAAGACGCTAAAGAGTAAATGTATGGGTAGGAAATGGCTGGATTTGGATACTGAAAAATGGAATGCAGGAGCTGATAGGTCTTCATTTGTACCTAGTGAGGCCAGACAAAAATAAACTGTAGATTTAAAAAGCCGTATGAATGACTATATTTTTAATTATGTATATGTGTGTGGATATGGGAATGAGTGAAGTGTCCATGGAGGCCAGAAGAGGCATCGGCCCTCTTGGGAGCTGGGATACAAATGCTGTGCACTGCCGAAGTGAGTGCTGGGAACTGAGCACTGCTCCTGGGAGGGCAAGGAGTGCTATTAACTGCTAAGCCACCTCCCTCCCCTTTGACAGTTTTCACTTGGGAAGGGGATCCTGGCCTGAAACACCCTGTGTGGTCGGGACTGGCCTTGGGCCCAGGGCATTCTTCCTCCTTTGTGTCCCCAGAGCTGGGATTACAGGGGTGGCTACCACTCCTGGCAAATTATACCATTTTGTTTGTTTGTTGTCTCTTCTTTTTCAAGGCAGGGTCCCTCTATGTAGACCAGGCTGGCCTTAAAACTCACAGAGATCCGTCTGCCTCTGCCTCCCGAGTGCTGGGATTAAAGAAAGGTATGTGTCAGCACTGCCTGGCTCCTCTAGTTTTGAGACAGAGTCTCATGTAGCCTGGGCTGGCCTTACAGGCCTATGCTACCATGCTGTGTTTATATAGTGCTGGGATCACACGGAGGGCCGTGTGTGCTAGAGATGCACCCTACTTACGGAGCCACAAATCCAGTCCTCCCCGATACGTTTTGTAGGAACAAGCAAAAGCACAAAGCACAGTGTATGTATGACAATCATAAGGACAAAGTCTCCAAGTCTAGACAGATTCCTACTGCAAACAGCTCTCTACTATAAAAGACATTCACCACAGGGTCTCCGCTCTCCAGGGCAGCCTTAAATTTCTCAATGCAGCTCTTCTGAAGGCAGGGGACGGTCGTCACTTCTGGACTGGCGGACAGAATGAACACCGTGACAGCAGTAAGGAGACTGACTTCATCAAGGTCCTGATGCGCTCCGTCCACTGAAGAGAAATGAGCGTTAGAAGGTCATATTCACCACCGTGTCTCTCTTTAGTTTGGTAGCTCCATTTCTTTCCCCTACAGACAAACCGACTCTAAGAACCGCTGAAGGCTGGAGGTGCAGCTCCACGGTGGAGCACTTGATGGCATAGGCAAGGCCCTAGGTTTTTAAGCCTCTCAGGTGTGTGGAGGGGTGGACTAGCACATACTTGAGACCGGCTGACTTTGGATATATATGTGTATCTTCAGTTTTCTCACAGTAAATGGGACATGAGAATTGGGTGAGCTAACCTTTATGCGTGTAGGTTACATGTTACTCCTATGTACAGTGCTCTATGATGTGAGTTTTGTTTTGTTTCTGGACAGACTATGCAGGCCTTTGAACTCTCGGCCTCAGTAGATCTCTCCTGGGTGACTGGCACACACACATCGCTCTGTGCGGCCCGCTGTCGCTGCTATAGGTGCCTGCTAGTGCCTGCGCCACTGTTCTGCATTTTCCTCCGTACTCTGTTAATACTGGTGCCGGGTAAATATCTTAGCGCGCTGTCTACATATTCCACTCCTCAAGAGTGTGCAGTCGCTGGTGGCGGTGGTGCACATCGGTAGGTTTTGCTGAAGGAGGCAGAGGCAGGCGGATCACAAGTTCGAGGCCAGCCTGGGCTACACACTAAAAAAAAAAAAAAAGTGTGGAGGCCACACTAGGGTGTGAATGAATTTCTCTCTCTCTCTCTCTCTCTCTCTCTCTCTCTCTCTCTTTCTCTGAGGCAGGGTCTCATGTAGCTTAGGCTAGCTTCAACTTGCTATGTAGCTGAGGATAACCCTGTTTCTCTGTGCAGCGCTGGCTGCCATAAACTAGCTCTGTAGACCAGGTTTGGCCTTGAACTCAGAGATCTGCCTACCTTTGCCTCCTAGGATAAAAGAAGTCCTAGGATAAAATAAGTAAATTTTTGATCTTCCTGTCTTCATTTCTCAAATGCTGAGATTACAAGTATATAATACCACAGCTGGTTTATGAGTGCCTGGGACTGAATCCAGAGCTTCAGGCATGCTAGCCTACTAGGCTACATCTGTGGTCTACTTTTGAGACATGGTTTCCCTCTGTAGCTTTGGCTAGACCTCAATACGCAGACCAGACTGGCTTCAGTGTTCAGTGGTCTTCCTATCCATTCTCCAGTGCTTAGACTAGGGTTACAGGTGTGTACCATTTTCTGTTTAAATAAGTTACCTTCATTTTCCAAAGTGATATTCTAATTAAATATTTTTAATGAAGTAGCTATATATTATTTTGAAAGGGAAAAGTATCAAACTTAACTTACTAAATTACTTTTTTTTAGCTTCTTGGGCTTCTGCCTAAGATCAAGTGATACGATTAAAAACAATCCGCACCAAGGAAACAGGGTCTCACATAGCTTTAATATGTGGCTGCTGACATTTCCTGTCCTGCAGCTCCCCTGGGTTTACAGGCGGGGACAGCACAGCAAGTGTATGCAGTGCAGGGGCAGAACCCGGGGCACGGACATGTCAGACAAGAACTCTGTCAGCCAAGCTGCACACCCAGCCCACCAGAAGGCTGTTACATAGAGACAAATGACACACATAAACAGCAGCAGCAGTTATATTAATTCAATAAGTACTTAAAAAACACGTGCCAGCAGTCCTCTTAGGCGATGAGACTACTTCACTATCAAGTGGGGATCCAATAATGACTTTAGGTTCAGCTGCTTTTTAATCCTGGCTCAGTCCATTCTCCAACTCCTTTTATCTCTTAAATATGAACTTTCACTAGTGGGGCTCTGAAAATAAAACCTTCTTGCCAGGTGTGATGACATGGACTTCTAATGTAAGCACCGAGCGGGGTGATGCTGAGTTCAAAGCAATCCTGGGCTACCCAGCAAGATTCTGGTTGCCTCAGGGAAACAACAATACATCGACCGCATGTGTCTTCCTTCTGAGGTCTGTCTGTCCAGGAGAAGCCCACCTGGACTTCTGTCT
The DNA here is from genome assembly GCF_014885135.2 of Alexandromys fortis. Taxonomy (NCBI): domain Eukaryota; kingdom Metazoa; phylum Chordata; class Mammalia; order Rodentia; family Cricetidae; genus Alexandromys; species Alexandromys fortis. The sequence goes on along the minus strand of NW_026067913.1, from coordinate 9,573,586 downwards.
TCAGCTCTTGCCTGCACCAAAGCATTCCCTGCTCGGCACTCTGCTTTGACTCTTTTATTTATCTTTTTCCTTTTGCTTTTTTTTTTAAGACAGGTTTTCTCTGTGTAGCCCTGGCTGTCCTGGAATTCTCTCTGTAGAACTCAGAGATCCGCCTGCCTCTGCCTCCCGAGTGCTGGGATTAAAGGTGTGCGCCAGCACTTTTCTTTCCTTAGGCTTCTGTGACTAAATTCTTTTGAGTCTCTTCATCTTGATTTGGGTCCTCTTCCTGCTGCCCAAACTCAAACTGAGTGAATCACGCCAACTGTAAAGAGGACAGGGAAGGCGGGGCTCCACTGAATACAGAACACAGTCTACCAAATGCAATCAGCTGAGCCGTGCCCCTCCCTTTCAAACCTGCCACCAGTCCTGCTGACCTGGACTCCAACAGTCAAGCACAGTCGCTAGGGCATTCTGCAGGAGGCTGGTCCAAGCTGCATGGCTCTTCTCCGCTCGGGCCATCGGGGAAGTTAAGATTCCTTTCAGAGCTTGCAGGGAGGCTGTGACTGTTGAGGACAACTGGCCCCCAGGTAACTTCACAGCAGTTTCTCTGAGGACTCCAATTGCAAGGTACAATATAGTAGGGAGAATTGAGATACTTCCTGCAAGAAAGGAGTAACATGCATTTCAGCAGGTATGTTTTCTCAAGTCCTCATGGGGGGCTGTAGAGACGGCTCGTCAGTTAAGAGCACTTGTTGCTCTTGCACCGACTGGGGTTATGGCCTCTTCTGACCCACATGAGAACCAGGAATGCACACAGTACACAGATATATGTTCTGGCAAGACACCCATACACATAAAATGAAATACATACAGCTAGAAAAACAGTTGTCAAGGAGTACCAGTCTTAGAGGCATCCAGTGTCGGCTGTCATCTCTCTGGGCCCAGAGCACACAGCTCCGCACTACTGCCCATGTGCTGAGGGTTTCTTCTTCAGCACCAACTCATCCTTTCCAAAGCACCACTCACAGAACAAACCCTAGAGCATTGCTTATAATTACAGCCTTTGAGAGAATTCAGTAACTCAATCAAATTAAAAAGACAAAAACAAGAGTCTGCGATTAGCCTACACTGGCTAGCCCCAAGCCTTCTCTTCCGTCCTAGTACTGGTACTATGAGTGTGTGCCAGTATGCCCAGCTCTTTTTAATGTGGTTCTTAGGATTCAGCTCAAGTCCTTAAGCTTGCCAGGCAATCATCTGATCATCTGAACCATCTCCCCATCAACTAAGACTTTACAGTTGGTGCCCTGTGGCGCACGCCTTTAATCCCAGCACTTGGGAGGCAGAGGCAGGCGGATCTCTCGAGGCCAGCCTGGTCTACAAAGTGAGTTCCAGGACAGTCAAGACTACACAAAGAAACCCTGTCATGAAATAACAAAACAGCAAAGAAACAGGTTTTATGGCCACTAAGGAGCTGACATTAGTTCAAGTTTAATGTTAACATGGGGGCACAGGACACTCGAGGCTGAGGTAACAGAGTCATTCTGTAGCCTGAGCTGGAGACAAAATTCAAGATCAACATAAGCAAGTTAGTGAGATCCTGTTTCAAAATGTAGGTTAAAAAAAAGGGGGGTAGGGCTGGAGAGATGGCTCAGAGGTTAAGAGCATTGCCTGCTCTTCCAAAGGTCCTGAGTTCAATTCCCAGCAACCACATGGTGGCTCACAACCATCTGTAACGAGGTCTGGTGCCCTTTTCTGGCCTGCAGGCATACACACAGACAGAATATTGTATACATAATAAATAAGTAATTTTTTTTTTAAAAAAGGGGGGGTAGGTAGGGGAGAGAGCAGGGAAATATCTCAATGGCCAGGTACCTGTCTCAAAACACATGAAGTCCTATATACCAGGAAAAAGCAAATTAAACTTTTCTGGCTATTTCTTAGTAAAACTCAACTCTTCTCTCTGTCTATCTCTCTCCCCACCCATCCACCCATCCATTTTTCTGGACAAGGTTTCTCTTGTAGTTCTAGCTGTCCTGTCTTTGTAATCAGGCTGGCCTTGAACTTGAGGATCCACCTGCTTCTGTCTGAGATTCCATCACTGCTGGCCCACAGATCTTTAAACTAAGAATTCTTTCGTATTTATTTATTATGTGTAGGGGTGCATACACACCACAGTGCACATATGGAGGTCAGAGGACAACTTGCAGGAATTAGTTCTCTCCTTCTACCATGCTGGTTCTGACAGTGAACTTTGGGTTGTCAGGCTTGGTGGAAAGATTGGTGACAGATTTTAAAATATTTTTGGGGTGTGTGTGTGTGTGTGTGTGTGTGTTACTGGGTATCTTTTCTTTCCTTATTTTCTGAGACAGTCTCTCAATAAATCTGGAGCTCATCAATGGATAGGATGGCTGCCTCATGAGCTCCAGCAATCTCCTTGTTTCTGCCTTTTTCCCCTCCCGCAGCACTGAGTTACAGATGTGCAGTGCACTGCTCGGCTCTTCTCTTCTTAGTTACAGATGTGCACTGCACTGCTATGCACGGCTCTTCTGAGTTACAGATGTGCACTGCCATGCTCGGCTCTTCTGAGTTACAGATGTGCACTGCTATGCTTAGCTTTTACAAGGGCTCTGGGGATCTAAACTCAATTCTCAGGCTTGCATGGCGGGTGCTTTACCAACTGAGTAATATTTTCAGTTCCTGTGCTAGATTTGGTATAGAACATATATTTTAATTGGAAATAAGATACGTTTATACACATATTAACTTTTATATACAATAGTCACACATAATGCACTTACATGTTGGAGAACACTATAGATCTTGAAATAGAAATAGCATATATACATACACAAAGAAAGCTCAGTATGAGGTTTCTAGGGAAACAACTTCTGATACGGTGAGACGGGAGCTGAACTTTGAAAGAAGACACCTGAAAAGCGGGTTCTGTGCAGTATGGGCTGTAGGAGGCTGATGACCTGGATTTAGTCCCTAGAAGCATAACCAAAGCTGGATGTAGTGGTGGACATGTGTAACTCTAACATCCTTAGTGAGATAGAGGCCGAGTCACCTGGAAGCTTGTAGATCAGCTACCCACGGGACACAGCACAGCGACAGGAACGGAGCCGGAAGAACCGACTCCCGAAAGGTTGTCCTCTGACCACTATGTATGTGGCAGAGTGGGCCTCCCTGACCCAGCTTTAGGTCATTCTGGCTCACAGAGAGCATGAATGACTGCAAACAGCAGGGTGAAGAGGAAGCCTCCTGGGATGCAGTGGATTCGGGAGCACCTATGGAGAGCCCTGAAAGCTATCTGAAGACCTGAACGGATTTGGTCTGTAACAGAACAAGGCACTGTGCACTGAAAGGATGCCCAGGACTACTGCTTGATTGACGATACTGCTCAGACCTGGGTTCAGTGCCTGGACCAGAGTAACAAGGTCACTCATAGCAAAAGCGCTCATCTTTATATTTGCTATGCATTTCACTATTTATTTATTTATTTATTTATTTATTTATTTATTCATTTATTCATTTATTTATTTATTTATTTATTATGTATACAATATTCTGTCTGTGTGTATGCCTGCAGACCAGAAGAGGGCACCAGACCTCTTTACAGATGGTTGTGAGCCACCATGTGGTTGCTGGGAATTGAACTCAGGACCTTTGGAAGAGCAGGCAATGCTCTTAACCTCTGAGCCATCTCTCCAGCCCCCCATATTTCACTTTCACTTTTTGGTGGAACAAACTAGACTATAAAACTAATCTTACAAGATTATAAAAACGACTCAAATGTTTGGTTCAATGGGAAAATAACCAGCAACTAGGCTGTTTCTCGCTCTAGGGTAGTGGTTTGCAACCTGTGGGTCACAGCCTCACTGGGGGCCACATATCAGATGTTTATATTACGATTCATAACAGTAACAAAATGACAGTTATGAAGTAGCAATGAAACAATTTAGTGGTGGGGGGGTCACCACAGCATGAGGAACTGTTATTCAGGCGGCCCAGCATTAGGAAGGCTGAGAACCACTGCTCTGGGGCAATTGCACGACACAGCATACCTTCAGGAGAGCACACCGCAGGAAGCTCAGCGAGGATGACCAGGGCAGCTGTGACCAGTCTACTTCCTTCCTCTGACAGGGTCTGTGGCTTTGCAGCTTTTACTCTTGGGCTACCTGTCAACTTAGGGTTTAGTTCTGGGAGTTGTCTAACGAGGATGCAGACACACAATTCCAGGGTTGCAAAGACCAGCGACTTCCCAGGCACAAGTCCTCCCGTGTCCTTCCCTTCACCAAACTCTGGCACGGTTTCCTTTTCAGAGGCTCCGTCATCAACTAAAAGACAGGGAACAATGGCTTGAGAAATGCTGTTTGTTTGGCTTCAAGTAGATGGCAATGCACTTTATTTCTGGAAGGGAAATGCATTTAGTGGCTCAAGTGTGAGGTGTGAAAAGCTGAAGGAGAAAGCAGTTCTCAAGTTAAAAGTGCTGCCCTCACTATGACTTCCCACTGCAATGGATAAAACAAAACAAACAATCCTTATAATTCACTCAGCCTTCAACAGTGCTGGTTTGAACTTAGCTCCTTGTCGTTACAAATGAGAACCTGACAACAGTAACTCCAACGGTGACTCTGTCAAGTTACGGATTGAGAGAGGCTGGGCACTAAGATCAGAATCCAAGTCTCTGACGCCCTTAGAAGCTGTACCCCCGTCCCTCGCTGCCTATCTCTGCACTTCCACTTTCTATGTACAGATGCTCCCTCTGCCCTAGGTCTAGCAGTATTGAGACTGCACAGCGATACCGAGCAATACTAAAAACTGCTGCACTGCACTGTACAGTGCTTGGTAGCGTGGAGAAGTCCTCCATTTGGTTTAAGCTCCAGAACTGGCACACGAGGAGAAGCTGTGTCGTTAAGAGTTAATACTTACCTTCTGCGCTTCGTCTCTTTTCCTTCACAAGTTCTTGAGCGGCACAGATAATCTGCCTTACCACTTCAAGAGAAGCCAACTGAATGGAAGGCGACTCTCTGGTCAGAATTACTCGGTGTAGTACATTCAGCAATTCAATACCCAAGTCCTGTCAGAAAATAGAGTGGACACTATTGGAAATGACACTTCTGTGTGTGTAAAAGTAACAATTCTAAGTGCCACGACAAAATTTAGAAAAAGAGAATTTAATAAATTCTTTTTTTAAAAAAATTATTTACTTATTTATTATGTATACAGCATTCTGCCTCCATGTGTGTCTGCATCACAGAAGAGGGCACTACATCTCATCACAGATGACTGTAGGTCATCATGTGGGTGCTGGAAATTGAACATAGACCTCTGAAAGAGCAGCTCTTAACCTGAGCCATCTCTCCAGCCCCAATAAATTCTTTTTAAAATAAATCCATTACCATAGCAATAATGGTAGATATCAACACTTCTGTTGTTAGTTTGGAGACAGTCTTATGTAGCCCTGCCTGGCCTCAACATGCCAAGGATGACCCTGAACTCTCGACCCTCCCGCCTCTGTCCCCATAACGCTAGAATTTCAGGTGTATATCACCATGCCTGGCTTGTAACATTTCAACCAATCTCAGAACATTCCTGGCTCATTTTGGTGGGAGATGGACTATGACAAAAGATCATTTTCATTCAAGTTCTAACATGATACTGGAGGCACAGACAAAAGCATAACGGCTGCCATGTAGGCTCTATGGCTAATACTAAAGCTTCCTTGATCTTTACAACACCCTGGGAAGTCCCTGCTCCATTTCCCCTTCCTTTCTCTAAGATTTTATTGTGTTTTATTTATTTATTTTTATTTTTGATTTTTTGATTTTCGAGACAGGGTTTCTCCGTAGTTTTTGGTGCCTGTTCTGGAACTAGCTCTTGTAGACCAGGCCAGCCTCGAACTCACAGAAATCTGCCTGCCTCTGCCTCCCAAGTGCTGGGATTAAAGGAATGTGCCACTACCGCCTGGCCTTGAGTTTCATTTTATGTGTATGAATATTTCACCTGAACCAATGTGTGGTGTTGGAGTTAGTCAGAAAAGAACATCAGATCCTGTGAAACGTACAGGTGGTTGTGAGTGGGTGCCAGGAACTGAACCTGGGGTCTCTGCACGACAAGCAAGTGGTCTTAACCACTGGAGCCTTCTTTCCTGCGCCTTCCTTTTCTTTTTCATTAGTTATTCTGGTTGCTGTCTTTCATTTTTGAATAATCTGAGTGAATCTGTCACTAATAAATGCTCGTTTGAGGGTTGGAGCGATGGCTTAGGAGTTGAAAGTACTTATTGCAGCAGAGACTGGCATTTAGTTCCCAGCACTCACCAGGGCTGCTCACAAGGGCCTATACCACCAGCTCCAGGAGTTATCTCTGAGGGCTCCCTCACAAACATGCAAATATGCACAGGCACACACCCATCCATACACATAAGTACCAATAAAATGTAAAATTATTTGTTTGAATGCATACAGAAAGTAGCCAGATTCAGAGGCACACATCTTTCAGAGGCAGTGGCGGAGGCATATATGAGTTCGAGGCCAGCCTGGTCTAGTGAGTTCCAGGTTAGCCAGGGTTACTTAGACTCTGTCTTGAAAAAAACCACTTCACACCAGAAAAAAAGAAAAAGGAAATAATCACAACACAGTTTATAATTTAGTCAAGGTCAATTTAACTCAGATAGAACTCCAACTAGCGCTTCAAGCCTAATTAGTGGTAGTACTAATTAGGTAAGAGCTTAGAATCACAGAACCTATTTACCTTAAAGCCAGAGTCAGCAGTAAGACAAATGGCACCCACTGCTAAAGTGCCTCCCTAACCCCATTTCCTCTAACTCTGCAGCCATCCTCATACCATAGCCAGACTGAAGACCAGGAAGAGAGCCCAGACAACAGGGATATTTTCACACCATGTACACTGTCTCTTAGGGGAAATGCAAGATAAGCTAGAGACAAGTGAAAAGACTGGGTTCCGGAGAAAAGAAAAGAAATGATTGCAACACACAACAATGGCTACTGCGCTGGACAAAGCAACACAGGTCCTTCCTGCATGGCAGAGGGCAGAGTGCACGGTCAGAGGCTTGGCTGTTCCTGGGCTACCAAATCCTTGTGGCATCCCAGGGCTGGCCGTGCCCCTCTTTTCCTTTAGTGATCTTTGCCGAGATCTCCACCATAGTGACCTGAACACATTCCTGTTCTCTGAAGCCCACAGACGCCTACTCACAGCACAGTGTATCACCTGGTCACTGCCGATTTTAGATCTGGGCCACGGGACATCGAGGAGGACCTGCAGTGCCCGCAGGCAGGTGGTGATGCTCTCCATGGTGGCATCCGAGCGCAGGGAACACAGGAACTCCACGCTGATTCCTGGGAAAGGCAGAGAAGAGGCTTCTGAGAGTTTGTCCAGACTGTTAGATAAGTCCACTGCGGTAAGACACACGCAGCGACTTCGCACAAGTAAACAGTAAGACAGCTTTAGGTCTGTGTGGGTGTGACATGCACTCACAGTCACCTGGTCGAGGCTGGCCTTGGACTTGTCTTCAATTCCTGATCCTGCTGTCTCTGCCCCCAAGTGATGGAATTAAAAGTACATGCTATCACACTTAGCTAATTTTCTTTCTTTCTTTATTAATTAAAAATAATTTTAGTGGCTGAAGAGATGGCTCAGTGGTTAATGAACACTGGCTGCTCTTCCGGAGGACCTGGGTTTGATCTCCAGCATCCACATGGCAATCACAACTGATTACAACTCAAGTTCCAGGGCAGCTGACACCTGGTTCCCATGGGTACGGAGCATGTAAATGGTGGGCAGAATATATGCAAGCAAAATACCATACACATAGAATAAAATAATAATTTTAAAATTAAAAAAGTGTGTGTGTGTGTGTGTTATGTGTGTGTGTTGTGTGCGCGCGCACACGTGCAGGGGCCTACAGATACCAGGAGCTGGAGTTACAGGTGACCGTCCATAGCCTGAAGTCGGTGCTGAGAACTGAATTTAGGTCCTAGAGGAGCAGCAACAGCTCTTAACTGTGGAGCTTCCTGATTTTCTTTTTAAAAAGTCACTGGGCATACATTTTTGAAACTTTTGGGAACAACACAATGAAAACATGCATGCACATTCCAATTTTTTTTAATGTATATAGCAAGAAATTCAGAATATCAGTAGGAGCGTTCCTCTTGTAAAAACTGTGGAGCGGCTGCAGAGACAGCTCAGTGGTCAAGTGCACACAGAGCCCTTCAGAGGACCAGAGCTCAGTTCCCAGCACCCACACTGGCAGCTCAATGTCAAGAACTCTAGTTCCATGGGAGCCAAAGCCTCCTTCTGTCTCCAGTGGGTGTCTATACTCACAGGTACACACAGTCACAGCAGGTAGACACGCACACACACATAAAACAAAACAAACAAAACAATGGAAAACCGAATGGGGTGGCACAATTTTGTAATCTCAGACTTGAGGGGGGGAGATAGAGTCCTAGGCCAGCCTGGGCTACATCCGAGATCCTGTCACAAAACGACTCCCTTCTTCCACCAATCAAACAAAACTTTTGTAGAAAGAAAGGGACTAAACTTCTCTTGTAATTTGTTATTTATCAACTTGACACTGTAGCCACCTTGTAATAGGATTCTAGACTTATTTAATACAAGTTTTAAGTTTATAAAATATACACAATACCTTCCTTCCTTCCTTCCTTCCTTCCTTCCTTCCTTCCTTCCTTCCTTCCTTCCTTCCTTCCTTCCTTCTTTCCTTCCGTTTTTCGAGACAGGGTTTCTCTGTAGCTTTGGAGCCTGTCCTGGCACTTGCTCTTTGGACCAGGCTGGCCTCAAACTCACAGAGATCCGCCTGCGGCTGCCTCCCGAGTCCTGAGTGCTGGGATTAAAGGCGTGCGCCACCACTGCCCGGCAACTCAATACCTAGTTTCAATAATGATGTCACTAGCACCCAGCAAGGAGGCACAACTCAAGAGTAAGCCCTCTAGCACTGCCAGCCCTTTTGCTGACCTAGAATCAGATGGAACCTGTCAGTGTAGACATCCTCAGGGGACTTCACCGCAGCCCCAGACGACGATGAGCCCTGACACATGGACGTGGGAGTTACAGGCCTGGAGAGATTGGCAGCGCCCTCATCCGGGTCAGTGAAGCCTGTGCTGGTGAGCCACAGTGCTGCAGCATGGAGGATGAGCACCCAGGAGCTGTGGTAATGCAGCTTTGCGTTTTCGCTAGCCTCCGCTGTGTAGAAAGTACCGCCTGCCAAAGGAGGAAGCAGTCGGTGGGAACAGGGAAAAACTGTGGCTAACCTCTGCTGCTCAGCAAGTGCATCTGTAACTCTTCCCGGCAGTTCCCAAGCTCCCCCACCCCCCAGTACTTTCTGATTTTATCAGCACTGATGAGCTGTCTGTTCTCGGGCTCGACATACATAAACCTTCACTATACTCTGTTGGTGACTCATCTGGGTTTTTTTTTTTTTTTTTGGTTTTTGGTTTTTGCTTGTTTGATTTTTTGCTTTTGCTTTTTTCTTGTTTTCTGAGACAGGGTTTCTCTGTAGTTTTGGGGTCTGTCCTGGAACTCGCTCTATAAACTAGGCTGGCCTTGAACTCACAGAGATCCTCCTGCCTCTGCCTCCGCCTCCCGAGTGCTGGGATTAAAGATGTATGCCATCACTGCCCGGCTTTGTGACTCATCTTACTGTTTGAGGCCAGCATGGTCTACAGAGTGAGTTCCAGGACAGCCAGCGTGTTACACAGAGAAACCCTGTCTCAAAAGACAAAATAGAGCAAATTTCTAGCTGTCTACATTAATGCAACTCTTAGCTGTTTACCCCACGAATACAAATTGTCCCAGGGGAAAATGTTTCAGCTAAGCATCATATACGCACATACTCTAGGAGAAATTTTGGGATAGAAGTTACTGTCACTCTAGGAATTAGCAGCTTGTTTTACCTCCTTACCTTCAACAGGAAGTTGAGAGGCAAACTCTGCAGGCAAAGTTAAGAGAGCAAAATCCTGCAGGGCAGCAAGCCAGAGTTTGCTTAGAGTGCCCAGGTCTGCACAGACCAAGTCAAGAAGACCATCAGCCGAAGGGGACCCACTTCTCACACTGTCTTCTGAGTTAATAGGAGTCTTTGAAGTTTGTTTGTGACTTTTATGTCTTTGTACAGCAATTATGTAGACCTGTTAAAAGTTTATAAGTAGAAGAAAAATCTTGTGTCTGATGAAGCAATACAATGTTATTACGTGAGAACATTCAACTTGAAATGCACTGTGGTATCAAGAAGGCATGTAGGGCTGGAGCGATGGCTCAGCGGTTAAGAGCACACACTGCTCTTCTAGAGGATCTGAGTTCGACTCCCAACACTTCCATCAAGTGGCTCACCACTGCCTGTAACTCAAGTGGGGGAGGCGGGAGTGAGTAGACCCCACACCCTCTTCTGGCATCTACCACCACCCACACATGCACTGGCAGCACACACACCATATGATTAGCAAAAATAAAGTGTTGAAATTATTTTTTAAAAAGGCATGTACGTATAAACACATACAGATTGTAGAAAGATAAAAAAATCATTTCTGGGAAAGAAGAGTTGGCTCAGCAGTTAAGAGTACTGGCTGCTCTTGCAAAACCTGGGTTCAATTCCTAACAGCTATATGGTAGCATGCAACCATCTGTAACTCCAGTCCCAGGGGAGCTAATACCCCATTTTGACCTCTACAGACAACAGGCACATGTGTAATACACACATATGCATGCAGGTAAAACATTCATACACATAAACTAATAAATGAATCTAAAAATAAATTCCATGAGATATCTCGGAGATAATAAGCACTGTACACACCCTGCCAGTGTGCACTTCAACAGCCACGGCAGCTACCAACAACAGCACTCCAGGTTAACCTAATCCCCTCATCACGGGGCTGCAGACAGCCACTTCTCAACTCAACTGTGGGTACTAAAAATATGCTTACTAAAATTACCACTAAGCCATTATAAAAACGTTTACTTAAGCCGGGCAGTGGTGGCACACGCCTTTAATCCCAGCACTTGGGAGGCAGAGGCAGGCGGATCTCTGTGAGTTCGAGACCAGCCTGGTCTACACATCTCACTTGGACGTCTTTGGTTTCCCTTGCAATTGGCTACTACTTAGCACTGTGACACAGGTGGTGTCTCAGCATTTGAGAGGCAGAGGAAAGAATCAGTCTCATCGCCAGTCTCAGCCACATGGGAGGACCTTGCCTCAAAAACAAAACATGCAAACTCCAAACAACACTAACAATAAAACCAAAACAACAACCAAACCAAACCAAACCAACAAAATACCCCAAACCAACCCAAGTTAGGGTATGGCTCAGCCTTACAGGCTTTACCTACCATGCCTGGTTCAGTCAAGGAACTGGCTTCAATTCTTGGCAACCACAGAGATCAACAAAAAACCCTCCCCTGCCAACAGTGTCAGGATTCAGGAATTATGTTGCCTTTGTTACCTGGCAGGATGCACTCAGGCAGCACCCTGGCTAGCCCAGGGTCCCTTTAAGAGACAAGATCTATCCATTCCTGCTCTCTTTCTGCAAGCAGGTCTCTGCCCCGCCCCCCCATCACCTTCCCTCTCTTCCATCCCCTTCCCTCTTGTCTCAATAAATTCTCCACAGAAGCTCTGTATACATAGCATATTTGTCTGTCCCTTACTGGCTGTGGGCTCCCACATGCTGCCAAAGTCCCTCCTGATGTGGGAGTGTCATATCAATCTGTTGATTTCATTGGTTAAGCAATAAATAAACTGCTTGGCTCTGATTGGTTGGAACATAGGTGGGTGGAGTAAACAGAACAGAATGCTGGGAGGAAAAGGAAGTGAGGTAAGACTCCTCAGACAGACTCCATAGCTCCTCTCTGAGACACACGCGATGAAGCTCCGACCCAGGATGGACGTAGGCTAGAATCTTCCTGGTAAGCGCACCTTGGGGTGCTTATGCACAGATGATTAGAAATGGGCTAAATTAATATGTGAGAATTAGCCTAGAAGAGGCTAGATAGAAATGGGCCAAGCAGTGTTTAAATGAATACAGTTTGTGTGTTGTTATTTTGGGCATAAGCTAGCAGGCGGCCGGGGTGCTGGGGATGCAACCCCGCCGCTCCAATTACAACACCCTCCTATCCAAAATCCTAACAAATAGGACTTTGTATAATTGTATATACAGCCTAGAGTGTTTACAGGTGTCTGGTAGTTGCCATAATTCCCACTGTAAACTAAGAGCACCAACCTCCGCCCAGGCTTTCAGCACAGCCAAGATCTCCATGGTGGAAGCGCTCTCGTTATACAGGTGGCTGAGAGCTTCTTTCCCAGCCTGTACTTTCATTAGGGAGGAGACAAGCAGCTGATGAACTCTGCGGAGGTCACTGAGGTCACGTACAACTCCACTTGCTATCCACGCACTGCAAACCTGGTTTCGAGGAGACCAGAAGTCAGGTTTAAGAATTCTGTAGTTCGTCTTTGTGAGCTTAGCAGAGCCCATCCAAATCTTAGGAACTAGCCATGGAAATGTTTTTTTTTTTTTATTTTTAAATGATTTATTTATTTTTATTTTATGTGCACTGATGTTTTGCCTGCATGTATGCTTGTGTAAAGATGTCAGATCCTCTGGACCTGGAGTTACAGACAGGTGTGAGTGCTGGGAATTGAACCCGGGTCCTCTGGAGGAGCATCCTGTGCTCTTAATTGCTGAGCCATCCTCCCAGTCCAGATTTTTTTAAACCAAGAAACCTAATAGAATGTAGCAGACAAAGAATCAAAGCTGGGACTTAAAAAATGAACAGAGACTAAGGCTAAAACAACAAAACAGTGCTCTTTAGGGCGTAAGGTGAAGAGTGTGAGAGACCCATATGCAAACATTAAACTACGAATCCATAACCACAAACTTCTGGATAAATGTTTTAAATAATATTCTAATCTTTAGTATCTTATCTCAGTATTTAAAATTAAGAGGCTATGTGGTTACCTAATGTGACTTAGTTAAAAGACAAAGACTTAATATTTAGAACCCTGACGAAGCTGGGTGTGCTGGTGCATGCCTTTAGTTTCAGTGCTTGGGAGGCAGAGGCAGGGGGATCTTTGTGAGGCCAGCCTTGTCTACATAGCAAGTTCCAGGTCATGAGAACTGCACAGTGAGACCCTGCAACACAACAAAACACAACACTCCAAGGAAGGCTTCGTTTTCATCTTTGTTTTAGCAGTGCGAGGGATTGGACGCAGACATGCCAGGCAAGTGTTCTCTTCCTGGGCACTAAGAAAGATTTTGATCCTTCTAATAACAGTTTATTTTTATTTAAAAACAAGTCAAAATCACCACAACTAAACACTATTCATATTTTGCAATGCAGGTTGACTATAGCGGCTTATGCCTATATCCCAGCAGTAGGGAGGCAGAGGCAGGAGTTACAGGTCAGATTTGGCTACAACAGGTCCAGTTCCTAAAAACCAAAGGATGTGGTAGTAGATGCCTTTAATTTCAGTACTCAGGAGGTAGAGGCAGGAAGATCTCTGTGAATTTGAGGACAGGCTGACCTATATAGCGGGTCCGAGTCAGTCAGGGTGGCAGAGAGATCCTGCTTCTAAACTAATTGACAAACCCACAACACAAAACCAGAGGGAGTAAAATCTGCAATGCCTAACTAAAGTTTGCCAATTTTTTAGGGACTCAGTGCTTTTCCAGATGCCATGGTAGCTCTCTTTCTAGAGAAAAATATTTTTGCCTTGTCCATATACAGTTGGCCTTTGACTAGCTATTTTTAAACTTCATTATTTGCAAAGGCAGTAAGTTAGGAAAAGCTGTACTCACTCTTGTGGTTCCGGGAGGAGGCAGAAAGCCACAGTCCTACTCAGTGACACCATCACAAGGGGAGCAAGTCAGCTGCCTGGTGCCAGGTTGCCCAGGAACAGTGACTGAACTGACACACTACATGCATTTTCTATTTGTGATAGAACCCTATTTTGTTTATTCGTTTTTCAAGACAGAGTTTTCTGTGTGATAGCCCTGGCTGTACTGGAACTGTGTAGACCAGGCTGGCCTAGAACTCACAGAGATTCTCCTGCCTTTGCCTACCAAATGCTGGGATTAAAGGTGTGTGCCACCACTGCTCAGAACATAACTCTGTTTACATAGAGAAGAACATCTATTCATTCATTCATTTATTCATTTTGGGTTTTTCAAGATAAGGTTTCTCTGTGTAACTTTGAAGCCTGTCCTGGAACTCACTCTGTAGACCAGGCTGGCCTTGAACTCACAGAGATCCGCCTGCCTCTGCCTCCTAAGTACTGGGACTAAAGGTGTGTGTCACCAGCACCTGGCCTACATATATTTATTTAATTCTTGTCTCATTTACTAAGATTTCAGGTGGTTTACAAAAAGAACACTGATACAAAGAGATGCCAAATTAAGGGCTTTGAGCAAAATTTCCTTAATACACAGTCCATTAATAATGCCTGCACTCAAATAGCTCCAAAATTCAAGCAGGTGAAAAGAAGGTGAATGCTGGGAAGGCGGCCTAGTGACAGAACACACACTGTAGATGGCACGCACGAGGGCCCATACTCAACTGTAGCACGAGACAGCCTCTAAGAATAATGAAAAGAACAAGAAAGATGAAGGAACTGCTGCAAGCTGAGTTTCTGTGCTATGTCTATAACTTTTCCTTCGGGTCACCTATTGGACAGGACACTAAGAGGCTCACACCCATGCCAAGGATGCCTGCTGTTTCCAACTGTGTCACACAGCTCTTAGAGACAGGAAAACATGTTTAACTTTGCTTGAAATGCCAACCTGTGCTCTCCTGACACACTGTTTTTAGTCAATCAAAGTCTAAATAAAAGTCTGGTAGCTCATAATGCTGCTGGTAATGGGGAAGGCAGGTGCTTGCATACATTGCTGGTGTGTTTTATTAATCTGCCCCTTTCTGACCTTCTCCCCTCCCCCCATGCAGTGTATCCACTGGCAGGCCCTATGCGGGATGACTTGATGTGGCAATATTTTTACTTTATTTTTTGGTTTTTCGAGACAGGCCCTGGATGTTCTAAAACTCACTGTGTAGAACAGGCTGACCTCGAACTCAGTGTTAGATATGCCTGATTCCTGAGTGCTGGGATTAAAGGCCTGCGCCACCACACCCAGCTGTGACAGTATTTGTACAGGAACAGAACAAACACCGACAGGCTCATCAGCATACACTGTTCTAGTAAACTGGGACTCTCGCAGCCTGGGGCACCATGCACTGGGGAAGAAGCAGCTGTTCCCCAAATGTCCAAAGGAAAGAAGAAGGGTGTGCCAATGTGACTCTGAGACTGGAGCTCAGAACGTAGCCCAGGCTGGCTCTGGACTCCGCCTCTTTAAGTTTCCACTCTGTATCCACTTACCTGACAGGCCTTGGCAGTGATGTCAGGCGGTGTCTCTGAAGTGAAGGCTGGTCTAAGAGCTGCTCCAACCTGACGAGGAATCACAGGATTTGACAAACATCAACAAGAGAGTATCACTATAACATTGGAAATCATCCTTTCAGGATAGGTTTCATGGCCCATTACTCCTGTCTGCCTGATACGACAGCACATTTCTGCCTCTGGGGAAGGTCTGTGTTTTGCTGTGGAGCTAGTAACTGGCTCCAGGTACCCAAATCTCTCAAGAGTTCCGCTAAAGAGGGGCTATTTTCTGTATAAAGATCTGAGTGTGGGAAGAATCGTCTTGTTACCAATCAGAGGTGTGTGTGTGTGTGTGTGTGGGGGGGGTGTACTTGCCAAACTGTGTTTCTTGCACCTGGAGTTCTATGAGGACATAACCAAGCTGGTATAGTACTGTTCCAACACGGTAATTCCATGCACTGCAGCCCTATGCATACACTGGCTTTGTTTGCTGGGAAGAAGTGATGGAGCTGGCCACCCAACTAGAGAACTGTTCTACAGGGTCTGCTTATTCCTATCTATCACCAACTACCTGTCAATCAACCGACAGATTACAAGATGGGTGGTTCTACTTCCATCCCTGGACTATTAAACACAGAAAGGTCATGAAACCAGGTTCTTTTCTAAATGTAGAAAAATAAATCCCGAGGGAGGTTGCATGTGGCACTCCAATCTGGGAGTAAGGAAGGCAAAGCATGTACGTAGCCCGGCATTTACTGTTATGTTGCTTACTCAAACATTCTGCAAAAAATTTACCTACTAAAAAAGTCCGTTCCTGTAAATTAAAAAGGTCTTAATTATAAAAATTAATCCTTAAGGTTATAAGCTACTATTTTATTTTTTTTAATATTTATTTATTTATTATGTATACAATATTCTGTCAGTGTGTATGCCTGACAGCCAGAAGAGGGCGCCAGAACTCTTTACGGATGGTTGTGAGCCACCATGTGGTTGCTGGGAATTGAACTCAGGACCTTTGGAAGAGCAGGCAATGCTCTTAACCACTGAGCCATCTCTCCAGCCCTAAGCTACTATTTTAAATATATGATTTTGCTTTTACTTGAAGCTTTATCAAATGCTAGCTATTAGATTTGTTCTACAAATACATGTATTTTCTATGCACCGATGTTAAGGGCCACGGGTTAGAAGAGAGTCTTTATGAACTAAAAGGTGACATGAGATGACTTCGTAGCTTTTATCGGTGTGTGTGCAAATAGTAGTACCAGGAGAGCCTGAACAGGTGACGCTTACATTGGCTTGATACTGTTCCAGAATAACATGACCTGGAAACTCTGGCTCTGCAATATCTGCAAACCGCCGAATAATAACCAAGAGCGTGTCAAGGCCAGAGAGACGCAGCTGGTCACTATGGTCTGTCGCAGCCATAAAAGCCATGCGAATTAGGTCAGCAAGGTGGAGCACCAAAAAATCATCTAGAAGATGAAAAATATGCATTATCATGAAGAAGAATAAGCTGAAACTAAGATTTGCGTTACGTGATAATGTTCTCTCCTTATTTCATAGCCCACACTTGCTTTTAGGCTCTCTTGATTTGATTTACTGCTCTGTTTCATCCTGTGTTAAATAGACTTTCAGGCTAGATTTAATGCACACTCAAATATACACAAAACCATCTGAAACCAAAATATTATATATATAGCTGTGCAAAAGCCCAAAGCAGAATTAACAGTCTTTAAGAACAAGTGCTAGCAGTTTCCTCAATAAACACTTTGTCCAGACTGTCTGATGAAAGCACATGAATTAATTGTACTTAGCAGAGCTCGGGTGTGACGAACTTGGCAGTAATTCATTTTCTTTATGCCAAGTTGGTAACAAGGGACTTTAAAAAGTTCCATGTGGCTCTTTATATGGATTATGTTTTTCCTGTCTTGTCAAACACAGAAATATATAAAAACAACTCTAGCTACAGAAATGAAAAATGCAAATTCCTTTCATTCCTAAAGCATATTCTTGCTATAAAAATTCTGAGGAGAAACAAATCACTTAAGGGTTCCAGTAGTACTTAGGAAACCAGCGTTTACCTAGAAAACATGTTAGAGTTCCCAATAAAACCACCACCTCTTAGTAAAAGCCAACTACGGTCTTCATTTCTAGCATGGAGTCAGAGAGTATCAGTGAATGGCACACTGATTTTGTATCGTTAGTGTCTAAAACTACATTCATCCCAAACATACATGAAAATATCACCAACTCCAGCCGGACTGGGAGGAAACAAGCATAGGACCAAACTAGTCCCTCCGAATAGACTGACAGTTGAATGGCTGGGGCAGACTGCAGGGCCACTGGCAGTGGCACCAGGATTTATCCCAACGGCATGTATTGGCTTTTTGGGAACCTATTCTCTTTGGATATATAGCTTGCTCAGCCTATATATAGAAGGGAAGGCCTTGAACTGTCCCCAAAGCAATGTACCTTACGTATGTGGAGGGAATGGGAGGAGGGAAGGGAGTGGGAACTTGGATTGGTATGTATAATGAAAAAAGATAGCTTACTTTCTTAAAAAAAAAAAAAACATAAAAATAAAAAAATAAAATAAATGCTTGCTTGAAAACTATTAAACACAATGTATATTCAGACTGGTAATACCAACATTTTGATTTAAAATTTTTAAAAAATATTACATTTCTTAATGTGTGTATGTGTGCATGTGCACATGTATATTATGAATATGTGTGTCACAGTGCATGCAACCACCAGGAACTGGTTCTTCCCTTCTACCATACAGGTTCCAGGAACTGAACCTGTGATAAATATCTTATTATCTGAATACAGCGCAAGAAGGCGGTGGGCTGGCGTAGCGAGAATAAGGCCCGGCAGTGCTGAGGCTTTATTTTAGGTGGGAACCACAGCAGTCAGCTCTCTGCTTTCATCCTGGCTGTTCTGCTCCGCGCCACTTACTTCTCGAATCACTTTTTTTCATTTCCTGTGCCAAAGCGATGTCAAAATGGGCGCGGTTGGCATTTTCACACTGGTTAATTATTCTACAGACACAGTCAGCAGCAAAGACTCTGGTTGCCCATCTAGGATTACTGAAAGGGTGTGGTTTCCCATCATTCCTGCTGGTCAAAACCGAGGCATCGTCACCCCTGTCTCCTTCTTCCTCTTGCATCGTATCCAGGCAAGTTACAGCTGTGAAATCTTCGTCAAGGGAAAACACAAGTAACTACAATTAATTGGAAGACACAGCTATTAAAGAACACAAAATACAACTCCAAATGCAGACTAGAGTTACTATTAACCAATCATACACCTTTATGATGACATAAGATAATTAGGTCTCATGGCAACTGGCAACAATGAGTTGTCATTCTGACCTCCACAGACATGTACTTGTACATGTGAACTCCAATCACACACACACACACACACACACACACACACACACACCAATAATGATGATAAAATTACCTTACCACTGTGATAATTATTAATCCCTTGCATGAAGATGGCTGTACTTAATAACATTCAAAATCTCAACAATAAGGCCTTAAGTGGGTTTATGGAGATTCTTGAACCCACTGAAATAGTCAGGGGACACGCACACACTTTTTTGTTAGAACACGCACTGCTATTATTATACTCTCAAAACTATGCTTCTAGTTACCAATCATGGAACTGTCTCTTATTAACTGTTAACTTCTTTTGATACAGGGTTAGTGTGCTAGTTGGTTTTGAACTCCTAGATCTGCCTGCTTCTGCCTGCAAGGTGTAGGGATTAAAGACATACAACACCAAGCCTACACTTGTTAACTGGCTAACAACGGTTAACCTTATAAACTAAATGGAATGAATGCCATAAAACAAATCAACCTATTAATTTTTATAAATATATTATTTATTTATTATTTATACAGTGTTCTGCCTGCTTGTATGTCTGAGGGCCAGAAGGCACCAGATCTCATTACAGATGGTTGTGAGCTACCATGTGGTTATTGGGAATTGAACTCAGGACCTTTGGAGGAGTAGTCAGTGCTCTTAACCTCTGAGCCATCTCTCCAGCCCCCAATCTATTATTCTTAAAGTATCTTGTATATGTCAATATTTTCCACATTTTTTGGTGTGTGTTAGAATAGCAAAGAACTCACTAACAAAGTTTTAGCCAAGAACACACTGTGACTACAAAGTCTATACAGAACCAGATGTGATGATGAGAACAGAATGTTCCTTGCACTCTGAAGGTAGAGACAAGCAGATGAGTTCAAGCCACTAACAAAAAACAAAAAACAAAAACAGTATCAGAGATGGAAAGACATTTTCCCAATAAGAAAGGATGAAGTCAAACTACAGAGCATTAATAAAAAGACAAAAAACAAAAACAAAACACCAATGAGAGAACAAACCAGACCTGCCGTATCAAAAGAGGTCAAGATAGAAGGCAGGGGTATAAAGAAATCACCAGGAAAAGATTTATAATCACCCCATTCCACATGCCAGAACAAAAGGAGGCTGCAGTGGACATGGTGTCCACTTAGCCCCTCACGCAGTACCAGGTGCAGTCTGCTAGAACCACAGAAGCAAAGCCTTGTTTCCCACAGTGGCAGCAGTTAGCTCCCTAAGTGTTCTTCCCACATCTGGTCTTTAATCTCCACTCTTACACATATGTGGGGAAAGAGGAACCTTGTTCACTGTTGGCAAAAGTGCAAACAGACAGACACCACGGAAATCAGCATGGGAGTTTCTTTTCTTCCTTCTTTCTTTTATTCAAGACAGGGTTTCTCTGTAGCTTCAAAGCCTGTCCTGGAACTCACTCTGTAGACCAAGCTGGCCTCGAACTCACAGAGATCCGCCTGCCTCTGTCTCTGCCTCTGAGTGCTGGGATTAAAGGCGTGCGCCATCACTGCCCGGCAGCATGTATCTTTCTTAAAAAGCTAGAAGGGAATTACCAGATGATCCAGCTAACCATTTCTAGGACTTACTCAAAGGACTCCATGTCCTAGCACAGAGGTTCCTGCTCAACCATGCTTGCTGCTTTCTGTCAGTCTAGACATTCGTGAACTGATGAATGATAAGAAAATGTGGTATATACACACAATGTATGTATAAATGGGATTTTATCCAGCTGAAAGGAAAAATGAAATTATGAACTCTGCAGGAACACAGAACTGGAAATAATACTGAGTTGAAACAGGTCCAGAAAGACAAATGGCTCATGTTCTCTCTCATAAGGATCCTAGTTTCAAATTTTTAGATTTGTATGTTTAGTTTGGAGTGTCTGTAGCGGCCAGGAGTCCAGAAAGGCCCTTGAGAGGGTGAGAGGAGTGTGGAACATATGTCATATGAAAGCAGAAGTAGAAAATACTGGGGGAAAAGGAGTCAAAGTAGGGATAGTAAATATATATCATGGTAAATGGCCTTTTTTGAGTTGTTAATTGAAGTGCGTGTATGTGTGTTAATGAGTTTGAACGAGGGTATCCTGCTTAGGTATTGGATGGATACTGCTCCCAGAAACCATGAGCTACTAAATGAAAATACTAGGTATGAGATCATTTTCTGTGATTTTTGGTCAGGGAGGTGCCAGAGCAAACAAAATGAAATGTTATTGACAAAACACAGCTGAGTCGAGAGCCTCAGGGAATACAAATTCAAAATTAAGAAAAGCTGGGCATGGTGGTGCACGCCAGGATCCCAGTACTCAGGGAGTAGAGGCAGAAAGAGCAGAAAAAAATTTAAATAAGAAAGATAATAGAAAAAAAACCAATCTAATTATGTACACATTTTTAGGTTTTTTGGTTTGAAATAGGGTTTCATGTAGCCCAGGATGGCAATGAATTTGCTATGTAGCTGAGGACGAACCTGACTCTTTCCCTGGGGTCGGACCTCGGGCAGCACATGTGGAAGGCAGCGCTCTACCACTGAACTGGATCCCCAGCCAGAGCCACATTGTCTTTCAAAGCAGAAGTCCTTACCAGGTTTTAAGTTACAGACATACAGATCACAGGAGGACCAACCTCTAAGAAGTCAAATCAGGGCTGGAGAGATGGCTCAGACGTTAAGAGCATAGGCCATTCTTCCAGAATCCTGAGTTCAACTCCCAGCAACCACACGGTGGCTCACAGCCATCTGTAATGAGATCTGGTGCCCTCTTCTGGCCTGCAGGCACAATACTGTATACGTAATTAATAATAATAAAAAAAAAGAGGTCAAATCGGACAAAACAGACAAATCTCTAGGAATGCCACAGTATGTTCTCCTTTTACATAGTTTACCCACGAGGGACCTCTGCTGACTACACTGGAAGGTGCTGGGCCGCTGAGAAAATAAGTAGGTTTGACAAGGAAACAGACGGCGAAGGAGCTGAATCTGTGTCTTTACGTAAGTTACTAATTTGTTCAAGACAACTTCCTCTGTACATAGGAATAATCCGGCCTATTCAGAGGGTGAGCTAAAAGATTAAATCAGGGGGCTGGAGAGATGGCTCAGCGGTTAAGAGCACTGACTGCTCTTCTCAAGGACCCGGGTTCAATTCCCAGCACCCACATGGCAGCTCACAACTGTCTGAAAATCCAGTTCCAGGGGATCTGACACCTTCACACCAATGCACATAAAATAAAGTTAAATAAACCATAAAAAATTAATGGATGGTTTCATACATGTAAAAAAAAAAGATTAAATCAGAGCCAGGCAGTGGTGGCACAGGCCTTAAACCTAGCACTTGGGAGGCAGAGGCAGGGGGGATGCCTGAGAGGTCGAGGCCAGCCTGGTCTACAAAAGCAAGTTCCAGGACAGGCTCCAAACCTACAGAGAAACACTGTCTCGAAAAACAAAAACAAAAAAAATTACATCAGATTAAAAAAATTACTTTTTGGGGCTGGTGAGACTGGTGGTTAAGAACACTGGCTGCTCTTCCAGAGAGGTTCTGAACTCAATTCCCAGCAGCCACATGGCAGCTTAAACCGTAACTCCAGTTCTAGGGGTCTGACATCCTCACACAGACACACATGCAGGGAAAACACTAATGCATAAAAAAAAAAAAAATCATCTTGCCTAAAATGAAATTTCTTTTTTCTCTTCTCATTTTCACTTAAATTAAGGAGACACAATTTAAGACCTCAAACACATATTCTTTTTATTAAGCTAAGACATTAGTCAAATAACATGGTTTTCAGTATTTATTGAATTCTTTAATTTTATTTTTAAAATTTTAAATTAAATTAAAATTTTTTTTTGAGGCAGGGTCTCTCATGTATCCCAGGCTAGCCTCAAACTTGCTATGTGGCTAAGGATGACATTTAATTTATCTCCCAAGTGGTGCGATCACAGGCATGTGCCAGCACCCAGTTTTGTTTCTGTTTCAGGTAGCCTTATATAGACTAGTCTGGTCCCAAACTCATTATGAATTCCTTATTCTTCGGCCAGTATCTCCATGGGATGGGATCACAGACATGCAGCCCACGTTGGGCATCTGTGATGCTATTCTTGAGTGTAAACTTGATTACATCTTGAATCAATTAAAACCCAAAAATGGAAGGCACACCTGTGAGGGATTTCCGGTTAATGTGAAGAATGACTGTCACTTCTAATCCAGATCTTTGAGGTAGGAAGACAAGCCTTTAACCGAGATCTAATCGGGGCTACGCCTTCTGCTGGCAGCCTATGTAAGGACATGGAAGAAGGAAGCTGTTGCTCTTTGCCTGCTTGCTCTCACCTTCTAGCAAGTCGATTACTTCAGTGGCATTAGAGCCTACTTCTTTGGGATTCTGGCATACACTGTAGATCAGCTGAGACATCCAGCCTCGCAGACTGAACAACTACTGGATTCTTGAACTATGGGTTAGTAGGCTTCCATTGTTGGGATTAGGAGCATGACAGTCTGTGCCATTCTAGTAAATCTCCTGTCTGTCTATACATATAGACAGGATCATTCTGTAAATCCTGTTACTTTTGACTAATACAGATCTAACACTATTTGAAATTAACATTATTAACTGTGGAGAGACCAGACTGTTCAAAACGTCAACTACTGAGTGTTGCTGAATGTTAGTTAAAGATGTGTTACATTCTTTTATGCTGTGGAACATGTCTAAAACACCTGATTGGTCTAATAAAGAGCTGAACAGCCAATAATGAGGCAGGAGAAAGAATAGGCAGGACTGACAGGTAAAGAGAATAAACAGGAGGAGAAATCTGGGAAGAGAGATAGAGGAGTAAGAAGAGGAGGAGGATACGTGGGACCAGTCACCCCACCACCAGGTCAGGCAGACATAGAGTAAGAAGTAAAGAAAAGGAATATAGAGTAGAAAAAACGTAAAAGCCCAGAGGCAAAAGGTAGATGAGCTAATTTAAGAAAAGCTGGCTAGAGAAGGTGGTGGTGCCTGCCTTTAATCCCAGCACTCGGGAGGCAGACACAGGTGGATCTTTGTGAGTGTGAAGCCAGCCTGGTCTACAAGAGCTAGTTCCAGGACAGTTAGGGCTGTTACACAGAGAAAAACCTGTCTCAAAAAACCAAAACAAACAAACAAACACACAAACAAAAAACTGATTAGAAACAAGCCAAGCTAAGGCATTTATAAGAAAGAATAAAGACAGAATAAGATTCCATGTGATTTATTTGGGAGCTGGGTGGTGGGCCCCCAAAGAATAAAGAATCAAATCAAAACAAAACAGACAAACAAAAAAACAATTGGGTGTTGGTACTGTCTGCTCATTACACAGCACAAGGCCTCACAGAATCACAAAATGTGAACTATGGTAACTCTTCTATTATGATGACATGTAGCAATCTCTCAATCATTTATAACCTATGCAAAGAAATGATATAACTATGTGATGGTTTGAAAGAAAATAGCCACTATAGGCCCATAGAGAGGGGCGCTATTAGGAAGCGTGGCCTTATTGGAGTAGACAAGGTCTTGTTGGAAGAACTGTGTCACTATGGGGTCTTCTATATCCAAGCTACACCCAGTGTGGCACACAGTCTCCTTCTACTGTCTGCGGATCAAGATGTAGAACTCAGTTCCCTCTCCAGCACCCTGTATGCCTGCACACTGTCATGCTTCCTGCCCTGATGACAATGGACTAAATCTCTTAACTGTAAGCCAGCCCCAATTAAACGTACTCCTTTATAAGAGTTATAGTCAGTGTTAACCTCTGAGCCATCTCTGCAGCCTGGGGGTGAATACCTTTAGCCCAGCACTTGGGAGGCAGAGGCCAGGGAGCTCTGATTTTGAGACCAGCCTGCTTGACAAAGTCAGTTCTTGCAGTCAAGGCTGTTTGGAACACAGAGAAACCTTTTCTTGAAAAGCAAAATAAAATAAACCAAACCCAAGCCAAGCCAAGCCAAGCCAAACCAAACCAAAATAAAAAGAACAAAAACAAAAAGCCAAGTGTTGTGGTACACAACCTTCATTCCAGCATTTGGGAGACAAAACCAGGCAGATCTCTGTGAGACTAGCCTACATAGTAAGATTTTGTTTAAAAGAAAAAAAAAATGGTTCCCAGCACCCATATGGTAGCTCACTACCACCTGCAACCCCGGCTCTAGACGACCCAATGCCTTTTTCTGGACTCTGAGAGCATTACACTCATACATGCACAAATCCCCACGCAGTCACACATACAAAAATAAATCTTTCTTCAAAAAGACAAAAAAATTATTACAGAAAAAATTATTTAAGACAAAAGAAGAAAAAACAAGCTAATCATTATATTTATGTTGTGGAAATCCAAGAGAACTCTAACAAGATGTAGCATCTGAAGAAAGCAATGACCACACAATACTTAAACAGAGAAGAGAAACCGTTGTCAATGGCAGACCATTTCCAACTAGGTTTCTTCTTCTGATTTTACTGCTGTAATTAGCAATTCCCAGTACTCACCAGCAGATGCAGCAAGCACATCTCTACAAAGTTTTAACCAAAAGGACAGCTTCTCCACTGCCATAGAGGTCAGCATGTGATGTAAAGTCTCTCTGATATCCTGGCATAAGCTTTTGTCTGTTTCTTTATCTAGTAAGGCCAGCAGCGCCCCTTCAAGGCCCACTTCTTTGATGTCAGCATCTGCCAAGAAGAAAACCGATGATCTAAGTAACACAGAAGACAGAACTGCCATTTGGGAAGCACACATGTTCAGTGGTTACTAAACACCACCTATCAATGTACTTCAAAGATTAGCCTAGACATTGTGCTTAATCTACTGAAGTTGAAATTAATTCACAGTCAACCTCTGGGGTTACTTACAATCCTGCATAGCCGTTAAAAAAAAAAAAAAAAAAAAAACTCTTTTAAGAGCTAGTGATATAAGGCATCCAGCAATTCAGAGCATAAAGATCCCTGCTGAGAAGTTTGACAACCCTGGAACTCACATGAAGGAAATGAGAGAACCAATGACTACTCTGACCTCCACATGTGTGCAAACCCACATATAAGCGCAATAAAAAATTTATAAAGTTGTTACTGTCACCTTAATTAGGTTAAATATTATCTAATTAATAGTCAATGCAGCAATTCAGAATACACACATATATTTTATGTATTATTTATCAGAATTCTTTTTTTTTTTTTTTTGGTTTAAAGTGAAATTCAAACCAGTAAACGTGGTCAATAAGTTTCCTTGTTCTAGTATAAAGCTCTGATTTGTTGGGTGCTACTGGGGAATTAATCCAGGCTAAGTTTTGAACTTAGATCTTCCTGAGTCTGTCTCCTGAGTAGGCAAATTACAGAACTGAACCACCAAATCCAGTTAAAAAATCTAAATAATTAAAAAATCACATCTAATTAATTAATTAATTAGTGGTTGTGTGTGCATCATGCACGTGTGGAGGTCAGATGACAACTGTGGGTCCCGGGAACTGAACTCAGGTCATAAGTTTAGTGGCAAGGACCTATCCCTACTGAACCACCCTGCTAGTTCCTTAATTTTGTTTTAAAAACACATTAAACAGTAAACAACTACTGACTGGTGAACAGGGTTCAACCTCTGACTTAATAGACATCATTATACAACATTCCCACCAAAGAGTGACACAGCACTCAGAGGAGAAAAACAGCTTCAATCTTTCATCTACTTCCTTTAATTCTGAAAAAGTCAAAAACCAGTACGGTTTCTCTTTAAGATTTAGCTCAGCTTAGCATTTATAAAATCAATTATATTCTAAAAGTAGAATTATCTTTTGAAGATCAGAAGGGAGCAGTAGGGATATTTCAGATTAGCCTAAGAGGATATACTAACTAATGTTGAGTAATGATAGTCACAGACTGGGGCTTCAGGACTGTGAATTCATGATATTACTAAATCACTGCTGATTTTCTTGGGTTGGAAAATAGGGTCTGGCATGGAAGACAATGCCCTTCTTGAGAATGCAAGGTGAAGTGTGTAGACTTAACTGTGAGGCCTACAGCCTGCTTTGAAATGACATGACAACAACCAGTGTTGTAAATATGGATGGAGACACATATACAACGAGCATCCTAAAGATGTAGATAAGGTCAATTATGTATTCACTGCATGCATGGCTCTTTCAACTTTTCAATGAGTTTTAAATATTAAATTTTTATTTAGAATTTTTTTTAGATTTATATTATATGTATGAATGTTTTGTCCACATGTCTATGTATGCACTATATGTATGCCTGGGGCTTGCAGGGGCAGGAAGGGGGCATTGGATGCCCTTGATCGGAGTCATGGATGGCTGTGTGTCACCACGTGAGTGCTGGGAACTGCACTTGGATCCTCTGTAAGAACAAGCGCTCTGAACTGCTGGCCGTCTCTCCAGCACCAAGCATTAAAATTTTTAAAGGAATAAGACAATGAGTTTTCCACTATAATTTTACTCACATAACTAATGCAGTATTTTATTTTTTCCTGGCCAAAAAGCATTTTTTAAAAAAAATGTTCAAAAGATATAAGGAAAAATGAAGGCTCTGGAGATGGCTTGAAGGGTAAGGGCGCTGGCTGCTCTTGCAGAGGATATGGGTTCGCTCAGCAGCTGATGCTCTCTCTCACTTGCAAACACACAAAATAAAACATAATAAATACATCTTTTCCAAAAAACCAGAAAATTGCCCCCTTGGGGTGTGTGTGCAGTAGTGGCGCATGCTTTTAATCCGAGCATTTGAGGTTCGAGGCCAGCCTGGTCTAGAAAGCGAGTTCCCAGACAGTTAGGGCTGTTATAAAGAGAAATTCTATCTTGAAAAACAATAACAACAACAACAAAAAATTGCCTTCCTAACTACTCCCTCTTCTAGTTCTCTGTGTATGTTTGTGTGTACACGCGTGTGTGCGCACATAACTTAATACTACTAAGAACATGTTCATACCAGTAAAATCTAAAGCAATAGATACAGACAATTTTGGTTATAAATAAAAACTAAAAAGTTCCTTTGGGGAAAGACCTGACATTATTACAACTCAACAGTCATGTTGAGTAACCCAAGTCAGCAGAATTTTTCCAAAATGTACTATTTTTATTAACTTGTAAGAATTTCACACATACTGTCCTAGTTAGGGTCACTGTTGCTGTGATGAAACACCATGACCAAAGCAACTTGGGGAGGAAAGGGTTTATTTGGCTCACACTTTCTTCCATATCACTGTTCCTCAACAAAGGAAGTCAGGACAGGAACTCACATAGGGCAGGATTCTGGCGGCAGGAGCTGATGCAGAGGCCATGGAAAGGTGCTGCTCACTGGCTTGCTCAGATTGACTTTTTATAGCAGCCAGGACCATGAGCTCAGAGATGGCACCACCCACAATGGGTGGATACTCCCACCCCAATTAATCACCAATTAAGAAAATGTTCTATAGGTTTGCCTACAGCGGATCTTACAGAGCCAATTTCTCGATTGAGGTTCTCTCATCTCAGGTGACTTTATCTTGTGTCAAGCTAACATGTAAAAACCAGCATACATGCATGCAACAATTTTGATCCTATTCGCCAACCCACTCTTCCCTCTAAATTCCTTCCACACCCACCATCACCCAGCACAACAAACGTTTCAATGTACTAATAGAATAAACAGGAGAGGCTTTGACAGTAAACACATTATGGACCTGAAAGCTTTAGCTGGGAAGCTTTGCAAAAGCTGTGACTTTCTAAATGTATGACAGTATTTTTGGAAATATACATACAAGAATATGATAACATTATTACTTACAGTTAAAATTATATTAAGTTTGAGTTACTTTTATCAGTTCTAAAATGGAGGGATACGGGTCAGGAATGTGGCTCAGTGACAGAGCACTTGCCCAGAATGCCTGAGGCGCTAGGTTCAATTCTTAGCAATGCACAAAATAAAACTAGGTATATATTTAAATGTTACTGAGGTTATAGAAACGGCTCTATAGTTAAGGGCATCTGCTGCTCTTCCAGAGGACCTGAGTTTGTTCCCAATGACCTAAGATTCCACCTCCAAGGAATCCAATGTCCTCTTCTGAACTCCTCAGGTACCTGCATCCACACACGCAAACACCCAAACACAGGCATACACCTGCAGGCATAAATAAAGAAGAAAACCAACAAATTTTACTAAGCAATATTGAATTCTGCTTTACAATGAAGAAGGGACAAAAAAAAACTTTTAACGTGTAGCAGGATTCATCTCCATTTTATTAAAATGTTGTTTTGGTGGAAGGCAAGCATGTATGAAAAATTATTTTTGGACTAATTTCTTTTACCAGTTCCTTAAATGTTTGTCTGCTTAGTGGTGTTTAGGCACAACTGTGCATGCATGGCAAAGGACAGCGTGTGGGACTCAGTTTTTCCTACCATTGTATGGGTTCTGAGACCACATTCAGGTCATCAGGCTTGGCGGCAACTGCCTTCTGCTCGGAAATCCTGCTGCTGTGAACAGCCCCTGATGTCAGTCAGGACCCCTGAACTATCAATGAAGGTCTGCAAAACAGCTCATGGAAACAGATTGCTTGGCTCTGACTCCCGGATTTCAAGTTCAGAGCTGGGGTAAGAACTAAATGGTATTTTTTTCTTTTCTTTCTTTACCCCCTTTCTTTTCTTTTCCTTTTCTTCTTTCTTTCTTTCTTCCTTCCTTCCTTCCTTCCTTCCTTCCTTCCTTCCTTCCTTCCTTTCTTTCTTTCTTTCTTTCTTTCTTTTTCTTTTTTTGTTTACTGAGACAGGGTTCCTCTATAGCTTTGGAGCCTGTTCTGGAGCTCACTCTTGTAGCCCAGGCTGGCTTCAAGCTCACAGAGATCCACCTGCCTCTGCCTTCCAGTTGGGATTAAAGGTGTGCACCACCACCACCCCGCTAAGAACAAGTACTCCTAACAAGTTCTCACATGAGGTAGACACTGCTGGTGAGCCTCAATTTGAGAATCACTGCTCTAAGCCGCTGTTGTCACGAGGTGAAATGGTAACTGTAAGGGGTGACTTTTGCAGCAGGTTTCAAATTTCCTTCGCATTAAGCTTTACATATCTTTTTTTTTTTTTTTTCTTCGAGACAGGGTTTCTCTGTGGCTTTGGAGCCTGTCCTGGAACTAGCTCTGTAGACCAGGCTGGTCTTGAACTCACAGGTGGTTTTGTTTTTGAAGACAGGGTTTCTCTGTATATTTCTGGCTGTCCAGGAGCTCACTCTGTAGACGGAGCTGGCCTCAAATTCAGAGATCCACCTGCCTCTGCTTCCCGAGTGCTGGGATTAAAGGTATGTGCCACCTTTAGAGAAATTGGCCCCCAAAGGGAGTGGTACTATTAGGAGTGTGGCCTTGTTCGAGTAGGTGTGGTTTTGTTGGAGGAACTGTGCTGTTACTCAAGGTGGGCTTTGAGGTCTCATAAATGCTCAGGATACCACCCAGTGTCTCACACCACTTCCTGTTGCCTACAAAATGTAGTGCTCTCAGCCACCTCTTCAGCACCAAGTCTGCCTGCCTGCAGCCATGCTCCCCTTAATAATGATAATGGATTAGATCTCTGAACTGTAATCAAGCCACCCCAATGAAATGTTTTCCTGTATAAGAGTTGCCGTGGTCATGGTGTCTCTTCACAGTAAGAGAAACCCTAAGACACTCATCACTTAAAAAATTCACGTATACATGGAAATTCTTATTACAGAAGAAAAGAATCACCTGCAGCCAGGTCTCCGCTATCCCTGGCCAGCAGGACAGCATGCTCTGAAACTTCAACTGCTTCCCTCTGCACCAGCTGCCGCAAACAAGCCAGCACCGCTCTTCTCAGCAACAGGTAGGGGCTACAAAGATTCACCTGAAAGATGAGATGTGGGGAGTGAAAGCTAAGACTCTTGGTGGCACTCAGTAGGTCTAACACATATAGGCCTCTTGGTGGCACTCAGTAGGTCTAATACACATAGGCCTCTTGGTGGCACTCAGTAAATATTCACTGGACTTTCTGATTCTTTTTAGCTCATTAGTGGGCTGGACACAGTTTATCAAATACAGCAAAACCTTTTCAACTGTTCTAGAATACACAATTACAACTCAAAACAGCTCAAGGAATAATACACATACTAATTATTCACTATATATACACATACACACACATCCAAGCAACAGCTATGACAAAGTTAGAAGACAAAGATAAAAACAGTTCTGAGATAAAAGAAACACAATTGGAAGGACTCACACATTGTATTCATGCAATTATGCTTATGGCTCCCTATGAAGTGAACACATTCACAGTGACACAGGCAAAACAGTGCATGGGTTCAGCTGGAAGCTCTGGAGTCAGGAAGTCTCAGTATGGACCCTCCACCTATCACTTGCTCGCTGTGTGACCTGGGCAAGTCATTTAGCCTCTCTGGATCTTAGCTTCCACAGAACTACTGCCGAGTTAACATAGAATAACATGCCAAGTGCTCGCCGCAGGACCCACAAACAGGGACACTTGAGACTCAGTGATTGATAGGTGTGGCTCCTCACAGCAGTATTACAGAGAAAGTGCATTTTCAAATAAATTTCACTCAGGAAAATTGATCAGAAACAGTCTTCAAATTAAAAAAAATTTAAAAATGACCTATTTTTTTTTATTGTATGTGCCCTGGTATTTTGCCTGTGTGAGGGTGTTGGATCTCCTGGAACTGGAGTTACAGACAGCTGTGAGCTGCGACGTGTATGCATGGAATTGAACCCAGATCCCCTGGTAGAGCAGCCAGTGCTCCAGCCTCTTGGAAAAAATTCTTTAGTAACACCAAAGAACAGCAACTTTTACATACATGTAACATATGTCTACAGATAATATATGCAAATCAAATGGTTTGGCAGCAGCTATATATAGTTATCTGTAGCAAACGATAAGTTTGGCAATGTACTTCAAATAACCAATTGTAAATCAGAAGTTTCTGGATACAAATTTCTTAATTTTTTTTTTCTTTTGAGACAAGAGTTCCTCTGTGTGGCCTTGGTTGTCCTGGAACTCACTCTGTAGATCAGGTTGGCCTCAAACTCATAGATACCTGCCTGTGTCTGCTTTCCAAGTGCTGGGATTAAAGGTATGTGTCACCACTGCTGGGCTAGTTTTTTTTTCTTTTGAGTGAGAATTTTGCCATACCGTACAGGCTGGCCTTAAACTCACAATTTTCCTGTCTCAGCCTTCTACTTAAAGACATAGCCTACCATGCCTCGATCCTGGAGACAAAGGCTTACTTAAGGACCTCCTAAGTAATATAAAATGTAGAGATATAAAATGTATTTTCCCTACAATATCTCATGTCTGGAGGAGCAGAAGGCTGGAGCCAGAGTCTCACGAGTGTTTTCTGCACAGTGACACAGTGATGTCCACGTGAAAACTCGACAACATGGTGCAGCTATGACAGAGACCTGGTGATGCGGCATATACGGGACGACAGGACTGGAGTGGGTGAGTTTGCGGTAGAAAGTGAGTCTAAATTCAGAGAAAAACAAGACGGGTGGTGGCAGGTCCTGTCCACTGTACAGGAACACATGCAGAGAAGGCCCGGCTCTAAGTTCATAAGCCAAGGTATTAGGTAGTCATCAGTGAAACACAGGGTGGAGTCTGCTTTGTGAGTATGTTTCATTAGACATCACAAGTGGAGGAGGAGAATGCCATTCACAGATTCCTCAAGGTAATGCCGCCAGTCAGGTTAAAGACTTCTATTGTTAGAACTAGTATATAGAACCACACAGAAGTTAAAATATAAAGAGCAAGTCTACTTGTGCCCAAGATTATTGTAGTTAATGCCAATGATTAGAAACTGTACTCTATATGAAAATTTAAGTAAAAATGAATAATATATTAGTTATTTTGATTGGATTTTACAAGCATGTAACACAAGGAAGGTGCAGCATTCATCAGCTAAACAATCCTTTAAAAATAAAAGCATGCTGAGAAATACTCTTCATGTGTTTGGGAAAAGAGGTTGGGGACAATCACACAGGGCAAACGGGAGGCTTCACATCTCTGTGTCATTCTCCAGCAAGTCAACTGGGAAAGGAATGTAGGCTGGATTAAAGCAGGCAAACAAAGCAGGCAAAACACAGACACCAAATCAAACCATAATTATAATTTCTTTATGAAAGGAATATGTTAAATAAAAATATTGCAAAATTTAGTGCAAGGAGCAAGTGTACCAGCTGGAGAAGGTTAGGAAGGACTTGTTGACACTAATATTAAACACCAAGAAACATGCTATGCATACTGGCTTGTGCATTAATGGTTAGCTTAAACACAGAAATGCAGGGAAAACATCTGCAACCAAAACAATATGAAAAAACAGCACTGCAAACCTCAACAAGGTTAGGAGTCAGGGGTCAGGGACCTACCAACACAGAATTATCCAACAAGATCTCCTGCACAAAAAACAAATGACAGACCAGTCATGACAAAATCAAAAGATAAGTATTAGGACGACTATGACAACAATCAGCTAAGCTTCAAATATAAAGGCTGAGTTATCCTTCAAATGGCTTAGCGTCAATCTAAAAAACGTGGCCACAACCGTTTTATTTTCTTACTTGGTAAGAGCTGAGCTAAGATCTTGAAAATACATGAATTACAAATTCAGGATGTAAAGATATGAATCAGGCAAGGACTGAATGAATGCCCACTGTACTAATGAAGCTTTCCCTGAAGCTCATATGCCTCAGCTCCAAAACAGGCCCAGGAGACATATGTGTGGGAGGAGAAGCTGGACTGAACTCACACAGTTCACCTCAGCACACAGTTCTCAGAAGTGACAGTGTCGCCAAATTCAAGTTCAGACAGAAGAGAGACAGCGTGCAGTTAGCAGGGAGCCTTTAGTGTATGATTCTTGCCCAATGATGACATACAATTTCTTTACTTAGGGAAATACTGTAAAATATAATAAACTCAATCTATAAATTTAAAATAAATTGCTAATCAAATTATTACTTTAATATAACATAATGAAAACCATTTTAAAATATGATTTCTATTTTAAATGTAGCAGACTGTTTTTCATATGTAGCTTTTTTCTTTTTAGTTTTTCTTTTTTTTTTTTTTAAAAAATATTTATTTATTTGTTATGTATACAATATTCTGTCTGTGTGTATGTCTGGAGGCCAGAAGAGGGCACCAGACCTCATTACAGATGGTTGTGAGCCACCGTGTGGTTGCCGGGAACTGAACTCAGGACCTTTGGAAGAGCAGGCAATGCTCTTAACCACTGAGCCATCTCTCCAGCCCCTTTCTTTTTCTTTTTTTTTTTTTAAATCTATTTATTTATTATGTATACAGTATTCTCACTATTCTGTCTGCAAGTATGCCTGCAGGCCAGAAGAGGGCACCAGATCTCACTACAGATGGTTGTGAGCCACCATGTGGTTGCTGGGAACTGACCTCAGGACCCTCAGAAGGGCAGGCAGTGCTCTTAACCACTGAGCCATCTCTTCAGACCTCTTTTTAGTTTTTCGAGACAGGGTTTCTTTGTAGCTTTGGAGCCTGTCCCAGAAGTATCTCTTGTAGACCAGGCTGGCCTCAAACTCAGAAATACACCTGCCTCTGCCTCCCAAGTGCTGGGATTAAAGTCATGTGCCACTACCGCCTGGCATGAGAAAGGAAAAAGGAAAAAGGCCCTGATGAGGCCTTAGTCATCATGGATTAGTGGATGGTAATCTTATTCTGCTTCTTAGTAAACTTCAGTAAGAGAGTTCACATATCGGGTAGGGAATTAAACTCCATTTAAATATAGCAGCACTACCATTTTCTTAATGTCAGATCAACTTGCAATAAATAAAATAATTTTTTCAATAACAATTCTGCAAAAATTCTTTGCATGTAGAAATTAATATCTTGGGAGAACTTGCTTGTGAATGGTGAAGATAAAAATCTTTTCCCTTGCTGTTCCCAACACACAAAAGACTCATATCATCTCACTGCTAGTCATGCCATCTTTTAAAGTTTTATATGACAATTAGCATTAATAATTAATGCTATGCGTTGCTTCAGACACGTCAATGTTATTTCAATGTGTGGTCCATGTGTCACTACATCAGCATCTGTGTAATCCTTGATTTAACAAATGACATAGCCAAGCCTGGAAGAGGGTATGGAAGACAAGGAAGTGACAAAATTATGCCTATGATCAGGCCATAAAACTTACCAGGACAGTAATAGAATAATGAAGATGGCAATTGGGCAAGGAATTCAGGAGGGAGGAGAGTACACTAAGCCACAACTAACTTTAGTGAATGGCTTGATGCTGTGGCCCTCAGACTAGGCTTTAAAGACTGACTCTGAAATGAAAGGACGGCCTATGTCTGTGTAACAGGCTGACACCGTGACACACCGCCTACAACATCCATGCTGGGAACCACACAGTCAAGTCAGAAACAAAACAACAGAAACAATGCCCTTCCAACAACAAAAACAACCTACAAATAACATTTTAGGTAGGTTTGTGATTTTGTGTTGGACTATATTTATTGATATCCTGGAGCTCAATTTTTGAGGCCAATTTAGACAGACACTGGCTATGCCAAAAGAAAATCATCAAAGTGACGATATTAATGAACCACTTGATCAGAACTTCTGGTTGGCTGGCTTTATTTTTCTACATTTGTTAGATAAAGACCCAGATATTGATGTGTTACATACAAATGTTACAGAAAGGTATTTTAATTTCTCATTCTCTTTCTCTGTGTATGTGTGGGGGGGACTGTATGGAAGGCAATGGCCCTGCAAGGGCTGTGGAGGTCATCAGACGGCTTCCAGTGTCCTACTCTATGACGCTCTACCATATTTATTCTCTTGAGCCTCACTGAGCCTAGAGTTTGATACTTCAGTGGCACTGGTTGGCTCCTGAGCTCCCAGGACCTACCTGTCTCTATGCCTGAGTTGCAGCTGAGCTTGTATGTGGGTGTGGTGAGCTGAACTCATGTGCTCATGCTCACACAGCAAGCTCTCACCCACTAAGCCATCTGCAAACTCCTTTACCTCTGAGACAGAACTGTGATGCACTTAGAGCAGCAGAGGAAGGCAGGCAGACAGGACCACACGAACACTTGCAGTAAGTGTCCCCATTCCTGAATGAATATTCCAGGACTTATGTTCAACACCAATAGCAGAAAAGTGAAGCCATGTATGTCAGGCTTAGAGGCAGATACATGACAGTGGCCCTTCCTTTTTCTAAAACAAACTAAAAAAACCCCAGTCATATGTATAGCGTATTTTTTACATAGTCTAGAAAATAATCAAATCGGAATAAATTCAAGCCTCAGAAACTAGGCACTCATTTCATACTCACACAGAGGCAGCTGACCAGGCTAGACAAGTTGACATGTTGTGGAGCAAACATGTGAAGCTGCTGAAGGCAAGAGATGGCCTGAGCCTGGACCAGGCAGCCTGGGTTATCTTGCATCACTGCGCAACCCAGCAGACAGGAAGTCCTTAAGGTGGACACAGAAGTATTGTTACCTGGAATTAGTAAAAGCCAAAAGCTGAAGTTATTAAAAGCCAGAGCTTTTAATTATTGACCTATAAAACCACTAGTCTTTAAACATATATAAAACTAAAATTCATTAAAATTACTTCATAGGTTTCTCAAATCAAATTTCTACCTCAAAAGCAGAGACACGGACTGGGACATGGGTCAATGGCTAAGCATGTGCTTAGAATGTGGGAGGCTTTCGTAACACACACACACACACACACACACACACACACACACACAGAGCAGAGGAAGAATAGTAAGGTAGTACTGATAGATTATCATGTTCTTAAACCTTTTAAAAAAGGGACTCTTGTTTTGTGTGTATTTATGTGGGCGGCTGAGCATGTAACAGTGAGTGTGTGGAGGTCAAAGGACAACCTGGGGGAGCAGCTGGTCCTCTCTCCCCACCAAAAAGGGCTCAAACTCGGGGATGTGGCAAGAGGTGCCTTTGCTTGCTGAGCCATCTCATTAGCCTAACTAGTTTGTTCTAAGTGAAGTGTTCGTTAGAAGAATTCAAAACTATTTATAGGTTTTACTAAATATTCATGAAAAGCAAAATTTGGTAAAAAGTAAAATT
Source organism: Alexandromys fortis (assembly GCF_014885135.2). Lineage (NCBI taxonomy): Eukaryota > Metazoa > Chordata > Mammalia > Rodentia > Cricetidae > Alexandromys > Alexandromys fortis. The sequence continues at coordinate 9,536,769 of NW_026067913.1, read as the reverse complement.
AGACATTGCCAATCAATTGAACTTTGCTGGTATCATTTGAGTGTTATTTTCATATATTATAATCATATACCATGTGATTTGAAGAGCTTTAACTATTTGAGACTTCGGATTTATTTATTTCTTGGAGAGTTCTTTATGCTACTGTACTTTATATTTGCCACTTAAATTATTTAGGCAAGTATTTTTTTTTAAATATTTATTTATTTATTATGTATACAATATTCTGTCTGTGTGTATGCCTGAAGGCCAGAAGAGGGCGCCAGACCTCTTTACAGATGGTTGTGGGCCACCATGTGGTTGCTGGGAATTGAACTCAGGACCTTTGGAAGAGCAGGCAATGCTCTTAACCGCTGAGCCATCTCTCCAGCCCTTAGGCAAGTATTTTTAAGGCAAATCTTTCTAAACATGGCACTTTTATCTTTTCAGGGTAGGAGACAACAGGCTGATTGAACTGAAACCTTCATCTGACAAACATATTGAGCCCCTGCTACATGCTGACCACAGAGACTAAGACGTGAACTCAACTCCATGTGTACCTTCATGTAAAACACCGCGGAAACGGCCTCTGCATACCTTGTAGCTCTGGGCCTAATGTGGTAATAAGGGTGTTCAAGCAGCGGCCAAGACTCTGGTGCACTTCAGCATGAGTTGGAGGCACGTTTAACAGCAGCATGATGATGAGTGACAGGGTCGGCTCCACATGGACGTGACAGAGTGCACCGGCAGAGTCGATGGTCAGGGAGAGAGAGTGAAGGGCCCAGGTCTGTAAAGACAGAAAGGACATAAACTTGCCATAGCTGCATCGCAAAACACAAAAGGCACTAAAACTGATCTTTGTTTAGCAAATTAAAAAGCAGCGGAAATTAAGGGATGGATGTGTTACTGCTAATTTGGAAAGAGAGTAAGTGAACCCTATGAGTTTATTTTATATCACGTGTATGGGTGTTTTGTCTACATGTATATAGGTGTACCACATGCAAACCTGGTGACCAGAGAGACCAGAAGACGGTATAGGGTGCCTTAGAACTAGAGTTACAGATGGTTGTGAGTGGTGGGAACTGAACCCAGGTCCTCAACAAGAAAAACATATTTATTATGTATACAATATTCTGCCACCATGTATGCCCACACGCCAGAAGAGAGTACCAGATCTCATAACAGATGATTGTGAGCCACCATGTGGTTGCTGGGAATTGAACTCAGACCCTCTGGAAAAGCAGCTAGTGCTTTTTTTTAAAAAAATATTTATTTATTTATTTATGTATTATGTATACAATATTCTTTCCGTGTGTATGCCTGCAGGCCAGAAGAGGGCACCTGACCCCATTACAGATGGCTGTGAGCCACTATGTAGTTGCTGGGAATTGAACTCAGGACCTCTGGAAGAGCAGTCAGTGCTCTTAACCTCTGAGCCATCTCTCCAGCCCCTGATTTCTTTTTCAAAGACACTGAATGTGACTGACTTTAGGCTCTCATGAGTATGAATGGAAGAGAGATTTGAATTTTAAAATCTGTCCAATTTAACAACAGCTTTGACATTTAACAGGGAGTATCAGTTGTCAGTAAAAACAGAATCTGAATCAAGAAGTCACAGATTCAAAGGATGGTGTCCCGTGAGGAGACTCACCTGCACATCAGGAGAAGTACTGTCCTGAGACAAAGTATAAAGGACTCCAATACAAGAGCTCAAGTGCTGAGGCCCTATGCCCCCTAAGTACCTATGCAGGGATCCCAGAGCCAGCGAGTGGCCTGTTCTGGTAACCACATCTCTTGCTGACTTCAATCTGCAATTACAGAAATAAAAATAAACACAAGTACAGAAAAGATAAATCTGAACCAAAGTGCGTGCAGCACTCAGCCTGTGAGGGCCGACTACCTAAGTTTAACTCTAGAACTCAATCTACAGAAGGAAAGGGTTACTTCCGTGAATTGTCTCTTGAGCCTTGCTGTACACACATGCAAGCTGTGGCACATGTGGACCCACACATACACATGCACACCATCACACATACATGAACACCCTTACATACACACATACTCTTGCATATGTATTTACACACACACGAGTAATCATAAACATACATGTGCACCACTCACACATGTACAAACTAAACAATAAGTGAAAAATAAAAATCTTTAATACATGTAACTTGTTATACAGGCAAAACTTTTCATAAGAATAATTAGAAGCTGGGTGATGGCGATGCCTTTAGTCCCAGCACTCGGGAGGCAGAGGCAGGAGGATCTCTGTGAGTTTGAGGCCAGTCTGATCTACAGAGTGAGTTCCAGGACAGGCTCCAAAGCTACACAGCCAAACCTTCTCTTGAAAAACTACACACACACACACACACACACACACACACACACACACACACACTAATCAGAAAAGTTGAAAGGTATCTTTCTTGTGATGGTCTGAAGGAAACGGTCCCCAAAGGGAGTAGCACTATTAGGAGGTGTGGTTTTATTGGAACAGGTGTAGTCTTGTTGGAGGAAGTATGTCACTGTGGAGACTGGCTTTGAAGTCTCATATATGCCAAAGCCACATCCAGTGAGAGAGACCACTTCTTGTTACCTGTGCAAGATGTAGGGCTGGCTCTCAGCTCTTACTCTGGTACCATGTCTGCCTGCACTTGCCTTGTCCCCCATGATGATAATGGACTTCACCTCTGAAACTGTAAGCCACTCGACTAAATGGTTTCCTCTGTAAGAGCTGCCGTGGTCATGGTGTCTTCACAGCAATTAAAACCCTAAGTAAGACATTTACTTTTCCTTTTTAAAAAAAGTTTAAGACAGGGTCTCAAGCTAGGAGTGGCAGCCTATGCCTTTAATGAAAGCACTCAGGGTGAGCCTACAAGCGAGTTCCAGACAGCCAAGGCTATGTGAAGAAACCCTGTCTCAAAAAGGCCTGTCCCCCACCCCCAAAAAGAGAGGGTCTTACTCTGTAGATCAAGCTGGCCTTGAACATACAGAGATCTGGCTGCCTCTGCTTTTAAGTGTTGGGATTAAAGGTGTGCACCACCACAACCTACCATTTTCTCACCATACCATTTCAGAGATATATACAATTTAGTATATATGCTTACATGACAGATATATACACACACACACTCACTTTATACAACATACATGCAAATATACATTATATGTGACATATACATGTATACACATAGTTTATAGGGTGGGCATTAATACTTCTTCATTATTAGGTTACATTTTAATTCCCTCATTTCAATTCAGGATGCTGATACTAAAACTATAAAAAAGTTATTATTTACCGGGACTGTCTCACATGCTCTTCAGGCACCTTGGCTTTGTTCCAAATGGCCCTGAGACTATGCTATCACTGCTGCATTTTAAGAGGACAGCTGGAATCCCACAGAGCACTATGGAGCCAGGGCCAAAGTGCTCCCATTACCACCACAGCTACTAACCAGTTGACTGTGTTAGCAGTAAACTCAGAAGCATGAACATTTTGGAGACAGGGTCTTGGTATGAGGTTCGGGGTTGTCTTAAAGGAAGCCAGTGGCAATTCTACTTCTGTTTCTTTCTTTTTATTTTGAAACAGAATCTCTCTGTGTAGCTCTGGCTGTTCTGGAACTAGCTCTGTAGATCAGGCTGGCCTCACACTCATAAAAATCTGCCTGCCTCTGCCTCCCGAGAGCTGGGATTAAAGGTATGTGCCACCGCTGCCCGGCTTCTGTTTCTTAAGTTTATGAGTATGTGCTACCACACCCGGTATAATCATGGACTTTATTTGTAATTGTTTTAGTATCATTCTCAAATTTATACTCCTTCCCCTTAAACAGTCTTAAATAAGTAGGATCATCTTACTGTCTTACTGACCACCTCTTCAGAATAGTTCAAGATAACGGAACCTCCCAAAGTGACCTCCCAAGGCTAGGGGTCCTGTGGTGTGAAGCCCACAGCTTTCCCTTCCTACAGACTCCTGGTGTGTATTGGATGGACTTTACATGGCAGACTCCTGAGATGTATCGGATGGACTTCACACGGCAGAGCTGTCCCACTGGCCTACAGTCTATTTACTGCCTGCATATGGCCAACTGTAACATCCACATAGAGCTTGCTGTCTGCATCTGGTAACATCCACATCAACACATTTCCTTCTTTAGTTAAAGCGCAGGACAACACTCTTACGAGTTCCATTAAACAGCAGACTACATCCCATTCTGTTAACAGCCCACGAACTCTAAGAGATTCACTTACTTGTCAAAGCTAACTTGAGCTAATCCAGCTGTAAAAGCTCCATCATCAACCACCTGGGCCAATCTAGCCCATGCTTCCGAAGCAGCACATCTCAAAAGGGGGTTGGGACTTTCTAGGGCTCCCAACACTAATGTAAGGACAAGTCTTCTTACTTCTGGACCTAAACTTCGTTTAGAGCCAGCCACATACTAAAGAAGATGAAAACAATTAAAATGTACAATTACAGCAAATTTTCTGATCTAGTTTGAAATATATATGTCAATCAAGCATGTTCATCACTTAAGAAAACACAGAACACAGAAATCACAACTCACGATGTCCATAAAATGAATAAATGGACACTATCATGTTTCACTGAGCAACAGTAAGACATTATAAGGGCAGCAGTTGGATTTGGTCCTTAGACCACAGCCCACTGGTGCCCATTCTAGGAAGGCCAAAGTTTAGTCAGCAAAGGTGTGGCGCTGAGTCAAGGTCAGTTTTTCAGTTTTTTTTTTTTTTTTTGGAGACAGGTTTTTCTCAGTATAACCCAGGCTGTCCCGGAACTTGCTTTGCAGACCAGGCTGGCCTTGAACTCTTAGAGATCTGCCTGCCTCTGTCTCTCAAATGCTGGGTTTAAAGGCCTGCACCACTACTGCCTGGCTTACTGACAAATTTTATATGGAGAAAAAGTAAAGGACAACTCTCCGTCCTGAAATAAATTTCTCTAGACGCATCAGCATAAAACCTACTTAGCTACAAAAACTTACTTGATTTTAAAATACCAAGTAGATAGTAGTGTAAGTAAAATTACCTTCAATAAATTAGAAACGGCACAGACAACGTGTAACTGAACTGCCTGCTGACGTGCTCCTTTGCTGTGCTTTATGCTGCTCAAGAGCTGCTCCAGGATCAGGATCCTGAAATCAGAAGCCACAGGAGTTAACCGCAGCTAAGACTGCCGGGCCAATCAGCTACGGAGCCGCCAAACACCTGCCGATTCTCCTGTTCCTGTTTGGTGGCAACTACTAAAGTGAGAAGTTGTTATCCAACACCTTGAAACATTTTAAAGAAAAAAAAAAGATATATCAATAACCATAGGAAAATATTTTTATAAAGGGCCACTCCAGCAGCAAGGGGAAAAAAAAGCATTGTTTTATGAAAAAGACTACTACTGTCTTGTCTCAAGAGATTTTTTATTTTTCCCTTGGGAAATTCAGCTACCTCACTCATTACCTGTAATCTACATACAATTTTTTGCCCACTCTTCCTAACTTCCAGTCTATGAAATACGGGGAAAACTCTTTTAAATGTAGTCCTTAACATTTTCAAAACTCATACTTTATGCTCCTTAAGTTACCTGCAGTAGCAATTTTGTTATCAAAGTAAAGGAGATATGGGTGTTGATCCTTTTAAAAGCTCAACAGTGCAGGAAGTTTGGTGGAAGAAGAAGATATAATAAAAATGGCAGGTCACCAAGGGTTGAGAGAATCTCACTACTCCAAAGTTCACTTCCAACCCTGGCATATAGGAAGAGTTACTGCCAAGATTTCAGAATCTTTATTTTTATTTTTAGACCCCCACTCCAGGATTACGGAAATAATTTTCAGAAAACTGGGCTTACACTGTACTTACCAGTGTTATGACTTACTTTTTTTCTTTCTAAGCATACTGTCACACATTTCCCCATTTTATTAATGATTACAGAAAAACACTTTAAAATAAATATTAGCATCAGTCTATCAATACAATAATTTATTTTGCTAATGTCTTTGTTTGAGACCTTGAGGCCATTTGTAATTTTTTTTGTTTTGTTCTTTGAGACAGGGTCTCTCTGTAGCTTGGAGCCAGTCCTGGAAATAGCTCTTGTAGACCAGGCTGGCCTTGAACTCACAGAGATCCGCCTGCCTCTGCCTCCCGAGTGCTGGTATTAAAGACATGTGCCACCACTGCCCAGCCTGCTTGTTGGTATTTTCGGGGGAAGAGGGTCTCCCTGTCTATTCATGCTCCACTGGAACTGAGAATTATCCTGTCTCAGCCTTCCTGCACTAGGATCACAGGTCTGCACCACCACACTGGCTAAGTATAGATACTTTAAGCCCACTCTTCTCTAGAAATGTAAGAATAGAACACATAAAGAAAAAGAAAGCATCTGTAGTGAGGAGACGCTCAGTCAGGAATTTAGTGCCCAGCACTTACGTAAACGAGTGGTGGCCCTGAAACCCAGGGCTGGGGAGGCAGGGACAGAAGGTCTCTGCTCGACTTGGCTAGTTCCAGGCCAGTGAGAGACTTAATTTTTTAAAAGTTTTTTAAATAACATTTTTTTCATTTATTTAATATACCAACCAGTTTCCTCCCTTTCTCCCCTCTAGTCCCCTTCCTTTTCCCATCTACCCCACTCCCTATCCACCCCTCCTCCATCTCCATTCAGAAAGGAACAGGCCTTCTGTGGCCCTGAAGAAAGCTGAAGAAAGAAGGACTGAGCTCCTCCCTTTACACCCAGGTAATCCAGCATGGGGAACAGGTGACCAAAGACAGCTAACCACCTGGGAGAGGTCCTGCTCTCACTGTCAGAAGCCTTGCTAAGAGACCAAGCTACACGACTGCCACCCACCTGCAGAGGGCCTAGATCGGTCCCATGCAGTGTCTAGGAGACAAGCTCAGGTCAGCTGTCTCTGTGGGCTCCCCCATCCTGAGAGACTTATATTAAGGTAGACCGTGATCTGAAATATGACATAGTGGTTATTCTCTGGCCGCTATGTGCACGTACATGCACCTGTACATACGCAAGCCCAAAGTGGGACAACAGGAGACTAGATACTCTAGTCACACAGCATCTCTCCTGTTTCTCTAATGACAGCCACTGAGTTACACCGACTTACTTTCTGTTTCTGGGATACTGCAATGCAATTTCCTTTAAAAAACAAAAAGCTGCAAACTATGGCCTACCGTTTTTATTCACTTCAAATCAAAACAGAAAAAAAATAAAAAAGATAACAGGCTTTGTTTTTGTTATGTCTGAACATTTTAATTACAACAAATAAAACCTCCTTTCAAATACTTGAATACTCATTATATTGTTATAACCTAGGTAGGGAGGATGAAAACAATTTAAACTTCATTAAATGTAATAAAATAAGAAACCATCTCCTTGAAACTCTAACTAGACAAGACATCAGAAACTTGTCTACAAGAGGAAGTCACCCTGTCGTAAAGGGAAGGGCATTCTTTGTACTAGGTCTGCAGAAGACGTGGGCCATGCTTAAGCAAACTGTATTGGACTTGCTTCAGAAACTACTCCACGACTAGACTACTATTGAAGTTTTCACCCAGGGACCAAGGTGTGATTTCTACAGAACTGCTATCCACGAGGAGACATGATTAGATGAAATGACGGAATAAAGACCATGATCTGATCAAATGTGTCGTGGTCTAGAGTGAAACGTTAGGGAAGAGGGAAGGAGAGAAAACCTGAGTGGGTAAGAGGGACAGTCCGTAAACTCCCGATCAGCACAGTCATCTAGTTTCTCTGAGAACAGTATTTCCTGAGCAGTGGACTTTGATCCACGTAAGAACCTGGCATCTTAAATGAGAAATCATTCATTAGCCTTTGGTATTTTCAAAACCCCCGTTTCCTGTGTGCCAGGCTTATGGCAGATGCATCTAGTAATTTCTTATCAATATTATCTACAGTGAAAACAGACTTTACCACACCTGTCACAGGTGATATTCTGCGGCTAATGGGGTCATCTGAGGGCACCCCTCCGGAACCAACAGTGAATCCATTAGACAGACCTCACGATAGCAGTTACAGAAGAGACCTACCTCTCAGCTTCTTCCACATGAGCACAGACAACCCCGAAGAGCTTGGATGCGGAGTTAGAAACTGACAGTGCTGGGGGCAGGGGCTTAGGCACGGAGTCTCCTCCTACGTCCTTCTCATAGACAGAGTAAGGGTCATATTCTAGACTTCCACAAGCAACACCATTACCAAGAAGGAGCTGGATGGGGGCAGAAAAAGCAAGTAAGGGTTAAAAAAATCATTCAAGACAAAAATCTCCTCAAGAATTATTGTAAAGCCATTATACCTGTTCTTCAATAAACCTGTGGTCAGTCTCTTGCAGCAAAGGACTCAATATCAAAAGGTCATCTGGGTGACAAAGGGCTGGAAGTAAACATGCAGACGCTGCTGCTTGGGCGTCAGGGGCCGTCAGTTCAGCGGTCAGCTCTTTGAGGATAGCACTGAGGTTCCCTGTAGAGTCAGAGAAAAACAACAATTAGCAATTTGGTAGCTGTTGTCCTTAGAGTATGGGATAAAGGAGAGCACAGAAGACCAACTATAAAGTCTCACAGCCTAAGACTCTACCTCTTATCTTCAGTAACTGCACCACACATGAACGGCTCTGTTGTTATCCACAACAGTGAAATGACAACGTGAAGCTTAAATACTTGCAGCAGAAAGTACGTGTTACCACTGCTTAAAATAAAACTACAGGAAGAACAAAAGTACACGAGTCCAATTCTTTCACGCCTTAAGCATCTAATAACTGTGTATAAACACATCTGTAAAACAAAACACCTACACCTAGTAGGGCATGGTATTAATCCTTGCACTTGGAGGCAGAGGCAGGCAGATCTCTTGAGTTTGAGGCCAGCCTGGTCTACACAGTGAGCTCCAGGACAGCTATGGCTATACAGAGATGTTGTCTCCATACAAAATAAAACAACTGAACAGGCTGGGTATGTAACCCAGCGGTATGACACTTGCCCTGCATGTTTAAGTCCCTAGGTTCACTCATTAGCATCGGGGAAGGAAATTTAGCCCGGCAAGGTGGTATATTCTCAAAGTTCATCTAAGGAGGAGATGACACAGGAGGATTGCCTGAGGCCAGGACTTGGAAGGAAGCCTTCCTGGACACCCACCACAATTTCATCTCAAAAGAAAAAGGAAGACAAATAAGCAGGAACAAACTGGTTTAAAGCAAAGCAGAGACTGAAAATACTACACAGTGACTGAAGAAAACATCAGCAGCATTATAGGAGACACACCCTGCACCATCACAGGGGACACTAGTGCTATAACCCACGCCCTGTACCAACTGGAGCAATCCTATTCTACCCATCTCCTGCATCCCAAACAGTGCTATCATTCCATCTACAAATCTGTGATCAGTAAAGTTAAGGATGTTTTATCTTAAACATAATCTCACCATCATAATTTCATGTTTTAAAAATCATGGAACATCAAGTATCTACTCTGTCCCCAAATTTCCAATTATGTGACAAATGTGATCTTTGTCTGTTTCCATGGTGGAATCCAGATCTACATAAGGTCTACACACGGCAGTCAGATGACAGATCGCAAGTCTCTTTGAACTCCTTATCTTCTTCCCTGTGCTTCCCTTCATTGTAATGCATTAGGAGAAACAAAGTTACTTTTCTATAGATCTTTCAATCATCTGGATTTTGATGATAACACTCTGGAATAGTTTAATAGTTAGTGTGCTCCCCTTTGTTCTGGGTGGTCCACCTAGAGGTAGCACATCTTTTCTGGGGAGAAGTGATGGGTAGTTCTGTGTTGGAGACAGTGGAAATTTGGAGACTGAGTAGATATTTGACATTTAGTCATTTTTAAAACAAACAAGAAATCACGATAGTGAGATTATGTTTAAAACTTTAAAAACGTTACTATACTACAAAGCATAACACTCGTAACAAAATGTATTCAAGACAATAAATGTAATAAAACATCCCAACAGCTTACAAAAGAGTCTCTTAAGAAATGTTCTGAGGTCAGATGAGCAGACAGGATCAGATATGACAGAGATCTTAATGCAGCCTGACTGAACCCGAGCTTCTAACCACTGTGCTGAATTTCTCATTTATTGAAGGTGAACTGGGAGTATTATGGAGAATTTCCACTTGGTTTTGCAGTGCTGGGAACGGATCAGAGGATGGCCTCCACATGCTAGGTAAGAAATCTGCCACTTGAATTGTAGCCCCCAACCTCATTTTACTTTATTTTGAGACGAGGTCATACTAATTACTCAGAATAACATGATTACAATCTATAATCCGGGCAGCCTCTCAACTCAGACTCTCCTGACTCAGTTTCATAGGTTTGTGCCACCAGGTCCCGCTGGCAGAATTATAACTATAACTATAATATGAGGGTAGGCAGCAGTTTCCATGGACACAAAAGCACTAAAGCTCACAGACACAATCAGAGAGGGTAGACAGGGACTAATGAGGGCTTGGCAGAACAAATCAGAGTCAGTTAAAGGAATGCTTGTGAGTTTAACTCACAGCACACTCAGTAAAATGATTTCGTTGTCAGTACAACACAAAAGATATTTTTGTTGCTACAGCTAAGTATGAAAATAGTGAAGTATTTCTTAGGTACAGTAATCCCTTGCATAATTGTTTCTGTGAAAAGAACTTAATCACATCAAACCTAAGATAGCAAATAAAAACTAAGAACTTAAAATTTTATTCCACAATCACCCGATATCTCAGTAGTCAGTCACTCTCCTCTTTTTCCCAGGTTAGAGTCTTACTCTATAGCCCAGGCTGCCCTTGACCTTAAGGGGTTCTTTCTGCCCCAGCTCAGGAATGCTGGGATTACAGGTGTGAGTCACCATGCTCGCTGGAATTACTCTTTAAGAAAAACCTTCAATACTTGGGAGGCAAAGGCAGGTGGATCTGTGAGTTCGAGGACAGCCTGATTCACAGAGTGAGCCCCAGGACAGTTAGGGAGGGCTACACTGAGAAATCCTGTCTTGAAAATTCAACCAACAAACAGAATCATTATCTGCTATAGACATGGAGGCTGAACACTGTGTACATAATAAGTAAATAACTCTTTAAAAAAAAACAAGTAAAAAACAAATTCAAGGTTTATTTTTCCTTTTCCTTAAAGTTCTTCAAAGGTAGACTAATGTCCTCCCTTATCAGAAAATAGCTTCTCTAGGATCACAAATTATATGCTCAATGTCCTTTATTTATGGTTAGAAACCAATTATGAGTGAGTACATCCCATGTTCATCTTTTTGGGTCTGGGATACCTCACTCAGGATAGTGTTTTCTATTTCCATCCATTTGCATGCAAAATTCATGATGTCATTGTTTTTTACCGCTGAGTAGTACTCTAATGTGTATATATTCCACACTTTCTTCATCCATTCTTCCATTGAAGGGCATCTAGGTTGTTTCCAGGTTCTGGCTATTACAAATAATGCTGCTATGAACATAGTTGAACAAATGCTTTTGTCATATGATAGGGCATCTCTTGAGTATATTCCCAAGAGTGGTATTACTGGATCTTGGGGTAGGTTGATCCCGAATTTCCTGAGAAATCGCCACACTGATTTCCAAAGTGGTTGCACAAGTTTGCATTCCCACCAGCAATGGATGAGGGTACCCCTTCCTCCACAACCTCTCTAGCAAAGGCTATCATTGGTGTTTATAAGAAGGTGAACCCAAAGAAAAACATATAGTCATCTGCCTGGATATGGGAAGTCGACAAGATTGCTGGGCAAAAACTGGGAACTTGGGGGTGAGGTGGCATGGGGCTAAGGGAAAACGGGGTGAGAAACGTGAGAAGAGGAGGATGGGGGAGCTTGGGGGAATGGGATGGTTGGGATAAAGGAAGGGTGGATACAGGAGCAGAGAAATATATATCCTAATTAAGGGAGCCATCTTAGGGTTGGCAAGAGACTTGACTCTAGAGGGGCTCGCAGGTTTCCAGGGTGATGTCCCCAGCTAGTACCTTGGGCAACTGAGGAGAGGGAACCTGAAATGACCCTATCCTATAGCCATACTGATGAATATCTTGCATATCACCTTAGAACCTTCATCTGGCGATGGATCGAGATAGAGACAGAGACCAACATTGGAGCACCAGACTGAGCTCTTAAGGTCCAAATGAGGAGCAGAAGGAGGGAGAACATGAGAAAGGAAATGAGGACCATGAGGGGTGCACCCACCCACTGTGACAGTGGAACTGATCTATTGGGAGCTCACCAAGGCCAGCAGGACTGGGACTGAATAAGCATGGGATGAAACCGGACTCTCTGAACATGGCGGACAATGAGGGCTGATGAGAAGCGAAGGACAATGGCACTAGGTTTCCATCCTAATACGTGAACTGGCTTTGTGGGAGCCTAGCCTGTTTGGATGCTCACCTTCCTGGACCTGGATAGAAGTGGGAGGACCTTGGACTTTCCGCAGGGCAAGGAATCTGGACTGCTCTTCAGTCTTTCGAGAGGGAGGGGGAATGGAGTGTGTGTGGGGGGGAGCGGGGGGGGGGGGAGGGGGGGGAGGGAAATGGGAAACGGGGAGGAGGCGGAAATTTTTTTCAACAACTAAAAAATAATAATAATAATAAAAAGAAAATAGCCTACAGACTCTAAGTTTATATTCCTACATTTCTAAATGTTTAAACACTCAACACCCTGAAATTTTATACTGATGTATGGATTTTAAAGTATAAATCTTGAGGATTGATTTTGCGGCAGCCTAGGCTGTTAAGCCCTGTAGCACTGAAATGGTCCCCAGGGTGTTGTGAGGTCCCATGACCTTCTAGAGAGCACAGGGTAACACAGACTTGGGTTAAACAGGGACTGCCTTTGAGGTTTCTAGTGGAGGCAGGGCAATATGAAACAAACCTTTTTTTTTTTTTTTTTGTCTTTTTAAGATAAGAGCTCACTGTGCAGCACAGAGCAGCGTAGTCTGGCCTTGAACTCACAATCTCCTTAATTCTAGGTTGGGCTCCCAGTTCATAGATTAGAATGTGTGCCACTAAACCCAGCTGCCAAACTCGCACATCAGTCTCAATCCCACCATGTACTAGATACGAGTTTGAGTACACTCATAAACTCTCTTAAGCCTTTACCATGAGAGGAAAATGTAATGAGACCATCACGTTATCCTAGGATAATGGAAGTAATGGTTATTTACTATTTTTAGAGCAGCACTGAACATAAAACAGTGAGTTAGTTGATGGCTCCTGAGTAATGGTGATGAACTAATTTTGGCAGTTTTTTCTAAGGATATTGCCACATGGCAATAGTGAACACTTTGGTATATACATATACAAGTATAATAACAAAAGTCAAGACAGGATAATATAATAACTATATTAGTATTCTGAATTAATGTGCTATATGTTGTATTACTTTAATGTGTAAAAGGAGATGAGCAAAAACATGTAGCTTCATAAGGAATGCAGGAAGTAACATGCAACTTAACATGGCTTAAGTATTCAAAAGAAGACAGACTTCCCAGGAGTATAAATGTCAACTTTCAACTCCTGAAATAAATGCCTTCAATTATTCAGTTAGAGCAGCAATGTATTATCCTAAAACTATGTTTGTTTGTTTTTGTTTTTTGAGATAAGGTTTCTCTTTGTAGCTTTAGAGCCTGTCCTGGAACTGATTCTGTACACCAGGCTGGTCTTGAACTCACAGAGATCCACCTGCCTTGCGACACTGGGATTAAAGGTGTGCACCACCACCATCCGGTTTAAAATCATGCTTTACACAAGGTGCAATGGCACAAACCTGCTATCCCAGCCCTCGGGAAGCAGAAGTGGGAGGGTCAGGAATTCAAGGTCATCCTCAGCTAAGAAAAAACAATAACCATCACTATTCATTCACTCCGTCAAGCATTTAACATCTACTGATTTCTAGGTATCAAACTGATCACAGACAACAAAACATTTTGGTCTAAGGCACATACCTTTATAGGTCTCAGGAGGTAATAAAATCAGTAGTTCATAAAGCCTCTGTCTATAAACTACTGATGGTGTTTTCAAAGAATTTCCATATGTTTTTAGTATTGAAGAAAGCCTTAAAACAAAAGAAAAAGTGTATCTTAGTGTGTATGTTATATGGAAATGTATAAACATGGAACAGGTTAACATATAAACACAAGCTAATGAACATTAGTGCTAATTTATGTTTTTAAAATAAGGTGACATCATAAGTCTACATGGAATTCTAGGAATGCAGCTCAGGGATAGAGTGCCTGCCTAACACATGAGGCCTGGGTTTTATTCCGGCCACGGCAATCAAACCAACAAAACAATCCAACAAAACAACGACAATAATAATTTTTCTGACAGACTTCATAAAGTGAAACCATATAGTCAGCTTTCATTTCAAAGGCTGTTAAGTATTTATTATACTGGAAACTGTAAACTCTACTATAAAATTTCAAAAGTTACAACTTGGCATTTGCCAGAAACAAAGATCTATTAGGTAGAAAATTAATTCAATAAATAAAATAAAATAAACATTGGTTTTATTTTATAAACTTCACCCTTGATAGTCATGAAAGAACTAAGGTTTTTAAAAAAGAACAAGAGTTTAAGAAAAAGAAGTTACAGAAAATGAAGACATAAAAAACAAATTTTAACACGAACAAGGCTATTTTTCAGAAAGCTTAACAGGTATGCCTTTAGTGAGACTCAACAGGAAAGACAAGAAAAAACATGATTAAAACTTCTTCAGAATAAAGGGACACTACAGTTACAGAAAACTTTAAACATAAGATTTTAAGAGATAATGCTAGGAACAACTTCATGCTAAAACCTCCAAAGACAACGATGTATTAGGAAATCTTTTAGAAAAATTTACTTGCCAAATTTTACTTAAACAGACAAAGAGCACAGAACATTCCCGAAATAGACCTCACAAAGTCAGAAACAAGAAATGGATTTTGCAGTATTAAAAAAATTCAGTTGGGCGGTGGTGGCATACACCTTTAATCCCAGCACTTAGCAGGCAGAGGCAGGTGGATCTCTGAGTTAGAGGCCAGCCTGGTCTACAAGAGCTAGTTCCAGGACAGGCTACAAAGCTACAGAGAAACCCTGTCTCAAACAACAACAAAAACAAAAAAAATGAAGAAATTTCAGATGGATGGCCTCAGTAAGTTTTATGTGGCAGATCATTCCAATCACACATAAACTCTCTTGATGAAACCTTATTCTATGGGGTTAATAACATTTCAATACTTCATGGAAAAGACAGTATAAGAAAGAAATAGGACAGAATACCTATGATTATATATAAAGAAACCCATAACAAAACCACATCCAGAAGCTCGTAAAACTGATCAGTAAGTTTCTTAAAGTTTATCACATTTAACAATTCAATATAAATCGAAAATTTCTCATTTTAAAAACTAAAACAAAAACCATGGACTAAAATAGCATATACTTAAAAAAGAAGTCTACAGCAAATATCACTGTCAAGAACAAAATATCAGGTGGGGCATGGAGGTGCACACCTTTAATACCAGCAAAGGCAGACAGATCTGTGAGTTCTAGGCCAGCCTAGTCTACAGAGTGAGTTCCAGGACAGTCAGGGATGGATAGAGAGACTCTGTCTTAAAACAAAACAAAACAAAACAAAATATCAAAAGTGATCCTTGACAACCTTCTCTTTTGGATTCTTGTTTTATTTTTTGAGAGGCTCTAGGATGGCAGGAAATTTGAACAGAGATAGATAGAGAAGAGAGAGAGTAGGAGTTAAGGAGACGCCATACAGGTGCCAAAGGAGATAGACACTCAGAACATTACTTGGTAAGCCACAGCCTCATCGTGATACACAGATTAGCAGAAATGGGTTAATTTAAGATATAAGAGTAGCTAGAAATACATTTGAGCCATTGACCAAACAGTGCTGTAATTAATATAGTTTCTGTGTGATTATTCAGGTCTGGGAGGCTGGGAAACAAATGAGCAGCCTCTGCTTACAGCTGGGCCTTTCGCCTCTGCCTTCATGAATGATCAGTGACTTCATGAAATGTTTTGACAGAGGCAGTTTGGTTCCCTTTGACTTTCTGTTCCTTCTGCCACATGAGGACACACCATCCACCCTCTTCAAAGGATGAAGGAAGAAGGTGTCATGTTGGAGACCAGACGTTAATCTGTCATCTCCTGCATGCAGACTCACAGTTCCCAGAACTGCAAACACATATTTCTGTTCTCTGAGTCGGCTGGTCTGAGGCGTTCAGACACACAGTATAAATACACTGACTGGGACAGACTTCTATCTCACTCTAAGTAGAAATTCTAACTTAAGATGGAGTAAAGATTTAAGCATAAAAAATAAAACTTGAAATATAAGAAAATCAAAGCAAAAATATATAAGATGGGTGCTGGTGTGTGGCACACATCTTGAATCCCAGGACTTGGGAGAAAAGGCAGATATGGATCTCTGTGAGTTCAAGGTCAGTCTGGTTCTAGGACAGCTGCGGATACATAGAGAGGCCCTATTAAAAAACAAAAACACCTAAACCAACCCCCCCTCCCAAAAAACACCAAGTAAAAGATGTGACATTTAAGAACATATTAATAAAAATATTTTAGTATTTTAATGGATAGCAATAGTATCGCAAATATCTAAAAAGTCATATAGATCAGAGGACAAACAACCTAAAAGGAAAGGCATGTTGCTTGTGCTCTCGTTTTTCTGTCTCGTAAGTCAAGCATGCTGGACTACAGACACATCTGTCTCTCCACTCACATCTCATGTGATTCCTTCTGAGCTGTAAAAGCTGAGCAGTTTCAGTGCAGACCTTATAGCCTACAAAGCTCAATATATTTAATAGCAAATTAATAGGCCCTTAATAGCAAACGTTTGTAGCCCCTGCTCTACCCGTGTTTGATTCAATGATATTTCCTTTATTATTGTATTTTACAGGTCATACCCTAAATATATTTTTCTTTATACATAAAACAGTGTATCATTAAAAACCTTTGGAAAGATTTTTCTTATACATTTACTAATTTAGAAATTAGTGCTTATGGCTGGAAGTTTTACATACATATACACATATACTCACTCATTCACACCTACACACATGCTATAAAAAGTGCTGGCTTTTCCCTGTGTTTTATCAGAGAGATGTTAAATCAGCTTAGGAGAAGTATAAACATACAGAAACCTGGAAGTGTTAACAAGCATCTAGCACTTAGGAACACAGAACAGCACTAACAAACCAATACGATGCATACCTGCAAAGGTTAGCAGGCTTAAGATTTAATTTCTTGTTAAATCTGCCTGTATGGAAGGTATATTATTCACCAAGTAATTTTCCTTCCCTTTTAATATGCATTTCCTCTCAAGATCCTAGCCTACAAAAAAGGAAAGTCGCACATCTAAATGATTGCCTTCCCCTGCAAAAATAACCAACCATATTGGCTTGTCTTATCAACGTATCTAGGGATAGCGTACAGAGGGCAACTAACTGCTCTCAGGAAACTCTACCAGTCCGAGCAGTTGGTCCTTACTGAGTCAGCAAATCCACAGCGCAGGGAAGTGGCGGCAGAAGACGCTGGATTACTTCCTCAGTAAGGAGATCACCACAGTGGGAAATGAGGCTCTTGACAGCTGAAAATGAGAACAGACATTTACTTAGTACAGTATAATAGCCATGAAACAAGAGCATTCAGCTATGTATACCATCAGCAACATTATAGATAAGTGTGCTCAAAACAAAAAAAATCTCGAAATTCTAATGCTGAAAAGGAAGCTAGTATCTTCCATCTCTTTATTTTTCAAGACTTTCTGGCCAGGCAGAAGAACAGATGGGTGCCAAGCCCAATCATCATCAGCAACTGAGGGAGCAGATACAGAGAACCAAGTCAAACATTAGGCGGAGCTTAGGGAACCCCCCCCCCCCCGAAAAAGGAATGAAGGATTGTAAGAGCTAGAGGGATTGAGGACACCACGAGACTATGGCCCACAGACTCAACCTAGCAGGGCTCATATGGTTGTCAGCTTGGCTTTTGAAGAACTCCTGAAAGTGGGAATGGGGTGTCTCTGACTCTTTGCTTGCTCTTGGGACCCTTTTCCTCCTACTGGGTTGCCTCGCCCAATCTTGATATGAGGGTTTGTGCCTAGTCTTATTGTCTCTTGTTATGTTGTGTTTGGTTGACACTCCTGAGAGGCCTGCTCTTTCCTGAAGGGAAATGGAGGAGGAGTGGAGTGGGGAAACTATAGCCAATATGTACTGTATGAGATAATTAAAAAAAAAATGCTGGGATCGCTAAGAAATTAGTAAATTAACAAAATGCTGTTGTCTTCGGGCTGTATTTACTCTGGAGCTCAGAAGTTTAAAAAAAGAAAAAGAAGTCAAAGCTGGGCATAGTGCCCCAAGCACTTAATCCCAGAACTTAATAGTTATCAGTCTAGGGCACCCCTCTCTAATGTGGCTGGCTGCCACTCTCAGTGTCACCAGCTAACCAATTTCATCCAGGTATGGAGACCCTAGTCAGAACCCTGTCCTTTATGTGAAAGGAAGCACACAGAACACCTAGAGACAAAGGGAGGAGGAGAGAGATGACAGTCAACCTACCACAGAGAGCGCCAGCTCGGCCCTCCAGGGTTACTTGCCACGTAAACGAATCTCCTCGGCTTTTCTCTGTTTCTAGATCTTTGGGAGATGCTGGAAAGACACACTTCCACAGCAGCAGGACGCGAGCGAGATGACGGCTGACCACAGCAGGGCCTGCGAAAGGAACCTAAGGTGACTCTGAAGCTCTTAGGGCGAACGTATTTTAATTCACAACTGCAATGTTTCTGTTTTCTGGTTCCAAATGAATCTATGACTGAATGAACTACTACTAGAATTCTGTGTTGGAGCACAGAAAAGAAACAAGGGATGCAGCAGCAAAGCTTGGGCTGAGTTGTCAACTTCCAGCTCTGTGTCTCCTCTGGCAGAATGTATTTCAATGCCCTTGAAAAAACTGACAAGTACCACATAAATGGAAGGTACAATTACCACAGCAACAAGTTACATTGTGACAATCCTCAGAGTAAATTTATTTTATTTTTTAATTAAAAGTATATATGTGTGTCTGTATTTGGGTATGCATATAAGTGCAGTGTCCCATGGAAGCCAGAAGAAGTTGCAGATCCCTGAAGTTGGAGTTATGGCAGTAGTGAGCTACCCGATTGTGGGAGCTGGAAACCAAACTCAAGTCCTCTGCAAGAATAAGCGCTCCTAGCTTCTGAGCCATCTCTCTAGCCTGTTTATTTTGGGGGGTGCACTTGGGAACTCATGATCCTCCTGCCTTAGCCTCCCAATGCTAAGACTGTGGGCACAGACCACACTGCCAAGCTTTCCAGTGTTCAATGTTGACAGCAATTTGCTCTGAGGTCAAAATTCGAAAGCAACAACAGGCTGGAGAGACAGCTCATCAGGTAAAGGTGCCTGCTACTGTGGTGATAGTTTGTGCTCCAACACAGCTTGATGAAGATCAGAGGGCAGAACTAGCCACTAGTTAGTCATAGAGGTCAAGCAGTGGTGGCATATACCTTTGAACCCCAGCACTTGGGATCTCATGACTTTGATCCAGTACTTGGGAGATGGAAATAGGAATATAAGATGGGTGGAGATAGGATCTCTGACCCATTCAGTCTGAAGATTCACAGACAGGTGGATCTTTGAGTTTGAGGCTTAGTCTACAGAGTGAGATTCAGGACAGCCACAGCTACACAGAGAAATCCTGTCTCAAAAAAGACATATAGCTGGGCAGTGGTGGTACACTCCCTTTAATCCCAGCACTTTGGAGGCAGAGGCAGACAGATATCTGTGAGTTCGAGGCCAGCCTGGTCTACAGAGAGAGTTCTAGAACAACCAGAGCTGTTCTCTAGTGTTCACACTCATGCTCACTTCCTCTAAGTGTGCATATACATAAACATATATACATATATCCCAATACACACATACACATCCCAACAAATCTAACACACACAAGGGTGGGGGGGACAAACGTAAAAAACAGAGCCCAAGGAAACACAGTAATTAAATATTCATAAGAAATTAAAATTTTTATGTAGTGGTTATGAATATACAATAAATATGTACAAATCAATCTCGCTTCTCCTTCTTTTTGGCATAAACTCTTGTTCACTAGCCCATGCCCACCTCAAATCTGTAATCCTCCTACCCAGCTCAGTCCACTCTGCAGCCACGCCAAGCCTCCTCCTCTCTTTTGCTTTAAGGAAAACAACCCTGTATAACCTTCCTCCAGGCAAGGACACTGTGTGTGCAATGTTTGCTCAAGACACTGAATTGACTGGGGCAGAAAACTCAGGGTTAAGAGTTCTTGTTGCACACATATGAGGGCTGGAAGTTGGGTTCAGGACCCCTGTAAGATGAGGATGTCCTCATGGTTAGAACTCAACACTGAGTGTCATAGAAAGGAGGATCACTAGGTTTTGCTGGCTGCCAGCTTAACAACAACAAAGGCCCACAAGATCCAGGTTCAAAAAGAGACCCTGCCTCAATGAAAAGGTGTAAAAATGGAGGGAAATACCTGACGTTCCCTGAGGTCTTTGCAACCGAACACACACACATACACACACACACCAATTTGAATAGCTTAATGGAGTAGTGAGAGATGGTTCAGGGGTTAAGAGCACCAGCTGCTCTTCCAGACGATCTGGGTTCAATTCCCAGCACTCACATGGTGGTTCACAACTATTTCTACCTCCAGTTCCATGTGATCTAACACCCTCTTCTGGCCTCCACATGTAGCAGGCACGCATGTGGTACATAGACACACATGGAGACAAAACATGCACATAAAATACAGTAATAACTTATTTGAAAAGTGGGCTAGGCAGTTAAATGCATTGGCTGCTGTCCCACAGGACCTGGGTTCAATTCCCAGCACCCACAAGGCAGCTCACAGCCCTCTGCAACTCCAGTTCTAGATTTAACACCCTCCTCTGGCCTCTGTATGAACGGCATCCATATAGTACACAGACATATCTGCACACAAAATGCCTATATACTTAAAAGCCTTACACTTCCAGAGCCACACCACACACTCCTGCAATCACTCAGCTCACAGACAGCAGAAAATCAGGGGGCAAATAAACCAAAATAGAACAAAACAAAACAAGCCCACAATACATAGGAAGCCAGGTAAACCTGATTCAATAGATTCTTTAGTCTAATAAGTTTCTTTAATAATCTTAAAAGCATTGGAGTTGTTCTTTACTGAAGACTACTTATTTAATTTAAGCTCTTTTTATATCAAATTACTTCATATCCACAACGACTTATTTACCTAAATTCATGAATTATTTCATATCCTTCCACTAATTCATGTTAGAAACTTAACTGTGATAGGGTAGTAACATTTAAAGTCTCATAGTTACTGGATGTAAGCAGCCACACCCATAAAACAGTGATGTTTAATAAATGGAACTTAAGCAAGTCCCAACCCTTTAATACCGCATAGAACCTCAGTGGGTGTTAGGAATGAAAAAACAGCCACGGAGCAGGATTGCCAAGCCATGAGAGGCTTTCTTGCCTATCCTTCCAACTATAGAAACTCATAAAGATGGACATGAATGATTCTGAGACATGCCTGAATCATTTTAAGCTTGAAAAATGAACAAATGTATTTATTCTACTTATGGCCGATAAGGTGGTCTAGCAGAGAAACTGGAAGATATCTGCAAATACTTTAGGGAGTAGTGAGTGTTCACCTGGTTTCTTGTTTGTTTGAGACGGGACCATCCTATGCTACCCAGGCTGTCGTTGAGCTTTAGGCTTCTGGTTTGTATCAGGTATCTTTTGGTGGTGTTTTTTCAGAGAGGGTCTCACTATGAAACTGGCTGGCCTGGAACTATGAAGCCCTGGCTGCTGTAGAACTCTCAGAGACCTACCTGCCTCTAACTCCTGAGTGCTGGGATCAAGGTGAGTACCATCACTGCCCAGCCTGGCCATCTTCTTAAAGCCAGGGTAAGATAAATGTTTGGTTATTTAAATTCTGATATACACTAAAAGCAACCCTTAGAGCCAGAAAACCAAGTCATTTCCTTATTATGGACATTGTCCAAGGCATTGTTACCTAACGTCATGAGAGCAGCAATCAGTAACCATCCCGCTTGTGTGCGTTGTAGCGACAGGCGACTGTTCTGAGCAGCAGAACACAGCAAATCCTCTGCTAAGGCCATGATAATCTGTTTGTGTACAGAAAAAGTAATAAAAGTCAGCTTACAAATTAGTAGGAAAGTGAAAGAAACTAAGTACAATCTCTTGGAAAATGGACTCTTATGTGTAATAGAGTACAACAATAGCCAACTGTGCAGGCTCTACAATAGGAGGAGAGCACACAGGAGACTACAAACAGTTGTTTTCAAGATTAAATACTAGAGGACTAAACTGTACACAGAGAGGCACAATTCTTTGTAAGCATGCGTGACAACACTGTAGGCTATTCAAAACATTGCTGTCTAGATTTCTCATTTACTTCGCTTAAAGCAATTAACCTCTTTAATCAGTAATTACTAGAGAAGTTTCATTATAGAAGCTTCCCTTTATAAAATTCTGCATACAAACCTGATATTTTAAAGGTTCATAATGGCCCTCTCTAGAGCAGTGGAGCAGGATTCCATAAAATACTACATTAAAAGTTTCTCAATCAGATGGTGTAAACAACAGGGGAATAACCAGGTATTTCAATGTGAGCATCCTGTATGTTTAAAGGGTCCCGAGCCTGAGAAAGAGTCTGCTACCAATCACCCCTGGACAGACGGCAGCACAGGGGCTGCAGACACAGCTCCTATAGGCTGAGCACGGCCTCCACGGTTCAGATGGCACTCAGAAAAAGGAAGGCCAAAATGACCAACTTAGTCAAATCAGGACAAGTGGGCATGTGAAGAAATTTCACATGTATGAGGTCAAAATTAATAAGGATGAACTTAATTAATACACACAATGATGATAACATGTCAGCACTATTATAACTAAAAAGAATACCTATTGCTTTTGCAGAATACCCATGTTCAGTTCCCAGCACTCACATGGTGGTTTACAATCATCCATAACTATCCTCTGACCTCCGTGGGCACCAGGTATGAATGAGGTGCATACACATATACAAACACACAGGCAGGCAAACACATATACAAATAAGATAAAGGAAAAATTTTAAAGGTACTTCTCCAAGTAGTTACCTAGTTTGTTATAATGACACTGATAATACTAAAGAGCTGTTTGGAATTTTTGAATAGAACCGATTCCTTTTTTGTTGTTGTTGTTGCTTGTTTGTTTGTTTTTTGAGGCAGGATCTCCCTGTGTAGCCCTAGTTGTCTTGGAACTCATTCTGTAGACCAGGCTGGCCTTGAACTCAAAGATCCACCTACCTCTGCCTCCAGAGTGTTGGGATTAAAGGCGTGTTGGGATTAAAGGCATGCTGCACCACCACCACCACCACCACCACCACCACCACCACCACCACCACCACCACCACCACCACACTGAATCCTGACTACTTTTGGAGGGGAGTGAAAAGGACATTTCAAGTCTCAGTTTCATCACTAAAATATTTCCTGTTACTGGTTAATTACTGCTTTAGGCGTTTAGTAGAAAGAAAGAGGCTGTAAGTATTTATTTCGAAGAATATAATTTCAATTTAACTTATGAACCTTTATTTAACTTTTTTTTTTTGTTTTGTTTTTTTGGGTTTCTCTGTAGCTTTGAAATTTGTCCTGGAACTAGCTCTTGTAGACCAGGCTAGCCTCAAACTCACAGAGATCCACCTGCCTCTGCCACCTGGGTACTGGGATTAAAGGCGTGTGCCACCACTGCCTGGCTATTTCACTTTCTTGATTCTTTAACTATAGCAATCATCTTTTTTTCTTATATGGAAAAATATTAGCTCCTAAAATATTAATTACTTATCTACTTTATACAACTATATGTAAACTAATTCAGAAGACACCAATATTAACAATAACTAAGTTTATTGAATGACACTCAGGTACTCTTTCATATGTCTATTTGTACTTTACTTTTTTTTTTTTTTTTGAGACAGGATTCCACTAAATAGTCCAGGCTACTCCCCACTCCTGATCCTTATGGCCTTACAGGTAAGCACAGTCAGGCTTGTAGCGGTATTTTTAAAGAGCAAGAGATGTATGCACTATTGAGAAGCCAGAGTATTCGGTGGGATTTTAAACAGACATACATGGCGAGGCTGGATACACTGTAGTCTGTTACTACATAGAGATCCTTCTACAAAAGCATGGAAATAACCCTTCCCCCTCCCCAGTGGGGTCAAAGCCAGGGCCTGCGCACACTACACAAATACTCATCTGTGAGTCCTGCATTCTAGGTCAGGAAGTATTCCCCGAGAAAAGTGCAGACAACCATCATTTTCCAGAGAGACTGTTATTAGTGTTCAACATGAGGAGTATTCAGGCAGTTGCTTAAGACAGCTATCCCACACGACTTTAACTGGGGACATACAACAGCCACCCATTTTCAGGAAAATCGGAACGTATCTCTGCATAGAGAAGGAATCTTTACCTTGCCCTTTCCATGAGGAATTCCTAGAGGACAGTGTGCCACCGCACCGAGCAAAGCCGCCACAGCAAAACTAAAGCCAGTCACTGCTTCCGGTGAAGACTTAAGTGTGGCGATCCGTTCCAGGCAACGATCTAAGAGAGGTGTCAGCTGGGAAGGCAACGCCACTGCAATGCAGTGCAAGCACCAAGCTGCTGCCAGTCGAACAGAAACGCTAGGGTGCAGAGTCATTGAAACGACGCCATCCAGAAGGCCTGGAGGGACAAACAACTTATGTGTACAGACAGAACTCATTTAAGCCACCAGACAGTCAAAAGAATAGATAAATAGTGGTATATAAAATATACCACTTCTATGAAAAGCCAAATTACAATGAAAAAAGTGAGATATAATAAAATTGCCTTTTTTTTTTTTTTTTTTTTTTTTTGAGACAGGGTTTCTCTGTGTAATACCCGTGGCTGTCCTGGAACTCTGCAGACCAGGCTGGCTTTGAACTCAGAGATCCACCTGCTTCTGCCCTGAGTGTGGGGACCAAAGGCATGTAGTGCCACTGACCTGTTTTTGTTTTTTAATGGAGAGGTCACTTCTAGTATTAGCTCATTAAAATAGGCTTATACCAAGTCAATACACAAAGAAAACTTATATTTCTTTTTCTTTTTTTTTTTTTTTTTTTTTGGTTTTTCGAGACAGGGTTTCTCTGTAGCTTTGGTGCCTATCCCGGAACTAGCTCTTGTAGACCAGGCTGGCCTCGAACTCCCAGAGATCCGCCTGCCTCTGCCTTCCGAGTGCTGGGATTAAAGGCGTGCGCCACCACCGCCCAGCATGAAAACTTTTATTTCTTGATGTTTTTCATATTCTACCTTGAGATCATTTGTAATTCAGTATTGTACTAGTAACATAAAAATTACCAGTACATAACAAAACTACCTTTAAGAAGTCAGACCTTGTCCAAACCCCCTTTTAAGAAGAGATTGTTTTACTGTTTCTAATTATGTGTGTGCTCGTGTGAGTGCAGCTGCTGCAGAGGACAGAGGCACTGGATCCCTGGAGCAGTTGTGAGCTTCCTGCATGGGTGCTGGGCTGGAACTCAGGGTTCCACTCTTCACCTCTAAGTCGTCTTTCCAGCTTCCTTACTCCTCTAAAAACTCACTCCAGCACATTAGAGACATGGTAAAATGTTTCTTATTTACTGTATGGCTCTTATCCGAGAGCAGTTTCTAAAACTGAGGTTTCACCAGGACCTCGGTGGTCTCACCCGCTAACTCATCACACAACAACAGAGTACAGTGAACAGCAACAAGTCTCTCTTTATTATGATTCAAGACAGGCCTTTGAGACATGGATGTTTCCTGCTGACTGCTATAGAAATTTAGAGAGCTTGCAGACACAAATATGATGTAAACACAAAGGCACTCAGCAGGAAAATGACAAAGAACAAAGCCACAGGAAGGACTATAGGAGGACACTATCACTACAGACCACCTCTCACAGGGTCTCAGTGACTCGAAAAGCCCCGAGTAGGCGATGACAGCACCAGGAAGTGGAGGAGCAGTCACCAGGGGCTGGGAAGGGCAGGTGGGCACGGCCATGGCCAGATTCTCCTCTGGGGTGATAAAAACATCCTGTAGTTAAGCAGGGGTGGCAATCAGACAACTGTGAACTCTCGAAACCACTGAGCTGAGCTGCATAACTTAAAGGAGTGGACTTCCTGTTATTGAAGATGTGACAATGTTGACAAATTATTCTAAAATATGAAAAATTATTATCAGAAAGAAAAAGGCTACTTATTATATAAAGATCTCTGAGGCACTGACGAGAGGAACCCTACAGATAGTATGGTTTCCACGGCAGCAGAGAAGGGCTAGGCTTTCTTCTAAGTTTTTCCATTACAGTAAACGTCTTCAGAAAGAGTAATGAGAATTAGAAAATAACTTTTTCAGGGCTGGAGAGATGGCTCAGTGGTTAAGAGCATTGCCTGCTCTTCCAAAGGTCCTGAGTTCAATTCCTGGCAACCACATGGTGGCTCACAACCATCTGTAATGAGGTCTGGTGCCCTCTTCTGGCCTGCAGACATACACACAGAAAGAATATTGTATACATAACAAATAAATAAATATTAAAAAAAAAGGGCTGGAGAGATGGCTCAGTGGTTAAGAGCATTGCCTGTTCTTCCAAAGGTCCTGAGTTCAATTCCCAGCAACCACATGGTGGCTCACAACCATCTGTAATGAGATTTGGCACCCTCGTCTGGCATGCAGGCATACATGGAGGCAGACTGTTGTATACATAATAAATAAATAAAATCTTTAAAAAGAAAACAAGAAAAAAAATTTAAAAAAAGGAAAAAAAATGAAAATAACTTTTTCATCTTTTTGTAAAGACAGGATCTCACTACGGAGAGATTAAAGGTGTGCATCTTGTCACATCTCTCCAGAGAACAGCCTTTAATTACAAAAGGGGAAGAAAGGCAAACGAACCCCCAAATTAAAACAAACAAACAACCCAGAAAGCCCCTCAGATATCCACCCATCCATCAGTTTGTTGTAGAATACTATTTTAAGGTGTGTTACTTCTGTTTATGCTCTGGAACATTTGCTTAATGATGCAAAGATGCATTTGGTTAAATAAAATTCACCTGCAGTCCAGAGGCGAGTCAGCAACCAGCTGACTGGCACTTGTAGGGAGGAGCCAGGCGGAGAAGGGTTTACGAGGGATGAGAAAAAGCACAGGACTTCTTGTGCTTGCTATTCATCCTCTCTGGGAAGCAGGATTCTACCTCAACCTTTGAATCTGAGTTCTTTAGCGGGACAGAGATTTAGATAAGTTCTCTTAGTAGTTTTGAAAGAGTCGGTGCCTGAGGGAACAGAATTTCCTCAGGCTGAGGCTTTTGCATCCTAGCCACTGCTGGGAGCAGTAGAGTTGCAGTTGCAGACTAGGATAGCTTTAGATTAAAAGGCAGCAACCATTAAAGAAGAGGACAGCATCTATTTATTGTTTCAAAGTTTTACTTTGTGTGTGTGTTATGTGTGAGTGTAGTGCAGATGCCCTTGGAGGCAGGACGAGGGCATCAGACCCCTTGGGGCTGGAGTTAACCCATGGTTCTAAGCCACCAGATATGGCTGCTTTATGTTTGCTCTAGCTTACTCATATGAAGGAGATTTCCTCCTCAAGTACAAGTGGAATACAGTATCAAGAGAGTCACAAACAACAGAGTTACCTGTACTGGACTCCTGCAGCAAAGGTGCAGCTGTAGTGCCAAGACCATGTATGAGATTTCCAAGTTCTTGTAATGCGCAAACCAGCGCGTGTTGGCTGGCTGCTACATCCGTGGAACTGAGCCGGGTTTCCAAATTACCATCACTCAACACAGCATCTGACGGAGACACAGGAATCACTTATGCATCACTTTTATAAACATATGTCATAGGAAGTCAGCGATAAGAGCAAAAAGCACAAGGGCCAAAGAAATCCAGTACCCACTTGATCAGTAGGAAACCCAGGGTAAGTGGAATGTTTAAATTCACCATCACATAGGAAATCAATTGACCTTGGAATAAGATAAATCTTGAAAAAAGTTTTTAGATCAATGATCTTATTATCTTACACATATGAGCACTTTGACTACATGAGTATATGTGCAACACACATGTGCTTTGGTGCCTGAAGTCAGATGGAGGTGTCAGATCCCTTGGGACTGGAGTTACAGACAGTTATGAGTCACCACATGGGTGCTGGGAATTGAACCCAGGTCCTCTGTATGAACAACAAAGACTCTTAACCACTGAGCCAACTCTCCAGCCCCTGAACTAAGATTCAATTCAAGCAGCATGATCAGATCAATGGGAAAGAAAACTCGGCGTTAATACATCTCCACCTTTTAGCCAAGACCAAGTGTAGGAAAATCAGGGTGATCAGAGTGGACAATATATAAGCTGAAGCGGCTGTTTAAAACAGCAATCTGAACATGTATAGGATCCACAACATGAACCCCGAGAACCATCATGACCAGCTTTTAAAGTTTTTGTTATGGGACTGGAGAGGTGGTTGGTTCAGTGGTTAAAAGCATTTGCTGCTCTTCCAGAGGGCTTGGTTCCCAGGACCCATGCCGGGTGGCTCTCTGATGCTCTCTTCTGGCCTCCTTGGGTACTCAACATACATGTGTGTACACAGCACACATGAATATGGCTACACATACACATGAATAAAGAATAAACTGGTTTTTTCATTCTTTTTTATTGTTTTCATTGAGCTATGTATTTTTCTATAGACTGTTTTTAAAAATATTTTTGTTATAGTAATATGGCAGCCCTGCTCTTTCAAAGGGTGGTGCGTCGGATACTGGTGAGCCAGACTCTTTTAGTAGATCCATACCCACAACTTTCTTTAGCTTCCAGATGGCCTGGCAGATATCCTTCGCAGCAGCAATTTGAGCCTTTTCTCCAAGAAGGCCTCCTACAGTCGCTCGAAGGATAAATGAAACGCAACGGCGACAGCAGACAGCATCAGTCTGAGTTTGGGTGGCTTTAGAATTCAACTGGGACACAAGGCTTAGCGTATGAGAAAGAAAGACTGCAAAATTCTTCTCTAGCCAAGCTCCTCCTAATGTTGAAACAAATACCACGTAAGCCTAAAAAGAAAGCAATTTCATCTTCAAAATTCAATCATTTCAGTTGCAAATTAACATTTTTTTTGTTCACAAAAATATGCAGAATTTCCCCTACACATCGTATTCCTTTCTGACTTAGTCACTTGGCAGACGTCAGTGTAGCGTGAGTGCTTGTTTGTGGCAAGACTGAAGAAACAGTCTCTCAATGTGGACCTCCACCTACGTGGCACCTCTCTTCTACCTTGGTCAGGCTCTGTTTAATGTTCAGTAGAGAGAAACTGCCAGATATTTTGTAAAATGTGCCCCTAGCTTCTGGGAACAAAGGCTGGAGGCTATTTAACCTTCTGAACAAGCAAGCTGAATTCAAACACAGGAGCACATTGTATGAGCTACTGTTCTAGACGCAAGGGAGAGTTTGCAGTGATGATCTTGCTGCTCTTTCTCTCCAGAGTGCTAACGGCTCCTGACTCCAGGTACAAAGCCAGCAGTCTTCTCAAGCAGTACTGACAAGGAAACAGTTTACAGTCACGCTGGGCGCTCGCACATTCAGGAGCTGGCCACCTGGCACAATCCATCAGGAAGCAGGTGGATTTTTAGTTTATTTTAAATTGTTCATTGAAAATGTTCAGCATGCAATGACTTCATTTTTGGCTGGACATAGTAAATTTTGGGGATTCAGCCAAGGATCTTGTATGCAGCAGGCAAGTGCCCTTGCTGGTTGAGCTTCACCTCCAGTCCAGCATGAACTTCCCGAATCATGACACTTAGGAAAAAGACTTGGGAGGAGGATGCAGTGGCTTTTGCATTGTTTTATTATGAGAAATCTTTCTAAGGATTTAGCTTTAAAACTTGTGTTTAGGACAGAAAATTACAGAGCAAAAATATAGACTGCATGCCATAATCTCTTGTAGGGGTTAAAATCATGTTATCTTGACACATTAAATAATAAGTACCACCATTTGAACTGTACTGCATGAGCATACATAAACACAGAGGAAGAGATGTTAGCCATAAGACATATGACAGTACCAGGAGAGGAAAAACTGATTATGATTTAAAGGAAATAAGTAAAACTCTTTACTACAAATCATATTTGGGTTACAAGAGTCTCTTAACTTGTAACCTTGTTTTCAAAAACTATTTTTGCTTCACCATATCTCTCTGTGAAGGTGAGCACAACTAGCAACCTGGCACCATGGACTGAAGATACTAAAACTTTCAGTGCAGGCCAGTGGGAGTTACCCGTAGGTCACCGATTTGAGATTCTGACCTGAGTGACTCCCACGCGCACGTCCCTGCTGACCGAACTGCTTCCTTTCAGCATATCTCCACTGGCTCGGAGGAATCCTGAACTCCCACGCAGAAACCCTGTTCCCAGCAATTCCAGAACTTCCTCCAGAGAGACTCTGCGAGCATTTTGCCTCGAGGCTGCTACAACAAAGAACAAAAGAGCAATTCATAGTTTACAGACTCAACTTTAATGTGCAATCCTTTAATTTTGGGGGCTGGAGAGCCATCCAGGGACCTGTGCACATCAAGTGCATGCTTGGCTGCTGAGCTGCACCCCCAACCAGGCATACACGGCCTCTGGTTGCCAAAAGCAAGCATACTGACAGAAAAAGCAAAAATCCAAATGTAATGCAAAGTCCACAGGAGATTCCATATATCGGAAAAGGCACATGACGATTTAAAGGTCCATCAGAACGAGCCCTGGAAGGTCTGGGATGTACTGTGCGGTACAATGCTTGCTTAAAACACACACAGAGCTGTAGGTTCAGCCCTCAGCCCCAGGGAAAGAGCCCCAAGTGCCCTTTGACGGGCATCTTCATGCTGTGCCACTTCCTGATCCTGCTCCACTGCTCATGGAAAGGCAAGCGGTCTCTCAGCACAGAGGAGCCATCGACCAAACCCGCATGCATCATCACAGATGAAGACGCGACGGTGCACTGCAGAGCTGGCACGGGCTGCTCTAAGAGAACCCAAGACTGGTCCCAGCAGCCACTTAGGTGGCTGTAACTTCAACACCAAAGCCTCTGCTGGAACTACACTCATTGGCACAAACTCCTGCAGATACACAACCCACCATTAAAGCAAATTAGCCATGCAGTGGTGGCGCGCGCCTTTAGTCCCAGCACTCGGGAGGCAGAGGCAGGCGGATCTCTGGGAGTGGGACAGCCAGGGCTGTAACACAGAGAAACCCTGTCTCCAAAAAACAAACAAACAAAAACAAAAAAAATATTAATTAACAAAAATCTTTAAAAAACAGAAATACTAAAATCAAAACATGAATTTTTCCAAATATTCTATAACTTTTGATGAAATTTACACAAGGTAACCATCATGCTTTCTTGCTAAAATTTCTCAACTGGCAAACGTGACTTTTATTATTTTATCAGTCCCTTAAATGAAAGAGTAGGATCATAACAACTACTAAAATTGGCTTAGGTTTTAACAATGAAAAGACCAGTTAGGGCAGGAATTCAAGAATGTCTTTTGTCTGGTATTTCTGAATTTCTAATTATGAACACCTTAAAAAGAAGACCTTAAAAAAAACCCTCATTTTTCATCTGAACACACTAGGTAAAAAGCTCAGACCCCATAAACTCAAATCATACAGTAGCAGAGAAATAACTTTCTTTAACATCTACTCTAGAGTCTGAGGAAGAGAAAACTACAATGAGAATCTACGCTGGAATCTGAAAAAAACACAAACAACAGCACAAACCCCCTCCCTGGGTGTGCAAACACCAGGAAGGCGAACAATAAACACGAGCGACACATCACAGTCCATTAAACAGCGCTGGCCACGGAGACGGCAAGGTGAGGTGGGGAACACCGGAGCGCGACGTTAGATAGACTCAGGGTGTGTGAATGGAACAGAAGGGCAGGGCAAACAGGCAAGTGCACATCTGGAAAACAGTCTCTAGGCCTTTTCTTCTAGGCAAAAAGGTTTCAAAGGGCAATACTGAGTACCCACTGAGTCCTGCAGGCAGAGTGGATGGAGCCATGAAGGTTAGCTAACAGACAGCCCCCAGAGGAGAAGACGGAAGAGAGCTTGGCACAGAGAGAGCACATTGACCTTGTAGATCAGCACAGCAGAGGGGGGGCTGAGACGAAGAGGGATGCAATTGGCCCTTCTGCTGCTCTAAGGACACCAGACTATAGAGGGGACACAGCCACGAGATGGAGCCACTAGAAGTGATTTGTAAACTCAAGCTAAGGGACAAAGGTGAGTCAGGAAGGGTGGGTCTCAGATTACATTTCTCGAATTACAAAAATAAACAAAGAGAAAAGCTGCAAGAAGGGCATAGTCAACTCCCACACGCTTTGTACCTAGACTCCTCATATTTCATTTTGAAGAATAGATTTCTGGCCAGTTGTTTCATAGAATGGCTGATTCCAACGAGTCTGGTATTTCATCAGAGTTCTGGTGGAGAACCACCTAATGGATAGTTTCTCTCAGTAGCTTAGCTTTGAATAGCTGGGTAAGGTTAGCCTTCTCAATGTACTCGCCATGAGATTATTTGAAAGTGCTATAAAGCTTCTATCCAGGATCCACCAGGAAACCCTGTGTAGATTTTCACTACAACTGCAGAAAGGTCCTTTCCATTCTCCGGCAGTGGCCAGCCGCCATGCTGCCCATGAAAGCAGCTCTTCCCGTCTCCCGGCTGCCTGGGATCAGCATGGCCTCAGAGATCCCTTATTCACAGTTATAAGGGTTTCTATCACTAGCCATTTTGGTGCTGGGTTTGAGCTGGAGGCATCACTCTATGCTCCCTGGTTTTGGCACAGATGCTCAAGGCTCATCCTGAACTTTCTAGGCTCTGCCCCAGAACTACGCATGCTTTAGAGTCTCAACTCTGGATGTATTTATAGTTCAAACAGATGCTAAGTGTCAGAGGAGTCAAAGGTGACTCATGCATTTTGGGCTAAGTACCCAGGAAGGCTCTGTGGATGTAGTGCTTACCTAGCACAGACAAACCCTGGACTTTTCTCTGGTGCTTTATAAACCGGGCATGGTGGGGTAAGCCCACAAATCCCAAATAGGAAATTAAAACTAGAAGCACTGTTTGATACAGCCATTCCATTTGTGACTATTTACTTGAAAGAACTGAAACTGGAATTCCAAAGTATGATGGCTAATCTTGTTGCCAACTTGACCACAACTAGAATTAACTAAAACCCAAGCAACTGGGCACACTTGTGATGTGGAATACGCCTTTACACTATGTGAATATATGTCACTGTGACTGGTTTAATAAAGAAGCTGACAGGTCAATAGTTCAACAGAATCGGGTTACTCAGGAGCGTCAAACAAAGAATGCTGGATAGAAGGGTGGCATCTAGAGTCACCAGCAGATGCAGAGAGAAGCGAGATGGGGATGTTGTGATGAGAAAGGGTACCAAACCACATGGCAGAGAATAGAAAAGAAATACTGGGGGGGGGGATATGGGTTAATTTAAATGTAAGAGTTAGCTAGTAGCAAGCCTGAGCTATTGTTTGAGCATTTGTAATTAATATAAACCTTAGTGTGTTTATTTGGAAGCAGCTGACAACAGGAAAACTTTTTACATTGTGAGAACTTTTGTTTGGATTATTTGAGGTGGAAGACCCATCCTAAATCTGGGCCACCCCTTTGGTGGACATCCACATAAAAAGACACTGAAGAAGGAAGATTTTGATTCCCATCTGTTTGCCTTCATTCTTATGGGCAAGTTAATCTGTTCTGTGGCTAAGCCATTTCCTTTCCTGCTGTTAGAGCCTTCAGGACTCCAGTGTGGACTGAAAACTGGCAGCTCTCTAGGACCTCCCTAGGACTCCAGCACCAGATTAGGACGGCTGAGACAGTCAGACTTGTGGACTGAACAGCTACCAGATCCTTGGCATTTCTGTCAGGAGACAGCTATTGCTGAACTATCTGGAACACAGTCTCTAAGCCACTTTAATAAATCCCTTTTATAGATGTGTTTATTCTATCATGTCCATTCCTTCAGAGAAGCCTGGCCGATAAACAAAGAGATTAGTACTCTCATATCTACTGCAATACTATTCTCAATAGCTAAGATACATGTGGAACAATCTTAATGGCCACCAACTAGTACACTGATAAATCAAGTGTAGCATATACGCACAACAGAATCATATCAAGTCTTTTTACAAAGGAATTATGGACTGTATGACAAAACATGGACAGATGACAAGAACTCATGTAAGAAGTGAGTCAGGTTGTGGAAGTCACTCGGTTGGAACAGTGTTTCCTCAAGGGCACACAGCCCTGGGTTGATCCCCAGAACTGCATAAAGCTTGCATGCTGGCACATGCCTGTGATCCCCGTACTCGGAGATAATGGAGGAGAATCACATGTTCAAGGCTGACCTGGGATACTCTCAATAAAACAAATTAAAAAATACGACACAACTATGACTTGCAGATCATACAACAAAGTAGAATTTAAAGATGAAAAATGAATCTCCAACAAAAGAGTAAGCCAAAGTTTCACTGTGGGTACAACTGATTCTTCCTTTCCTTAGTCAATTTTCATTGCTTCTCTAAAAGAGCAGAGATTAAATTCTTTGCACTTTTATTATGTAGTTCTACATTGTGCTTTTTTTTACTCCATCTGTGTAGTGGTATCGCTAAGGACAACCTGTGGAGGTGTGTAGTTTTTTTTTTTTGTTTTTTTTGTTTTTTTTGAGACAGGGTTTCTCTGTGGCTTTGGAGCCTGTCCTGGAACTAGCTCTGTAGACCAGGCTGGTCTTGAACTCACAGAGATCTGCCTTGTAGTTGACATTTTTAAGAGAGTTTGAATAAACATATGTTCTAACCTCAATCTCTTCGTTTTTATACCTCTTAAATGCAATTCTTTTCTTCCTGGTTTGGGGTGTGTGTGTGTGTGTGTCTTCTTCCCAGCATAGCCCGCCTGATCCCCCCAAATAAGAATGTGTGAGTGAAGCACAAGACTACAAAAACCACGGGGAAAGAAATTTCCTGTTGTGACTGTTACAGATGTGGGTCTCACTTGGAGAATGAGACGGGGCTGTACCCAATTGCTACTGTTTCCCCCATGATTCTAACATGGTGTCATTTCCATCTTTTCTTACCCCTCGCTGAAGAGCAATGTTTTAGAGAATCAGTGGACTTTCCCTCTAGATAACAATGAAGTACTTGCTTAATGTTTTTTAAATAATGTACACACAAATCATATAGAGTGCTTGATAAAGTAAGCATTTAGATCAAACTGAGTCCTTAGGGTTTCACACATCTTAAAACCACTCAGGCTATGCCTTCTGGTCTGAGTTATCTGAGTCAAGGTCTAGAGAAGTTACGGTTTCACTTATGTGAGCGTTTTTACCTTTGAGGATACAGGATAAAGTATTCAGTTATTCATCTGCACTTTGCACATACTGTATATAGTATATAGAATCTTCGTTTTCAAAAACATCCTCTCCTTGCTTACAGCTCAGAGAATATATGAGGGACTAAAACTAACAAAAAAAAACTGTCCAAACAGAATACACGCCACACATCTGTTAGTAATTATCCACATCAGCTACGCCCTTTACCAGTCTAGACAATGACAAGCCAGATATAATAAAATATAGCCTTAAATTAACTTCTAAGATTTAGGCCTTATGTCTTATTGAATAAAATCACATCAAAATTCTTTGTTTGTTTGTTTATTTTGTTTTTGAGATACGGTTTTACTGTGTAGTCCTGGCTGTTCTGGAACTTGATATGCAGACCAGGCTGGCCTTGAATTTAGAGCACTCGCAGGCCAACACCTACCAAGTGCTGGGGTTAAAGGTTACCACACCCAGGTAAAATTCGTTTTTTAAAAAGACAATAACTCAGTAAAGCACACTGCAAAAATTGTTTGTTTTTTTTCCTCTACTTTTTTTTTTACTGAGTTGTTTGAGAATAGCATCTTAAGATCTATAGCAATGTTCATGAACTGCAACTGATTTATAGTCTGCTTTTCAAATATTAAAAATAGGTAGCTGTATTTATGAACAGAGGAGAGGTGAAGAAGACACTCTGAGAATAATTAAATAACTTTACCTGCTCCTGGATGCTTAGCAATTACAGCCTTAGCCAACACTGTGCCCAGTAGCTTTGAAACGGAAATCCTCACATCGTAATTGGAACCTTCGAAGGATTTAAAACATAGTGTGGCCACACTGTCTAGGTCCGTGCTCCACATAAAGACAGCCTCATTCTGGAGTTCAAGAAGACACTATGCAAATGCACACACAGATTAGTGAAGAAAAAAAACAAAATATAGATGTCAGGTTCAGGTATGTGTAAGCTGTAGAAATAGAACGGTCTAACAAAAACACAATTTCATAGTATTTTATATGCTATAGGAACAACCAAGAACTATTAAAACTCATATATGTTAGTACAAAAAAAAAAGATGAGAGAACAACCCCCTTCTAATTCTCAGAGCACATTTAAAAAAAAAAAGCACCAAACAAACCCTCAGAGTCAACCTGCTAACTATGACAACTGTGGTGATAATCCGAGCAATCGTCAGTGACTGCACTGTACTGCCCAGTCAACTACGTCAAGGGTAACTTTTTAAAACTGAAAACAATTTGGAGCAACAATAACTAACACACACACATTGAGTTCAGGCCTGTAGAGAGGGGCACACACAAACAGAATGCACCTGTAAGTGTGGAAGCCAGACTATCCTATCGGGGCGATGCACATGGTGCAGCTGGGAACCTCTGGCCTGTGGTTCCTCACATCGGCCCCAGACCCCACCAGCTAATTTCCAAGGCTACAGCTCTAACATCATGTGGCTGAGCCTAATGCTTTCAGAGGGGAGTTCACTCTCTTCGTACACGGTTTAGCCAAGTGGCAGTCAGAGGGTTTTACCTTGGCAGCAGCACAACGAACAGCCATGGATCTGTCTGTTAAGCAGGACCGAGCAGCTTTGTAAACATCCCGGTGGCATGGTGCAGCGGCAGCACCCAGGCCAGTCAGTATACTCTGCAGACTCAGCATGATCTCATAACGGCCCTGAGACTGCCAAAAAGGAAAGAACAACGCAAAGAATAACGGGGAAAGTTCACCCAAAGGGCAGCACTAAACACTGTGTTTATTTTGGATGTAAGAAAATTCAGGTTTCTTTATGTACTGACCACCTTATTCTGACATTAAGAAACACTAACCAGTTGTGGTGATGCATGCCTTTAATCCCAGCACTCTGGAGGCAGAGGTAAGTCCTGGACTACAGAGAGAGTTCCAAGACAGCAAGGACTACACACAGAAATCTTGTCTCGCAAAACAAAAGCACAAAAAAACAAACCAAACAAACACTAACCATTCAATTTTCTATTAAAAAAGAGTTATCAGTACATATCTGAATATAATAGAATCCCAGCACTCTGAGGCTCAAACCTGGACCATGGCCACACCTCAGTGAGAGCTCTTGTCAATAACATGCTCCAGGCTCCGCCTTCAATCTCACCACCAAACAAACAAATAGCCCCCCGCAAAAACAAAAAACCAAAGAATGAGGGTTGGAGAGATGGTTAAGAGCACTGACTGCTCTAGCAGAGGACCCAGGTTCAGTTTCCAGCACCACAGAGCAGTTCACAATCATTTCTAACTCTAGTTCCACAGGATCCAATCCCTCTTCTGACCTCCAAGGAGCACCAGGCATGAATGTGGTACACATACACATATGTAGGCAAAACACTCATAAAAATGACTCCTTTACACACACACACACACACACACACACCTGAGGAATCCTTTCCATGCTTGCTCATATGTATGATTTCAGGGCTGACCTCTTGGTATTGGATAACCGATGGGGGCTCAGCACTGCTGAAGACTAATTCTCCTCTCAGAACACACCAGCTGTATGCAGTTCTTTGTCCAGAGGTGGGGCATGTTGCTAATCTCCCCTTCCAAGAATGAAACCCAATTTATCACTGCAGAAAGCCTTCCCAAATGTCAACAGTCTTTTGGAAAACAATGCTAGGAAGTAATCTGCTTGGAGGGCCCTCACCAGTCTGCTGATGCAGACTTCAGACCTTACAGTTCTGACTCTAGTACAAATCTTAAATTTAATGGTGTTTGTTTTTCATTTCCTAGTGTTTTGTCTTGTAACATTTCACAAATGTGAAGTTGGACTATCTTTGTATATAAATGACTTCAAAGCTATTTTCTAGACTGCTTCTCTAAACAAAGAAAGAACTGGTGTAATCTTTTAGCGTTATCCATAAGTATTAGGAATTTAATATTTAGTCCTAAATACTAGAACTTAAATTTTTTTTTATTAACAGATGAGTTTAATTTAAAAAGTGGCTAAACTATAGCTGTTGTGAGATTACAGCATCTTGGAAATTAAATTAAGTCAGTCTCAAAATCAAGAGGTGCTCCCGGGAGCAATGCCGCAGTACCAGGAGGGAAAGGCTGCGGCTGCGCTCTGTGGGCCTGGCATGTAAAGGCCCTCCAGGTCCGACCCCAACCCTTTTCTCTTTCCCTCTAACTACACACTGCTTATTCCTTTCCAATGCTAGTGTGATAACCAATCTACTTTCCAGGCATCATACATATTCTAGATCTGTTTAGTTCAGATAAAGTTACACAGCTATCTTTGCATGTAACCCCTTTTTTTTTTTTTTTTTTTTTTTTTGATTTTCGAGACAGGGCTTCTCCGTAGCTTTTTGGTTCCTGTCCTGGAACTAGCTCTGTAGACCAGGCTGGTCTCGAACTCACAGAGATCCGCCTGCCTCTGCCTCCCGAGTGCTGGGATTAAAGGCGTGCGCCACCACCGCCCCGGCGCATGTAACCCTTTTACTAACTCCGGAAAGCACAGTTGCATACTATGCTCTTGGTTGCACTTACCTCTGCACTCTTCATTGCTTTCAGAATGTTCCCCACCGTATCAGTAAAGGCGTTAGCCAGTATTCTACCCAACTTCTTGTACAAGGCACCCAAACACACCACAGCAGCACTGAAACAACATTTAAATCAGAAACAGAGTCATGACCAAAAAGGGTGGTGGTATAGACATCTTAATACTGTGTAAATGTGACTATTCAAACTGTTCCCATTCTCGGTGGTTCTGCTTTTTATAGGCGAGTTTCCTCAAATAGTAAAATTTTTAAAATTATGTGGGTATGTGTATGGCTGTGCCTGGGTTTGTGCATGTGAGCACAGTGCCCACAAAAGGCAGAAGGGGACGTCAGATTTGCCCTGGAGCTGGAGTTCCAGGCACGTGTGAGCTGCCTGACTATGGGTGCCAGGAATCCAAGCAAGGTCTTCTGGAAGAGCACTTTACACTCTTCACGCTGAGCCATCTCTCCACCTCCTTAGAATGCTTTCACCTGTGACGAAGTGCCACTCACCTGTATTTCCTTCTGTCTTAGTTTACTACTAAGAACTTAGTAAAAGGATAAACAAAATATGAAGAACTGAAAACACATTCTTAAACACTCACCTACCAAAAACTTAGGAAGATGTTTTCATTCCCAAAGCTAGACTTTTGGCACATCTTAGTCTTTTTTGTTTATTATTATTATTATTGATATTATTATTAATTACAGTATCAGAGATAGAAGCCACGGCCCTTTGTTTATGTTACACCATGAGTGGCATTCCCATCTTATTCTTGTTACTTAATCCAGTGCCTTCTGAATTCTAGGCATGCCTTCCACTACTGAGTTGTATATCCTTAGACCCTGACCTTTTTTTTAGAATTATTTTATGTGTAAGGGTGTTTTGCCTGCAAGCATGTATGTGCACCATGTGCATTCTTGGTGCCTGTGGAGATTAAAGAGGGCACTGAATCCTGTAATTGGGATTACAGGTAGTTGTGAGCCAACATCTGAATGCTGAGGATGGAAGCTAGAGCAACAAGGACCTTAACTGCCGGTTCATCTCCCCTAAAATATGTTTAAAAGGACTTACTTGACAGGAAAATATTGCGCTTCTTTTGTTTCTTTGTTTTGGTTTTTCAAGACAGACTTTCTCTGGGTAGCCCTGGCTGTCCTGGAACTTGCTCTGTAGACCAGGCTGGCCTCAAACTCAGAGTCACCTGCCTCTGTCTCCCAAAGTGCTGGGATTAAAGA
Source organism: Alexandromys fortis (assembly GCF_014885135.2). Taxonomy (NCBI): domain Eukaryota; kingdom Metazoa; phylum Chordata; class Mammalia; order Rodentia; family Cricetidae; genus Alexandromys; species Alexandromys fortis. Next base: position 9,496,529 of record NW_026067913.1, on the reverse strand, counting down.
TGTGTGCCACCACTGTACGGCTGAATGTTGTTTGTTTGTTTTAATAGATCAGAAATCAAGCTGTGCAGGTGATAAATGACTTTAATTAGAGAATTCAGGAGACACAGGCAGATTTCTTTGAGTTCAAGGCCAGTCAAATCTATGTAGGGAGTTCCAGGAGAGTCAGGACTACATAGAGACCCTGTCTCATAAAATAAAAGAAAAATTAAAAATAATAAACTGAATTTATGCTCTATTTCAAAACAAGTGTTAAAAAGGTTATATAATTCAGAAAAATCATACAAGGAAACAGTATTTTGTATTGTTAGGTTTTAATGTTTACTTACAGTTTGGTGGGAAGGTAACTTGGAGAGTCATCTTTGCTACGAATAAGATCATTACACTTATCAATTGTCTCATAAACAGAAAATGTGTCTCCAATACTATAAACTATGGCTAGATTCTGAGCAAGGAGCTTGCGCGTGGGAGGCCCCGGGGAGCTGTTGAGTAAGGACAGGAGCTGTTCAACAAGAGCCTTCTGCTTCTCCCTCACATCGGCCTACAAAGGAAGTAACAAAGGACGGAAAGTTAGCAGGACTCCCTGTGTCTGCATGGTACAGATCTTCCCTAGGAAAACTCCACATTATTCTGAACGCGGATCCCCATAAGTAAGTGGGAGACGCAGGTACTGTGCTATACTAACAAGTGGTTCTTTGCTCTGCTCTCACCAAGAAGGAGACTCTGAAACACACTGCAGACCATGAACAGAGACAGGGTTCTTCTTCTAAGTCTACTTGAAAGACACGTGATTTGTGATTTTACAGCTTATTGAGTCAACTCTCCCCGCTGAGTTATGTGAGCGATGTAAGGCAGCAGCCTACAGCCCAAAGCAAGAGCTAGCTGATCCTGCAGCAGCTTCCTGGTGTATTCAAGTCTTCCTAAGGACAGCACAGTTTTCTTTGTACAAGTGAATGCGTATACATGTAACACCCGTGTGCTCTCTGGAAAAGTCACTGCAACACTAATGGCAACTCAGGTGCTCGCTCTGGCCTCAATTCCACAAATTAGTATTTGCTCAATTAGTAGATAGAATTTTATCTTAAAAAAACTTTTCCCAGACAGATGTGGTGGCATATGCTTTTAGTCCCAGAACTTAGAGAGCAGAGACAGGTGGATCACTCAATGAGACCAGCCTGATCTACAGAGCGAGTTCCAGGATAGTCAGGGTTACACAGAGAAACCCTGTCTGGAAAAGAAAAAAAAAAAAGGATGTCTCTTTTTAAATCTTAAGTATATTGGCATTTTGACCGCACAGAGACACCGCATGCATACTGGTGCACCACATGTTTCCCAGTGCCCATGGAAGCCAGAAGAGGACACTGGATCCCCTAGGACTGGAGTTATAGACAGTTAAAAGTGGCCTTTGTGTGCTGGGTATCAAGCCTACGCCCTCTGGAAGACCGGCTGGTACTCTTAACCACTGAGTCATTTCTTCAGCCCTAGAATTTTATCTTTTGTTAAGTTTATTCTCCCAAACCTAGAATTTGCTTTTAATTTCTTCTTGAAGATAATCAAAGTTATCAAATATTTATATTATATTATAGAGCCTGCTAACAATAAATTGTTTCAGAATTAGGAGGGCTTTTAACTAATTTAAAATCAGTTTTAAATTAACAAACATTTATCTTTTGTGAAATGTATCTGTGTGAGTGTGTGTGTGTGTGCGCGTGTGTGCGTGCATGCGTGCTGGGTATGTACAACTGAGACCTCCCATCACTTTTGTATTACGTACAACACTGTGGTTATATAAAATGTCCTCATTTGAGATAGGTGCTGGAGTGTCCAGAATTGCCACCTCATGTCCGTGTGCAGCATGTCCAAAGGTGTAGGCACATAGCATGAGAAATCGGTTTCTTTCTTTGCATCTATTTCATGCGCGTTAGGAGAGGGAATAGAAAGAGCTTTTCAGCTCCTATTCTCCTCCCAGGTCTCACAGCTTCTGAAAGTAAAATTCCGGTGGCATTGTTTAGCACCATAGGACATCAGGACTTCATGTATTTGGAGAAACACAAGTTGTAAAAGATAATGAAGATGAAACAGAATACACAGGGGTTGTGATGTGTATGTGTGCGCGCGCGTGTTCTGCAGTACTGGGGGCTGGACTCAAGGCTTCATGCGTGCTAGGCCAGCTCACTATTATTGAACTATATTCCCAGCTCAAGCATTACATGTATTTTTAAAGTAAAACAACAGACAGTGGCTAACTGCTTTCTTTTTTTTTTAAACAAAGTTAAAAGTGACATTTCAGAAGAGGCAAGGGGTCTACCGTGTTTCACTGCTAAGTCTTAAGAAACTGTAGCTTTTACAAACTAATAGGTGACTGACTATACACGAAGCAAGAAAACAAACATTTCTGGCACATTACGGAGCAAAACCAGCTTTAGTGATGTTACCCACCCTGTTGGTTGCTAGCAAAAGCTTCTCCAAGTATCTCAGCCACTCGAAAATAAACTCGGCTTTCTGAACTTCACCTAGTTGGCTGGACGCTTCTTCATTGAGCAGCAGGCTATGAGCTAGTTCCATTCCTTGAAGCAAATTCTCTTAGCGGATCACAAGTCTTCTCACTTATAAACACAGTCCATATACCTAGGGAACAAAACCTGCAACGGAAAACAACGCGCTTTGAAAGGTGAGTAGGAAGGCAGTCAGAACACTGGAGATTTCTATAAGAAGTAAAAGCACAGCTAAATTTATCTTTAGAACTGCTGCAGGGTGAATCCCAGAAAGGTCCCAATAGTAAGTTCTAGTTAGCTGACCCAAATTCATCTTCCCATTCAGAATCTATTTTCAAAAGTACAGCCGGGTCAAACAGGCAAAACCAAAACAAAATCACTAAAACCAAGAGTTAATCCACTTAAGTTCTCCATGTTTCAGGGTCAACTAATGAGGTCAATGTTAGATTTCAGTACTCATTGCACGCTAGATACCTTTCATTAAAATGTGTCATAGGTATTTAACAAGTGACCGAATAGCTAGCCACCCTACTAAAACTCTGCAGAGAAGCTGACCCACCCTACCCTGTGTGGGTCTCTGGAGCATCTGTCTTGTCTAACCAAGAACACTTGCATTTGAGGGTTTTAGGAGCACCCGCCACCGCCCACAGTCACCTTACTGGAGTTCAGTTGTGACATGTTTCTGAGGGCACGTGGGGGATTTCTCCAGAACTGTGAAGCTCGGGTCACATTTGTGTGACCCAGACCCAGTGGGGCCTTGATAACAAGAGACATTCACCGGCATCTCGGTCTTTCTAGACTGCACACAGCACAGAAATTCACGCTAATCTTAACAGGTAATATCAGCATGGGATGGTTTTATTTTTAAGGAAGTTCGTGCTTAAGTATGCCGCAGTAATGTATTTTTAAATGGTCAAGTCAACCATAAAATATGGTAAATGTTAACAGATCAGTAGTGGACAGGAGAGGGGTCATTTTACTTGTCTATATTTTTTGTACTTTAAAAAAGATCACAATAAAATGCAGAAAGATTACTTAAGCATTTTTAAAAAGTTGCCTACCAAATAAATAAATAATATAGCATTTACAGGCCAGAGACATGGCTCAGCAAGTAAAGGGATTTGCCACCAAGTCTGACAGATTAAGTTCAGTTCCCAGGACCCCACATAGTACGAAGAGAAAACTGACTCCTGCAAGCTGTCCTCTGACTTCTACACACACACACACACACACACACACACACACACACCAAGTAAAATTAATCCCAGCACTCGGGGGCAGAGTTCAAGGCCAGCCTGTTCTACAGAGGGAGTCCCAGAACAGCCAGGGCTGCTACACAGAGCAACCTTGTCTCAAAAAACTAAACAAAACAAAAACCAAACAAATACAACTACTCAACAAATACAACTAGGTGATGAGGAACCCTCCAGTCCAGCTGCTGAAGCAACTGAGCGAATAGCATCATTTGAGCCAGATGCCTAGGAACACAGCAAGACCCCTTTTAGGAAACAAAATCACAGCAGCTCACAGGAGAAGCTGCTATCAGGAACATTAAGCACACGTATGTACAGGAACGTACACATAAACATATGAGTTCTCTAATGCATCAAAAAATGACTTAAATATTTCACAAAAGTATAGACTTTTGTCTGCTTCTGTACTGACTGCTACAGGTAATTAAAAGATTAAAGATGCATGCCTCATGTTTCCCTAAGCTAACGAAATACTTCAGCAGGAGAGCCGGTAAGATATATTAGAAAAGGAGGGGTGAGAGTAGGAAGGCTTCTAGTTCATCTTATTTCTTTCTGTGCACTTCCTAGTATAGCACACTTACACCACCAGATGACTGTGGCTCCTAGCTATCAGAAAGGCCTATGAAAAGACTCACACTTTATCTTACTTATATCAGCTGCTATGGACCTGTCTAGAGTTCAGGACATACCTTTGATGAAGAAAACCACCTCTGTCCAGCTATAATTCCTTTCTCCATCTATGCTTTAGCCATCTTCCCAATTGGTGGCCTTTTCCCCTAACAGTTCTGCCCGCATGCCTAATACTGTCCATGACATGGCACCCAGAGTCACTCCAAACAAAACCCAACTCAGCTTATTTTCAGAAGCGTCACTTTTAAGGGCAAATGCTATAGGAAGACCTGCAGCTTGTGATTACCTGCCAACTGGGGCATGGCCTCTTATACTATATACGTAAAAGCAGAACCTGTGTCTGCCCCTTTTTTCTCCTTTTCCTTGCTTGTTCGAATTGTTTGGGTTCAATCTCCATCCACCGTCCAAGTAGAGAATCCTGATTTGTAAGTTTACTCCTAAATACATAACTATCTCTCAGTTCTGAGCTAGTGTGGGATTTCTTTTAAGCGTCCGTTCACCACTTCCTCTGGCGGGATCACCAGGACAGGCAATGAACCATACAAACATCCAGGTATGGTGGTGTGACTAGTAACCACACTACCTGTGAAGTGGAGGCAGTAGCTAAGGATTACCAATCCTTAGACACACAGGTAAGTTGAAGCCACCCTGGGCTATCTGAAATTTTGTTTCCAAACAAACCAACCAAAAGAACAATCTGAACAATGTTGCTAAGATTTTTACAGAAATAACATGAATCCTAGCTTCTTGTTTAAAAAGCTTTTCCCTTTCATAAATTACCAGAATGGGGCTGGTGAAATGGCTCAGTGGCTGGTGAATCTGCCACACAAGTGTGATGACCAGAGTTAGGATCCTAGAACCCATCCTTGTACACGCTAGGTAGGCGTGGCGACCTGCCTATCACCCCCACATTTGGGAGGGAGAAACGGGACCATGCCTCAGTGAATAAGGCAGGTCATCTTCTGACCGTCACAGGCAGGTACACAAGTCCCACATGCTTTTTCACACAAGGGAGAAAGAATTACCAAAATGAACCAGCTAAAATAGTCACAATTAGGGATAGCATTTAGAGATGCCAGTAATATTTTTCTTAGAAGAAACCTACTAATAAGCACACAGAACTTTTGTCCTCAATATCTGAGACTCTAGAGGGAAAAATAACCTTAGCGCACAGAGAAATGATCCTGCAATCACCAGGGCAAATGACAATCTTAAGAATCAAATTACCCTCTCATCTGGAGACCGGCAGTGCTGCTGCAAAGACCTTTTTCTTCCTTAGACAGCAGCAATATTGTGGTGTAAAATGATCTATCAAGAAGCAAAATAGCTAATACAATGTGATAATAAATAATTCAGCAAAAAAGCTGAATTCGAGCCCCAAAGCAGGGCACAAAGTTCCCACTAATGCCTCCCATGCAGCCCTCATACAAACACCACTCTTAAAAGCAGCAGCCACCATTCCTTCTGGCAACCTCACCTTTCCATCCATCTCCGACCACACCTGAGCTCCTCACACCTGCGTTCCAAGGTGAGAAGCAAAAACACTTTGCAGACAGAGGCTCTGACCTAGTCTGGCTTTAGGAAGATGGCTGCAGAGTCAGTGCTGACTCCTTTAAACTGGAATACAGCCACACCCTACACACACCGAAGAACTTCCCTCTCCTAATTTCCTCGTCCACTCATATTCCTGTTGAGACTATGAGCTGATTTATCCACTGACAATGAACACATAGCAATATCTTTAGACATACGCTTCCTTTAGATGAAGTCTTGCTATATGCTAGTCAAGGTAACCTTAAACTTGGAATCCTCTTACTTTCTCCTCTTGAGCAGTTTGGACAAGAGCCAGACATACATACACACACACAAGCAAAACACTCATAACATAGTAACCCCCCCCCCAAAAAAAAAGAGGAAGAGGGGAAACCACTCTCAATGTATGCTTCCCAGAGAGTTGGCTGCCTCTGACTCCCAGGTGCTAGGATTAACACCCAGTGGAGATGGCGGATTCTTATGTGTAATTTGTTTTTATTTTCATTGGTGTTTTATCTGCATGTTGTCTGTGTGAGGCTGTCAGAAGCCCTGGAACTGGAGTTACTGCCATGTGGGTGCTCGGAATTGAACCCGGGTCCTCTGGAAGAGCTGTCAATGCTCTTAACCTCAGAGACAAGTCTCCAGCAGAGATGTTAGATTTTTATTTTATTTATTTTTAATATTTTATTTATTATGTATACAATATTCTGTCTGTGTGTATGCCTGCAGGCCAGAAGAGGGCACTAGACCCCATTACAGATGGTTGTGAGCCACCATGTGGTTGCTGGGAATTGAACTCAGGACCTTTGGAAGAACAGGCAATGCTCTTAACCTCTGAGCCATCTCCCCAGCCCTGAGATGTTAGACTTTTAAAGAGAACCTGGACTTTTAAAGCATTGAAAAATTTAAAGACTGGGGACTTTTAAGGTTGGACTCTGTGTGTGTGTGTGTGTGTGTGTGTGTGTGTGTGTGTGTGTGTGTGTGTGTGTACACGTATGTGAAATTAACATGAAGTCTTAGGGACAAACAAGAAAGGAAAGGTTATGGCTGAATATTGAAGTGTTTGTGTGTCAGGTTGATAAGTGGTCAGTTGTGATGTTAGTTTTGTCAAGCGGACAGAAACTGGACTCACCTGAGTAGGGAGCCTAACTAAAGAGTTATCCTGATTGCTCTTGATGTGGGCGAGCCCAACCACCTGTAGGCAATGCTCTCCCAGGGCAGGCGGCCTCAGCTGTATAATAGCCTAAGCAGCGTTCCTCTGTGTCTTGGCTTCAGTTCCTGACTGCAGGTTCCTTACTGGAGCACCTGCCTTGGCTTAAAGGTGGGCTGTGATGGGAGAATGGAGTCAAGTGAACCTGGGTTTCCTCCTAAGCTGGTTTTCTTTAGTATATTATCATAGCAACGGAGAGGAAACTAGGGTAGGGAGGATCACAAATCCAATACCTATCCAGACTAGAGTTCGAGGCTAGCCTTAGCATTCACCAGACTGCCTCCAAGTAAAAAGAGGGCACATAGCTCAGTGGTAGGGTGATGTGGGAGTGTTATATATCAATCTGTGGATTTCATTGGTTAAGCAATAAAGAAACTCCTTGGCCCTGATAGGTTAAAACATAGGTGGGAGGAGTAAACAGAACAGGATGCTGGGAGGAAGAGGAAGTAAGCTCAGACTCGACAGCTCTGCTCTCTGGAGCAGAGGCCCTGCTTCGCTCTCCTGGGCATACGCGATGAAGCTCCAACCCAGGATGGACGTAGGCTAGAATCTTCCTGGTAAGCGCACCTAGCGGTGCTACATAGATGATAAGAAATGGGCTAAATTAATGTTAGAATTAGCCTAGAAGAGGCTAGATAGAAATGGGTCAAGCAGTGCTTAAATGAATACAGTTTGCGTGTTGTTATTTCGGGCATAAGCTAGCCAGGCGGCCGGGGTGCTGGGGACGCAGCCCCGCCGCACTTATTACAACAGTAGGGTGTTTGTCTAGTATGTGCAGGGGGCCCTAGGTTCAGTTCAGTTTTCATTGGTGGTGCTTAGTTAAATCCCAATGTTAGGATTAAATGGCATAGTGAATGTAAAGTTTTGGCTAGCAAAGCCTCAAAAAAAAAAAATAGATATGCAGGTATGTTTTGTGTTTTTCTTTCCCAAGATAGGGTTTCTTTGTATAACCCTGGCTATTCTGAACTCACTATATAGACCAGGCTGGCCTCGAGCTCACAAAGATCCATCTTCCTCTGCCGTGAGAGTGTTGGGAATAAACGCATGCGCCATGATGCCTGGCAGATATACAGTTTCTGTTTCTCGTTATTATGTTCTTAATGTTGGTTCCTATTGCTCAATCTTTCCCCAACCCAGAACACTTCCCTGTACACTTCAGGGCTTCTGTCTGGACAGAGTGACCAGAACCAGCCGTCTCTCTTCCTTAGTTCCACTTCTGCAGCTCTGCCACCTGCAACACACACAGCCTGTCTCCCTCCACACCTGCCCATGTTCTCAGGGCTCACCCCTTGGCACTGGCATCGCTAACATGCAACGGAGACTGCACCTTCACCAATGGCCTCCTAGCCTCTCTTCAGGGACTCTGACCTGCTACATGGTGCCAAGCCTCAGCTTCTCTCCATATCCCCTCCAATTCGTGCTTTCATGCCTCCCAAACCAGTACTACACAGGAGACACTTACACATCACTGGGTTCAGCTGCCAGTTGGAGATGCAGCCTTGAACTGCTCTGAACCACAGCCTCTATCTTCTGACCCTAAGGAAACACTCCCCAGAAAATTTCACCTCAATAATACTGGTCTGTTGATCACAGCTGCTTTTTCAGCCTGAGTTAGTTAGCATCTATTGTCTCTGAAAATCAAAGGTGTTATTTCCATAGATTCTTAATTCAAATACATCACACAAATGGCCTTCATCGTCTTAGACACCTTCCAACTTCCCTCTGAAATTTCATAAGTCAGCCTCTGCCTCTGCACTCCTCCCAGCATTCTCTTCTTCTAAATTCCCATGACAGCTCACTGATTCTGAGCGCTGAATGGCCTCTCCAACCCAAACTTCCAAATTCCTGCACAATACAGCCCACATGGCCAGCACCCCACCCTCTGGCACCAACCTCTGCCCTAGTTTACTTTCTGTTGCTGTGATGAAACACTGGCCGATGCCAGGTGGTGGTGGCACATGCCTTTAATCCCAGCACTTAGGAGGCAGAGGCAGGAGAATCTCTGTGAGTTCGAAATCAGTATGATCTACAGAGTGAGTTCCGGGATGGCCAGGGCTACATAGTGAAAATCTGTCTTGATTTTCAACCAACAAACCAGTGACCAAAACCAACTTGGAGAAAAGAAGGTTTATTTGCTTCACCCGTCCATCTCTGGCTGTCATCAAGGGAAGGGAGACCTGGAGCAGAGCCTGGAGGGACACTATACTGGCTTGCTCAGCCACCTTTCTTATACAACCTAGGTCCACAGGTCTCGGGATAGTACTGCCCACCGTCCATGTGCCCACCTACATCAACCAGTAATCAGGACAATTCTTCACTTGAGGCGAGTCTCGTTTGCATCAAGTTGACAAAGCTAACCAGCTCACTCTCTTTAGCTCACCACAGCAGTCAGTATTTACAGACCTGTGGCACTGAGTCTAAATATTATTAGTATAGACAAAGATAATGGATTAAGAAATCTGTCTATAGGCTGGGTGTGCCTCCATGGTAAAACAGTTACATAGCAAGCATGAGACCCTGAGTTTGATCATTAGCAAAGAAAGGAAGGAAGGAAGGAAGGAAGGAAGGAAGGAAGGAAGGAAGGAAGGAAGGAAGAGAAAAGAAAGAACTTCTCAAGGCAGAAGAGAGGGAGAAAACCTGCTCAAGGCTAAACTACAACAAAGTGACATCTATGTCCAGTTTCAATGTCTATGTTCCTTTATCACTCCACACTGCTGCTAATGGCTGCTGCTAATGGCAACGACTACACAGGTGCTGACACATCTAATAAACGTCACAACCTACTGTTCTTTCTCTTCTCTTCACTCCGCCATGTCTCCAGTACTTTGGAGCTTTCCATTAAAGTGCTAGCTTTTTCAATTAGCTTCCATATCCTTCTCAACCCAGACAGCAGGTCTGTAAGTACCTAAAGTATTAGTACAGCTTCCATATCCTTCTATTTCCTTAAAAACCATCTCCGTATCACATACCACACTCTCCCGTCTCGTTTTGAGATGGGAGATCTCATTCTGGACATTCAAGAACCCCAAGGCACATTTTAAGGTAAAGGAAGCGTAACTTGTCAGCCTCTCCCCAACACTCCTCTCAGTCACAACGTCCAGCCGCTTGCTACCTAGTCAAAACTCCAGTACCACAAAGTATAAAAACAAAGAGGTCTAAACAGCAATTCATTGTTTGAGAACTCGTAAGTTTGACATGAATCCCTCAAAGCCTATTCATTCCATTCTGACATGATTAACAATCCAGTTACCTCCATTTTCGCTAGAGTGGAAGAGTGCACTACATTAAATGTGAAAGGGCAAAGCCCCCGAGAGGAGGAATAATCCTGGGCAGGCAGCTAGCAGTGATGGAAGAAACGGAACACTAGTCAATAGGGCATCTTTAAAAGCACACGAGATGCCACCAACCCCAAGCACAGCAGAATTCACAAGCCAGGACAGGTACTCTTACTCACTTTTCAAAGTCTATCCTTGTACTTGCTGCTTGCACAATCCGTCACCTAGAACTTCCGTGTTCCCCTACTAGATGTGGTTTATGTAAGACTACTCTTCCCTTCCCTCGTTTATGGCTCTCACTCTAGTCAACGCGCAGATTTGCCCTTGAGCACACCGTGGTCCAGCCTTCTGGTTCCACAGCTCCAGGGCTCTCCATCCTGGTTCCACAGTGTAATCTATAACATAACTTGCTCAGAATACCCAGAATAGAGCTCTGCACAGTCTGGCCTCTTGGAGCCGCACCTTCCTGAGGGTTTTCTTGGCAGACAGAGCTTCTTACTCCCTGCCAGACGTCCAGCGAGACGCCTTGCTTTGCAATGACAGCTCCTTGGAATAACTCCTTGTTTCTCTGCCTTCCGGCAGCTTCTGTCATGGCCCACCCATCTTACAGAGTAAAAACACAGTCTACTGCATCAAATCTCTACATTGATGTGGGAAGCTCTCTGAGATCAAACTGTTATTTCTAGATATATGTTCCTCATACAATGAGATACATAATGACTACAGACAGCATCTTAATCAGTTCAAACCATGCTAACAGAGGAGACTAACAGAAAACATTTCACAGCCTTTTGGACTTTGGAATTAAGTTGAGAGATTTTGAACCTGTACCGGTGCTTTAAACAAACAACAAACCAATTCTGGAGACACATCCAATCTCAATCTGCTGAGTATTTATTCAGAGTTCTAACAGTCCATTCTGTTCTACACTTGATCTTAGCCAAAGGGCCAAGAAGCAACCCCATTTGATTCTTCCTATAGAACCACCTTCGATTTCAGGTCTACATTTACACCTCAACAATATTCTAACCAATCTAGTAATCCAACATTGTCATCAGCCATGTTTAAAGGAAAAGTCAGGAGCAACACTAACTTATGATAGACATCATGACTTTTATATTAAAAAGTGAGGGTTGAGGCTCAAGCTCTGATATTGGGGGGTGGGGGTAGACAGGGGGAGAGAGAGAGAGAGAGAGAGAGAGAGAGAGAGAGAGAGAGAGATAGATTGTTGGTTAAATTAATATATAAACAAAAACCAGACCCAATCTAAATTAAAACTGAAAACCAGTTGACAAACCATAAAAGTATCCCCCTTTTCTTCACTCCCAAGAGACCAAAGCCACTGAAATGAATTACTCATAAACTAGGCACCCACAGGAGAAAGCCACACCCTCCTAGCACCAGCCTGGACCTAGAATTCAGAGGAGCCTCACGAGGGAGTTCTGGATTTCTTTTGCTTTCTTTATGGTCTAAGTGAAAAGCCACTCAAATTCCTCAATGATCTGTGGGAATAGTAATGTATCACACAAGACTAAACGTCATTAAACAGGTTATCAGGAATTTAGACTAGTTGAATTTAGAATGTCCAGAAGTTAATTCCTTATTTTAGTTATAAGAAAGGCTAATCAAGGTCATTAGCAACTGCCCTTTTGAGCATTAAGCTGCAAGGAGGGAAGGGAGAGAAGATGAAAATGCGCAGGCAGAGACAAAGAACCTTAATTTTCCCCACAGACAGTATATTCATTAGTTTAAATTGATGAGGTTAATTTTAGATAATAATTAAAAAATTTTAGAGGTACTTTGGGATTCTGGGGAGATGGCTGAGCAGGTAAGAAAGCTGGTTGAGTAAGAACAAGGGTCTGAGTTTAAACCCACTTAAAAAGCGGATGAGGGCTGCAGCCTCTAACTCATCACCGGAGTGGGCAGAGATGAAGCCTGCTGAGGCTGGCAGGCCACCACCTTATCTCCCTGGTTAGGGAGCAGCCGTGTTTCAAAAAAGGGGAAGAGAGCAGGGCACCTGTCTTCTGACCTCAACATATATTCATGGGTGCAAGTGCCTGCACATATATGTGCATATTACACACCTACCCCCCCTCCCCCGAGTTATTTTGGAATTCTGAATCTTCCTGTTACTAAAGTCAAACACTAAAACAAAGAAAAACTAAAGGCGATCTAATCTAATCTAGGATCCATAAACAGGACCAAAGGTTAAAGTCAGGAGTTCATTCCTAACCTACAGCTATCTCTGTAAAAGAACTGCATTCCAGGGCACACCAAATCAAACCATCAGTGCTCTCCGCCTCCTAGGATTACGTTAACTGCCTCCTTGATTTCATTTTTTGAAACTGAGTTTCCACTACTTAGCCTAAGCCGGAGTGCATCGGTCCGCATAAGCCCAGGTTGGCTGGGAACTCTCTCTGTTCCCTGCCTCAACCTTCTCAACACTAGAATTACAGGTGTGCGATACTACTCCTGGCTTGTTACGGAAAAAAAAAAAGTCAAAGGTTCTAAAACAAGGCAAATCTCTGTTTGGGTGCTCATCTAAAATCTCACTCTCTGCCTTAGTGTGTTAGATTCCTTTAATTCTGAAGCCAGCGCCAGGTTTGAGATGATGTCTCAAATAAATAGTAAGTCAAGCCTCATCCTCAAACACAGTTTGTAAGATGTTTGGGAAATAAAACCAGACAATTCTGGCCACATCCTTCTAAACCCTGCGCTAATGTTCCTTAAGTGAATCTCACAGTATTGTTTTGCAAGGTCCCTAACTGTATAGGGCCCTTTTCACTTCCTTAAACTTCTTACCATCTCTAGGCTCTAAGTTCCTTAAGGGCGCCTAGCATGCATATAAAACACCCACAACCTGAACGACCGCAAGCCATCTGATTTATCTGACCTGATCGTTGAAATGAATTAACTTGCCAGAGTTACATGTCATGGTTAACAAGTACAAGCACCTTTACGATGTTCTTAAGGATTCACAATCACTTGAAATGGTATCTTGCTGGCGTGTAGGGAGGTAAAGTAAGAAAATAAATAAAACTACAAACAAACGTTTTCTGGGAAAACGCAAACGCCCCCAGCGCCAGGCTTTCCTTCCTTCCTTGGAAGACCTGGAAACTTCTGGCAACCTAAGGCGACATCCACTCCCTGCTGCTGGGGGCCCCACAGGGCTGTAGGGCGGGTCCCCGGCCGCGGGGCAGGCGACCAGCCCTGCTCCCCGACTTTTCCCCTGCCGCGTCCCGGCCCCGCGGATGCCGTCCCCGCCTACCTGTTGTGCGGAGGGGGAACCCGGCCACGCCGCAGTCAGCCCCGGTGTCCGGGCTGTGGCTGCTGCCCGGACCCCGTGGACCCCGGCTCGCACCCACCCCGGCCGGGTCCTCAGCCTCCGCCCCGCGCCCACCGGGGTCCCGCGCCACCCGGCTCCCGCCGCCCCCGCCCCAGCCCCTCAGCGCGCCGGGCCCAGCCGCCTCTCCGCGCCCCCCGGCTCGCCTGCAGGGATGCCCTGAGCTCACACCTGTCCCGGCTCTGCCACGTTCCGGGCTCCGCGACAGCACAGCGGCACCCGGCTCGCCGCAGGCGACTGCGGGGACGAGCGGGCGGGCGGGGCTGACAGCGCGGCGGGAGCGGCCATTGGGAGCGCCCGGCCCCTCCCGCGCCCAGGCCTGCCAGCCGCCCGCCGAGCCAGAGAGCGCACGCTGTGGCAGGCGTGACTACTCCATTGCCGAGAGCGCGATGGGGGCCCCTGAGCCGAAGTCACATCTAGGATGGCAGCTGTCTTGCTGTCCCGAGGTTCCGGCCACAACTATTTTTGTTTTTGTCAACAGCTAGAGTGTATGGTCGCGGCTTTGGGGTTTCGAAGGCAAAGATACAACAGAAGCCTGGGAAAATTTAGGCAGGGTCGGAGCTGTAGGAGGAGATGATGCAATCTTACACGGAGAAGGGACCCCAAAGAGCCTCAATGAGGAACCAAAGTGTAAAATGATTGGATGAAGATCGCGCACGGAATGCGTGGCTCCCGCTTACAATCAGGAGTTGGAGTGTAATTTTTTGTTTGTTTTGAAACAAGCTTACAAAAAGGTTGCAAACATAGTATGGAAGCATTATTCCCCTGAACAGTTTTGAGATTTAAGTTGCTAACATGTCACATTGTCCCTGGGCACCTTCTACACAGTCATAAAACTCTTTATGTGATACATCCATGTTGTTGATTCTCTCAATAGTGTTCTTTATAGTAATGGTCTTCATTTCCCAAACAAGTGTTCTAGAAACGGCAATGCTTATCTTCAGCCTGGGGTTCTTCCTTTGTCTCTCTTTGACTTTTATAACCTTGACACTTTTGAAGAGTATTGGCCCATTGTTTTTATAGAAAGGCCTCCACTGGGAGTTTGTCTGATATTTATTCATGATTAGACGTAAACTAAGTATCTTTGAGGACTCTCAAAAGTGATTGTGTGCTAATGTTTGTCGGGGTTTGGTTTTCATTGCTTTCCATCCGATGGTACTGTAAAGTTACTTTTTTCATCTTTGTAATTAATATGTATTTTCAGAGGAAGAGTCTTTAAAGAGTCTTGTTTCAAGGTACCTGTAAATAACCTTGTTTAGAAATTCATAATATTTATAACACTGGATTCAGCATTTTCCACTTGATTGACTATAGTATGCTTTCATTATTTATTTACTTACTTTTACATTTATATTTATTTTTTTATGTGTGTGAATCTACCTGTGTGTATGTGCACCATATACATGCAGTACCTACAGGGACCAGAAGAGGGCATCAGATCCCCAGAACTGCAGTTACAGGCAGTGGGGAGCTCCCTGATGCAAGTTCTGGGAACTGAGCTGGGGTCCTCTGCAAGAGCAGTGAGTGTCTCTTTTGTTTTGTGCTGCACAATGCACAGTTTGATCCTGGAAACCTGACTGGGGCAGTGAGGGAATGAAGAAAGGACAGATCAGGTGCAGAGAAGTTGGGGTAACATGTGAGCATTCTGACAGTGGCACGAACTATGCAATAACCCACTGGAACCTCAGCACGGGGGGAGGGGCCAGCTAGTCTTAGAGGAGGTCTCTGTAGGCGGCATTGTCAGCTGCAGTTGCCAGTTTTTCACACATTGGTCAATCATTAGTAAACACTGGAACCAGCAGAGGGCTTTGTCACTGCCCTGCGTCTGAGGCCTCGGGTCCTTGACGTGGCTGGCCATGGTCATGTCAGCAATGTACTTTCACTCAGGGCTCATTCCTTCCGGTTTTATTTTTTCATATGTACATATGTGTGCTTGTTTTTATGTGTGCCATGGACATGCAGGTACCCACAGAAGCCTGAAGACAGCGTTGGAGCTATGAGAGCTGGCGTCAGAGGTGGTTGTGAGCTGCCCGCTGTGGAAACTGAACCAGGGCCCTCTGCAAAAGCAGCATAGAGCTATGTCTCCAGCCCCTTCATCTCCATTTATGATCAAATTCTCCCAAGTTTTCTCAGTAGGAGTTTCATTCATTCTTAGTTCTGTGTCTCTGTGTTTTGAGTTGTTTCCCAGCATTCTATGGCTAAACATTTTAGAAGATATAACAACAGCTTTGTGGACCAATCTTCCAGATTCTGTGCCCTTTAAGAAATGTCTCCATATTCTTGGCACACCTTTACTTTCTGGCATAATTAAGATAGCCCAGGCTCACCAGGGTAAACACAGCAGTTCCTTGAGAAGCCCTGATTTCTTTTAATGGATAATTATATCTTGCAACATTAGGTTTGTTTACTGTTGCAGTAGAAGCATTACTGCCCAGGCTGTATCAATGGATGCAGTTAGGAAATATTTATATATTCATACTCACAGAGTCACCAGTATGCATATACCCATACACATGCTTACAGATATATTTCCTTCTCTGACTGTAAAAATTTCCAAAGAGGATCCTAAGATACATGGATCCACTTAGGAAGGAGAAAAAGACACGATCTCCTAAGTAAATTGGGAACACGGGGGGGGGGGGGGGGGGGGGGGGGGGGGGGGGGGGGGGGGGGGGGGGGGGGGGGGGGGGGGGGGGGGGGGGGGGGGGAGAGGGGAGAAAGGAAGGAGAGTGGGAAAAATGTATAGCTCAATAAAAACAATAAAAATATTTAAAAATTCTAGTAGGAACATAAAGCTGGGCAGGATTCCCTCAGTAGGCAAAGCACATCTATAAATATCCAAAGAGATGTTTAAATGTATCAACATGAATTTGGCTCAGGATGGCAAGCGAATAGTCCTGAGCTGTTGATTCTCAAAGGGAGCAGTTAAACTCACTAGGAACTCTACACAGGCATCCTGAGCAAAGGGAAATATTGCAACAGTGTATTTAACAGTATTTTACAGAAAGGGCTACAATTACATTCCTATTTGATACGAAGGGCACTTGGGTTCCTTCCCAACCCCCAATCTCTCATCAGATAAATAAAGTAAACGTACATGAAATTTAGGATTTTGTTCCAAAGTAAGGCATTTGACCTCTTTCTTTGAACTTTCTTCCTGTGGAAAATGAACATATTGTGTTCAGAGAACCTCTCTACACTTTATAAACTCACATTTTTCTATTGTTACTCTTACAAAAAGAGCTCTTTTATGGTAAAGGCTGTTATTTTGAAGAAATAAGCCAGGAAAGCTGTTGTGGGATGTTTGTACACAGGATGCAATGTATTGCTGTGGTTGCTGTAATAAAAGCACAGCAAATAGGAAGAAGTTAGGCAGGACTTCCGGGGACAAAGAGGACTCTGGGAAGAAGGGCAGAGGCGCCAGCCAGATGGAGAGGAGACAGGAGGTGCAAGATGAAAGAGAGGTGATGCCATGCACTAGAACGCAGATTACTATAAATGGGTTAATTTAAGTTGTAAGAACTAGTAAGGAACAAGCCTAAGCTAAAGGTCAAGCTTTCATAATAAGTCCCTGTGTCATTGTTTGGGACCTGGCTGTCGGGACAGAAAAAGACTCATTACAGAAAGCAAAGTGATTTGTGCATATTTGGAGTAAGATTCCAGAAGAGAAATTTTCAAATGCTAAAACCAGGCCTTTTGAATCATTGCTGGCTGTTTTCCTTGTTATCAGACCATATGTATTCAAAGTTCTGAAGTGTTTTGTACTAACACTTCTTCAAAAGCGTTTGGTAGGGCTGGAGCAAGGGCTCAGTGGCTCAGAACATTGATTGCTCTTTAAGAGGACCTCCGTTCCATTTCCAGCATCCACATGGTGGCTTACAACCGTCACTCCAGTCCCAGAGAATCCAACACCCACTTCCGACCTCCAAAGGCACCAAGCAAGCACATGGCGAACTTATATACATGCGAGCAAAACATTCATGTGCAAAAATAATAAAATTAAACTAAAAAGTTTTTTTTAAGTGTGAAGAAGCAATTTTTAGGCATGAAATCATATGTTAAAATATTAGCATCAACTTGACCATAATCCTACTACCTCTACGTGACAATTATTTCCACTTATTTGGCTTTCTTTCAACAGTTACATATCTATGAATAGTGATAGGCACGTGGCATGTCAACTTTAGACTCAGTTATTTCATTGATATGGGCCATATAAACAACACTTGTGGGTATAATGTTGCTAATACTTAACCACATGAGCCTAAGAGGAAAGGAAAATCAATTTCATCATCAACACATTGGGGAGGGGAACCTTAATCTCCTATGTATAGAACACATAATTGACAAACAGTGAGGACCGTTTCAGAATGACTCTGTAATCAGCTATGATTTTGCTTTTTCCCTTACACCTGGTATAATGGTTAGTTTTGTCAGTTTGACACAGTCTAGAATCACCTGGGATGAGAGTCCCAATGAGGGATTATCTAGATCAGGTTGGCCTGTGGCACGTCTGTGGGGACTGTTATGATTATGTTAAGTGATGTCAGAAAACCCCACCCACCATGGGTAGCACTATTCCCTCTGCCCTAGATTGGAGAACATTAGTTGAGCAGTAGGTATGCATGCATGCATTTTCTCTCTGCTCTTGACTGTAGACGGAACTGTTTCAAGTTTCTGCCACCTTGAACTGAGAGCTAAAATAAGCCCTTTCCCCTTAAGTTGTCTTTTATCAAGATATATGCATAGGAACAGCCACCCTTGAGGCTTGGGTTCTGGATGTCTGGCTAGGGGTGGAGAGGGAACGGAGAAAACACAGACACACGCTACACTCCAACCTGTGTGTTTATTAGGTACATAGTCTCCATTAGCTGAACAGTCTCAGGATATAGAAATCCAGGAGGAGGAAGATGCAATTGCCAGTCTTTGCACACAGTGAGCAATGGTTCATGAACACTCAGACATGGACTCGGGAGGAACGCTTTGCCATTTCTCTTGCACTTGAGCCATATGGATCAGTTTCCCACGGGTCTGAGTCTTAGAGGACCAACATGCCTATGCCTCTCCTCACCCTACTTCACATATCTTGGTTAGAATCAGAAAGCCAGGGAGAGGGATTTTAGGAAGCCAGAGTAAAGATGCCGTCAGTGCGGGAGACCAGCACTTCAGTCTTTGGCACGTTGCTTTAACACAGAGGTACCTTGGGAGATGGGGAGGAAGTGACCCTGAAAGGGTTGGGAGCGAGACAGAAAGTTCCAGAAGCAAGAGGACGACCTGGCAAGCAACACGGCCGCAGTGGCCAGAGAGAGCAGCCTGAGTAATGGGATCCAGAGCAGACTATGGGAAAAGGTCGGTGTCTGTGGGGGTTCACCAAAGTGGGGCTGAGAGGATTCAGAAACAGTCCTTGGTCTGTTTGTCAGTTTGTTCCTGCCACAAAGTCCCTGATGGAAACCACAGGAAGCACCATCCTGTGCCAGATTAGTCACAAAGTTCATCTATCAAGGTGAAAGAACAAAATTTGATAACATTTGCAGCTCCGCTCCAAACACAAGCCAGAACCCTGGGAATTGAACAGTCAGGAAGAGGAGCTGATGACTGCTTTGAGTACCACGCAAGCCCTCTATTTCTGCCGCAAGCGCCTATCTAAACAGGCAAGCCGCTTGCTTATAAATAGATAGACGACTTTTAAAAAGTCAGTGCTTTTATTAAGGGTGCTTCATTCTTGACAGGCAGCAGAGAGGGCACCCAAGAAAGCCTTATTTACCAAGAAAGATTTATGCGAATACGAAACTGACGACACGGGATCATCTCAAAACCCAATATGATGGAATAACACACAAGATGATATTAAGGCTCAAATAATTCATAATAAAATTAACAAGTTAAGATTATTGATGTTATTTGTCTACCCCAGAAATTGAACTTAGTACAGGACCCATATAAATTTTATTTTGCCAAATTGTCAAATACAAAGAAAAAGTATATAAACATCATTCTAAAACTCTGATTTGGGGCTGTGTGCTCATTTTCTGTGGTAATTAAAACAAGATCTGTGGTTTTGGGCCAGTAGCCTAGCTAAGCAAGTAAAAGCATTTGCTGTGCTGGTCCGACCCAACGAGCTCAGCTCTAATCCACAGTGGAGGGAGAGCATGGACTGCTGAGCTGTCCTCTGACCTCCAGACATCTGCTATGCCTTCATTCACACTCACACACATGACTCTCTTTCTAAATAAAAACTGTAAAACTACACAACAGTCATGGTGGCGCAACCTTTGATCCCAGCACTCAGGAGGCAGAGGCAGGAGAATCTCTTTAAGTTCAAGGCCAGCCTGGTCTACTTAGCAAATTCCAGGGCAGCTAGACTACACAGGGAGGCTCCGCCTCAAAAAAACAAAAACAAAAACAAAAAGAAAACCCCAACAAATTAACAAGCAAATCCAAAGGTTTAAAAATGACTGTTTGTTAATGAATATAAATCTCTCATTAGCTTCTTTAGAACTCATTATTAATTCTAGTAAGAATGAGTTTATATGTCAAACTCCTTCATTAGCAACAAACTTAGGACACAGAACTGAATCTGGATATAAATATTTAGCCGAGCAGTATGAACCACAGCTAGAAATTAAGTTGCTCATGAAATATGGCTACACGAATTTGTAGACCCTGACTCATCCATCAGGATGAAAAAGAAAAATGTTAATAATACAGAATAGAATTATACACCCTTGAACTCAATTTACCAACCTACAGGCGCTGTCAGACAGAGCACAGACCCATCTACTGTCCATCCTTGCTCACATTAAGGGCACTGTACTGCCTTGTACATTTTCTCCTTTTGCTTATCACTTCTTGAGAAAATTCTGAGACCAAAATCAAGAAAGACGCTTTCTTATGTTTTATTTATGATAAAACAATAACTTTTTGATGTTAGCTCTTATTTGGGAAGACTAGTAGAACTTTTCAGGGAATCCATCTGGTCCTGGACTTTTTTTGGCTAGGAGCTTCTTCTTCTTTTTTTTTTTTTACTACTTCAATTCCATTGCTGCTGCTACCCATCCCCTCGTTTCTTTTTTCTTTTTATTTTAAGATAGACTCTTTCCAACAGTCCTGACTATCCTGGAACTCACTCTGTAGACCAGTCTGGCCTCAGATTCACAAAGATCCACCTGCCTCTCCTGCCCCAGTGCTGGCATGAAAGGCACGCGCCACGTTCCTGGCCAATCTCACTGCTCTTTAGAGGCCTGTCTAAATTGTTTATCTCGGCTTTGTTTAATTTGCATAGGTCATAAGCTGAGAAATGCATCCATTTCGGTTTTCTGATGTGGTGAATCATAGTTTTTTTTTAATATAACATTTTTACTATTTGAGACTTTCAGGCATGTATACAATGACTTTTGATCATATTCCTCTCTGCTTTCTCCTTCAACTCTCCATGGACCTCCCTACATATCTTCCTTGCAAGTCTCCATTTTGTTTTATCACCCAGTAAATCCAATTAGTTCTGCCTGTATGTGCACTGTTGTGAGCTCATTCACAGCACAACTTATCAGGAATTGCCCAAAGAAAATTGACTAGCCCCTCCCCTGATGTGGGAGGTCCTTCTGTATATGTGTTGTTTTTATTGGTTAATGAATAATGAATAGGGCAGAGTAGAGCTAGGGGGGGGGGGAAGGGACACTGAACTGAATGCTGGGAGAAAGAAGGCAGAGTTGCAGGAAGCCATGTAGCCACCACTGGAGAAAGACATGCTGGAAACTTGCTGGTAAACTACAGCCACGTGGTGATACACAGATGAATAGAAATGGGTTGGTTTAAGATGTAAGAGCTAGCTAGAAATACACCTAAGCTATTGGTCAAACAGTGTTGCGAATAATACAGCTTCTGTGTGTTTATTGCGGGACCAGGTGGACAGAAACCCATGCCAACACTCCCCTCGTGGCCTTCAACTGCCAATAGCTTCTCAGATAAGAATGGAGAATCTCATAGATCCCTCCCTCCGTGCCAGAATCTCCAGTGGCTTGATTTTGTGCAGGTAACCACATTCACTGTGAGTACGCAAGTACAATGGTCATGTTATATCCGGAAGGCAGAATTCACAGCAGTCCTCTCCACCCATCCTCTGGCTCTTACACTTGCTCTTCTGCCTCCTCTGGCGACGTTCCCTGGATCTTAGGGAACAGAACTGATGGAGAAATCCTGTGCTGGGCTGGGAAATCATAGTCACTTATTTTTTAGAATGAAATCAACTTGATTGTGTAATATGATCTTAAGGTGTTCTTGAAGTAAGTACTTTAGGTAAGGTTTGTAAGTACTTTAGTGCACTTGTCCATGCCTGTGTTCCTCAGGGAATTGGTCTATAGCTTCCTTCTTTTTGTTTTTAACACAGTTTTGGTGTCATAGACTTCATAGACTGAGTTTGCTAATGCTGCTTCCCTTTCTGTCTTATGGAACAATTTAAGGAGGGAACATTAATGTTTGTCCCTTTTACAGTTTTTTTATAGTTTTATTTAATGTGCACATATTTGTTGCATTAAATAAAAATGCACAGCCGTTGTGAGCTGCCATGTGGGAGCTGGGAATTGAACCCTGGTCCTCTGGAAGAGCAGCCAGTGCTCTGAAGTGCTGAGTCATCTCTCCAGCCCATTGTAGCCCTTCTTTAAAGGCTGGATAGACTTCCTTCAATCCTGAGATTTTATTGGTGAAGAGTTTTTATATGTGGATAGCTGCTTTACTCTTGTTACTTTTTATGGTTTGGTATAATCTGTCAATAACCCGTTAATTTCTATGGATCATATACGCCTAGAAACTTATCCATTTCTCTAGATTTTCCAGTTGTCTCCCATGTGCTTGTTTTTCTCTTCATTTTTATTAGTTTTAAAATTTGGTATACATAGTAGGGTTTTGTCGCAGTGATTTCATGAATTCTTCACTCTTGTTTGTCTTTTCCCTCCACCAGGCCTGTGCCCTGCCCTGCTCTCCTCTGCAGTCGGTCCCCTTCTTCTTTCATTGTGCAGTATTCTATTACTCTAGTCGCTCCTCCCACCAACGCTCCCTTAAGATTTTCCCTCTCTTTCATTGTCCTCTTTCTACTTTTATGAACTACACATGTACATGCGTGTGCACACGTACGTGCACACACACACACGCGCGCATGCACACACCCTGGGATCTGCATATGAAAGAAAACATGAAGTATTTGTCTTTCTCCATCTGAGAGAGTTTGTCATATAATATAATTTCTAGCTCCATCCATTTTGCTGCAGATATAATGACTTTATTTCCCTTTACAGCTGAATAAAATTCCATGGTTAAAACACCACACTTTGCTTCACCTATTGCTGGACATCTAGGCTGGTCCCGTTTCTAAATGTGGACATGCAAGTGTGGCCAAGGTAGGTTGTTTAAGAGTCCTTCACACGCTTATTTAGAAAAGACAGAGCCGGGCCATATGGTAGCGATATTTTCAGTTTTACTGAGAAACCTCCATATTGATTTCTATCGGTTTACAGTCTCACAAGCAGTGAGTAAGAATTCTTCTTTCTCCATACTCTCGTGAGCATGTTTTGTTTGTTTTCCTGATGGCAGCCATTCTGACTGGGGTGAAATGGAATCTTGAAGCCGTTTGAATTTGCATTTGCTGAGAGCTAAGGATGTCATCACACCCTTTGGCAGAGTTAGTGGCTGTTTGTGCTTCTTCTTTTGAGGACTCTCTGTTCGGCTCATTGACCCATTCATTGAGTGTACGATTTGTTTCCTTAGTATTTGGAATAAATGATCTCTAAAGCTAAGAAGCCTGTGGATTTCAGTGGACACTGTTGTAACCTCCCTTCTTATCTCGAGTTTTATCCTTTGTCTTCTTTTCTTTTGCTTAGCTCAGGCTAGGGCTCGCCAGTCTTGCTCTTTTCTAAAGCCCCGCGTCTTCAGTTCTGTGTCTTGTTCTTCAGTCTCCATCTAATTTCTGTCCTGATATTTATTATGTGTTGAAATAGGAGCGGCGGCGGGGCTGC
Source organism: Alexandromys fortis (assembly GCF_014885135.2). Lineage (NCBI taxonomy): Eukaryota > Metazoa > Chordata > Mammalia > Rodentia > Cricetidae > Alexandromys > Alexandromys fortis. The sequence goes on along the minus strand of NW_026067913.1, from coordinate 9,472,786 downwards.
GTCCCCAACACCCCGGCCGCTTGGCTAGCTCATGCCCGAAATAACAACACACAAACTGTATTCATTTAAAGAACTGCTTGGCCCATGAACTCTAGCCCTTACAGGCTAATTCTCGCACCTGGTCTAGCCCATTTCTAATGATGTGTGTAAGCACCCCAAGGTGCGCTTACCGGAAAGATTCTAGCCTAAGTCCATCGTGGGTTGCAGCTGCCTGGGAGAGCTGAGCATGGCGTCTCTGCTCCAGCAGAGCTGTCGGGTCTCTCCGGGAGCAGAGCAGAGTCTGACCTCACTTCCTCTTCCGCCCAGAATTCTATTCTGTTTACTCCTCCCATCTATGTTCCAAGCTGAGGCCAAGCAGTTGGTTTATTATAACTTAACCAATGAAATCAACAGATTGATATATGACACTCCCACATCACTTCCCCTTTTTCTGTTTAAAAAAAAAAAAAGAAGGCTTTAACTTAACATCCAAAGCTCTAGAAATGACAGAGACATCTCGCTGCCTGGACAGTCACCCAAAGTTCCTCTGTACCGTTGGGGCATCCATCTTCGGCCTACAGGCCCATAGTTTCCAGCAGACATTTCCACAAAGCAGGAAATTTCAAAGGCAGTCACTATCTGCTTGTCCTGAAGAATGTCTTGCAGACTCTTTCATGAATCAGGAACCCCGAAAGATCATCTCACCTTTAGGCAAGTTCAGCAGTCCTCTCTCTGCGGGTTCTCTGTGTCCAGTTTATGCAATAGTCCAGGCAAGAGCAGTTTCTTGCCCAAATGGCTATCAAACTCCATAAGGATCCTCTTCGATGCCCATCTTCCTCTTGAAGTAGATTGGTGCTGCCAGGAGCAGAGTGTCTCATTGTCATGAAAAGTCCTAAGTTATTAAAACATGTAAAATGCCATATTCTCTAGCCTTTGAAAGATATGAAGAATGCCTATCTAAAATATATCTATGCACATCTAGAAAATCTTAACTAACATAACTACAAGCTTAACTACTATTAATGATTATTCATTAACAACCTATATACATTCAAAATTGACCTTAAATCTCTATCAATAAAGCAAAATCTATACTAATGCAAATTATTCATATCTATATCATATCCCCCTTTAAATGTAAAAGAACATTTATAAACAATATTTGGGAACATGGGCGCAGTTTTTTCTCTCCAAACTGCTTCCTGCTGAATGGGGGCGTCGTTAATTAGGTCTTTCATGGTATAACCTGTGTGCTAGTTTCATCTCAGTTGGCAGTTGAGCGAAGCAATTTTCTGAAGGTATTCACAGCAACCGTTCAGGAGGGCGTGGTCCATCATACCATATCGGAATAGAAGAAATGAACAGGGTCTCATCCTCTGTGAAAACAAAAAAAGAAACTCCTTTCCAAAGTATCATGTCCTTAGATCCAAATTTCAAAGTCAAGGCATCAAAATCTCTACGATGGATTAGTTCAGCAGCATTTATAAACAAATATCTTTTGGCAGCTGTTGCTCCTTCCTCAGCATTCAAACAATTCAAAGAGAGCATAATAGTATACAGTATCAAGATTCTCTGTGTATTTTCCATCTTTGTACGCTTTATTTTAACCTCTATTTCGTTTATTTTTACTTTTATATTCTCTGTATCTCTTTGACCTGGAATAACTCTGTAGACCAGGCTCTCCTTGAACTCTCAGAGATCTGCCTGTCTCTGCCTCCCAGGCATTGGGATTAAAGGTGTTTGCTACCACACCTTGAACTCACAGAGATCTGTTTGTCTCTGCCTTCTAGGCACTGGGATTAAAGGCGTGTACTACCACACACAACTTCTCTTTTTCTTATTTTTTTTTAAGAACTTTTAACTTTTAGCTTGCATATATTTTTAACACACTGTAAATCATTTAAACATTTTCTTTGTCTTTGAATCTCTTTACTGTATATCTCTCTTTTTCTGACCACACGAGCCTTTAAATTACTGAGCAATATGAGTAGGATTAAAGCCGTGGCTTTGCCAGCTAGATCCAGTCCATTCCTTAGCTTTCCGGCCTCATGGCTGAGGTACCGGTTGTAGCCACGTTTACTGCCACAACTCTATGGCATTTCAAGGTCCCTGCCAGCAAGCGAGCTTCAGCAGCCTGTGCTTGCAAACCACACGAACCGCCTGCGTAAAAGAGTCAGAGTTTGCCGTGGCAGGACAGCCCAGAAAGCCGGCATTTTTAAACGGCACAGCTTTTTTCCTGCTACAGCTGAAAATCGAAAAGCATGCGTTCAGCTTTTCGTCAACACCGTTTAAGTGTTTTGTGGCAGGACCTCTTAATGAGCTGCAGGGTTTTGCAGCTGAAGCTGAGTCAGGAAGCCTCTCTTAGATGAGAGTGCTTGCTTGCTTCTAACAAGCAGAGGAGACCCGAGAAACTGCTGCTACCAAGAAAACATGCTTTACTCTTTCCCAAGCTTTTTCAGGCTTTCTGTGGATTCAGTTGTCCACACGTCTGGGCGCCATCTGTTGAAATAGGAGCGGCGGGGCTGCGTCCCCAACACCCCGGCCGCTTGGCTAGCTCATGCCCGAAATAACAACACACAAACTGTATTCATTTAAAGAACTGCTTGGCCCATGAACTCTAGCCCTTACAGACTAATTCTCGCACCTGGTCTAGCCCATTTCTAATGATGTGTGTAAGCACCCCAAGGTGCGCTTACCGGAAAGATTCTAGCCTAAGTCCATCGTGGGTCGCAGCTGCCTGGGAGAGCTGAGCATGGCGTCTCTGCTCCAGCAGAGCTGTCCGGTCTCTCCGGAAGCAGAGCAGAGTCTGACCTCACTTCCTCTTCCGCCCAGAATTCTATTCTGTTTACTCCTCCCATCTATGTTCCAAGCTGAGGCCAAGCAGTTGGTTTATTATAACTTAACCAATGAAATCAACAGATTGATATATGACACTCCCACATCAATTATGTATTCCTGCCATTTACTGCTTCTGTTTCTCTGAATGCAGCATGAGATCTCCCTGAGTTTTTCCTTTTTTTCTCTCTGTTTTTGAGAATTTCATACTTGTATACAATGAAATATGACCACAGATATTCTCCAATTCCTTCCTCCAACTCCCTGCATCCCCCACAACATGCTACCCCTACAAACTTCATGTATTAATTTTGTTTGTTTGTTTGTTTCTCGAGACAGGGTTTCTCTGTAGCTTTAAAGCCTATCCTGGAAACTAGCTCTTGTAGACCAGGCTGGCCTCGAACTCACAGAGATCTGCCTGCCTCTGCCTCCCGAATTCTGGGATTAAAGGCTTGTGACACCACGGCCTGGCTTTTAAATTTTTTTTTTTTTGATAACTTACTAAGTCTAGTTAGTCTATGTATATGAGAAGAGCCCACTGATGGTCCCTTCTTCAAAAAGGGGTGACTCTTCCTCCCCCAACAACTATCTATCGCAAAAAGCTTCTCAGTAAGAGGTGGGGCAGCAGGTCAGAAGTCTCATCTATGCTAGAATTGTGACCGGCTTGATCTTGTGTAGGTCTTTCTGCTTTTTTTTTTATAGACAGATTTTCTCTGTGTAGCCCTGGCTGACTGTCCTGGACTTGCTTTGTGGATCAGGCTGGCTTGAAGCATACAGACCTGCCTACCTCTGATTCCTGAGTGCTGGGACTAAAGGCATATGACACTATGCTGGTCAGTCTCTCTGATTTCTAAAATAAACCATGTGTAGATATATTAGTCGGGGTTCTCTAGAGTCACAGAACATATCTATCTATCTATCTATCTATCTATCTATCTATCTATCATCTATCTATCTATCTATCTATCTATCTATCTATCTATATGTATAAATATATGTACACATATGAACTTATTGGAATGACTTACAGGCTGCAGTTCAACAATGTCAAGTCCAAGAATCTAGTAGCTGCTCAGTCCCATAAAGCTGGTGTCTCATTGGTCTTCTGTATATGCTGAAGAAGGAGGCTCCAGGGCTGGAGAGATGGCTCAGTGGTTAAGAGCATTGCCTGCTCTTCCAAAGGTCCTGAGTTCAATTCCCGGCAACCACATGGTGGCTCACAACCATCTGGAATGAGGTCTGGTGCCCTCTTCTGGCCTGCAGACATACACACAAACAGAATATTGTATACATAATAAATAAATAAATATTAAAAAAAAAAAAAAAAAAGAAGGAGGCTCCAGCGCCAGTGAAGGGATGGATGTGCTAGTGAGGGTAATGGACAAGCCCTTCCGTCTTCCGTTGTCTTTATACAGGCTTCCAGCATCAGAGTAAAGGTGTCCCTTCAAGTCTCAAGACCTGGATTACAGGCCTGTGTCTTTCCGCCTCAAGATCCGGATGACAAGTGTGCACTCCATTTCCGGAGTTTAGTTCATTCCAGATACAGTCAGGTTGACAACCAAGAACAACCATCGCAGTACACATAAACTTTATTCTTAGTTTTATCTCAAAGGTTCTAGTATGCTGTACTTTCATTTTCATTGCTTCTAGGAAATATAAATGACCTGAGTCCTTCCATGAGCCACTCAATTCAAGAGTGCATTGTTCAGTCTAAGAGTTTCTGGAGTTCCCGTAGCTTCTCTTGTAAACTGGTTTCTAGTTTATTCTACTGCAATCTAATAAGATAGAAGGGGTTATTTTCATTCTTTCATATTTGTTAAAGCTTGCTTTGTAAACTAGAATGTTGTCTATTCAAGAGGGAGTTTCATGGGATTGTTTTCTGTACCTATTAATAGACTGTGTCAAGTCTGCTTCCGTTGTCTGCTTAATTTACACTGTAGTTTGGTGGACGTTTCTTTTAGATGAGGATTGGGTGTTGAATCACCTACTGTTCTATAGAACCTATCTGATCTTTTATTAATAAGCTAGGAGCCCCAACAGTGCATATGTACTAATAACTACCACACCTTCCGCATGAATTCCCTTTTTCATTAATGCAGACAGTCTCCGCTACCTCTCCTCAGGTCTCAGCGTCGCTCTGCAGGCTTGTCTTCAGTTTCTCTTCACTTGGTTGCCTGTTTTCAACCTTTGACTCTCTGTGGATGCCCAGGAGAAAAATCTGGATCTAGTTTTCCTAATCGAATCAGCTATTTCGAGCCTTTTTGTTGATGAGCTGAGGCTATTTAAATGTCTGGTTGTTACTGAGGGATGCTCACTGATTTCAAACATTTTGTTGGCTGTATTGGTTGATTTTTTTTTCTCCTCTGTGAGGATCAGGAGTTTGCTGGTTGCTGTGTTGAACATCACGGGCTTTTCCTGTTCTCCTTTGCTAATCTACTTCTCTCAAGAAAGTTGCTCTTTCCTGCGCTCTTCCGATTGAGACAATCTTTCTTCCTCCCATAGGCAGGATTCCTTCAGCTGTCTTCTGCGGCACTGACTGATGGTCACGGACCGTGTTAGTGTGTGCTTGCCTTGTAATGTTCTTATTTCTCTATCAGCTGTGAAAGACGGCTTCATGGTAGACAGACGTTCTGGGTGGCAGGCGGTTATTTTAAGGGCTTGAATTATATCATTCCATGCTTTTCTGGCCTTCCAGATGAGTGAAGGGACATCTAATGTTTCTTCCTATGTAAGCTGGCATTTTCCCTTCCAGCTTTTCATATTGCTTCTTTGCTGTGTTTAACATCTTGTCTTTAATATATCAGGATGTTCTTTAATGTTGAGGATTCTTAATGCCTCTTGCATTTGAATATCCATTTTTTTCCAAATTTAGAAACTTTTCTGTCATAATTTCATTGAATAGATTCTCTTTGCCTTTAGGTTTTTATTTTTTTATTTTTCGAGACAGGGTTTCTCCGTAGTTTTTTTTTTTTTTTTTTTTTTTTTTTTTTTTTTTTTTTTTTTTTTTTTGTTTTTTTTTTTTT
>NW_026067913.1:9385870-9466895 GCF_014885135.2 Alexandromys fortis | reverse complement strand
TTTTTTTTGGTTCCTGTCCTGGAACTAGCTTTTGTAGACCAGGCTGGCCTCGAACTCACAGAGATCCGCCTGCCTCTGCCTCCCGAGTGCTGGGATTAAAGGCGTGCGCCACCACTGCCCGGCTTGTTTTTTTTTTTTTTTTTAATCTATGTTCTTAGTATCCTGTGGATTCTTAGGCTTGATAATATCCCAGGGTTCTTGGATACTGTAGACATGCTGCATTTTCTTTTCTTTCTTTATGGATGTTAGAACATAGTGTTTCATCCACTGTGCCCTGCTTTTATTTGAGTCATTGAGTCCTTGGACATTGGAGACTGTCCTCAAGCTGTGCTGGGGGACAGCAGTTGAGCTTGTGAACTCATTTCATCGCTATGGTTTATGGCGCTGTTGAACCTGTTTTGAGCAAGTGTCTGATGTGCACCAGACCTGTCTTCTCTTTACATGTTTATTGTCTTACCTTCTATGGGAGCCAGGAGCCTCTGCTAGACACATTTAGCTTTGCAGTCCTGGCTGGGCAAGTTCCCTCCTCCTCCCAAGACTTCCCAGATGATACTCCCCCTTGTGGCTAATTCTATGGTAGGGTTAGCCATAGAGGAGGGCTGTCCCTTGCAAGTGTGGTCTGCACAGAGGCTCTGTCTTCATACCTTCAAGATCTTCTGAGTAGTGATCCCCCTGGTGGGAGGATTCTGCTGCTTTGTCAAACCGCTGCAGCTTCAGCACCTGAGTGTTCTACAGCAAACAGTCGGCTCCAGAGGTTGATTCAGCCTGAGGGATAGCAAGCTCCTGAGTCATTCTTGGTTGATGAGACCTGTTCCCAGTCATCGAAGACGGGGCTGTCATTCCCTACACACTTGACTGCCTGGCCTGAGCATCTTGCTGCCTGCACATTTTGGTTTTTCAGAGCTGAAGCCAGCCTGATCTGTAAAACTGGCTCTCAAGGCTGTTTCTCACCCTGGAGCTCAGAAAGTTAAATTCAGGCTCCCCTGTAGTTGTCCCCTGTTCTTGGGTCCCTGTGTAGAGGTTAGCTTTAAACAAATAGGAACCCTTTCACAATGGTAACTGGCCACAGCCCTCTGAGTCACAGTGGGTGACAAAATAGGATTCCTCTGACCGCTAACTTGTCTGCCAGAGAAACTAACTTTTGAGGGCTTCAGGCTAGCTTTGTGAGGACAGGAACCAAGCTTACCTTCTAGATAAAGCTTCCACTTCCCCTCCTCCTATCAACGAACCCCTTCTAACTTTTGAAATGCAGCAGGCTTTTGGACGCCTCTAGCCTGTTAGCTCCTGGCTGGTTTTAAACGCCCTTCTGCAGTCTGGTTTGCGAGAGACGTTGGTCAACGCTGTTTTGATAGTGTTCATCTTCTGCTACCCTGTGACCTTAACACGTTGCATCTCTGCCAATCCCTGAGTCGAGATCAGCACAGCCATCTGCTTCTGCCAATCTGTTCCTGGACTGCCAAAAAAATTTCCCCGCATTATTTATAGCGTAGCCTCCTCTGCCGGTTGGCTCACCTACCCGGCTCTCACAGTGGTATGTCGGAGAGTCACTCCTGACCTCCTGGGAGTACCGGGCTCTCCCTTCCCTTTCCTCACACGACTGAGGTCTTGATTTTGTTTTTCCTTCAGAAGCTGAGGGTTTGAGGTCTGAACTTGTTACTAAAGTTTCCTCCTCACCCTATACTGGCCATCTTTTCCTCCCCTCCCAGAGGATGCCCTAAGTTTTCCAAAATCATCCCTCCATCTGTGGATTTGATACAGGATTTTGATCCACGTCACCTCTCCTCTTCAAATTTCTCTTTACTTATTCTTCCTCGAAGTATACTCATATTTTCTGAGTTTTGATTTTTTAATTTTTTTGTGTGTGGATGTTTTGTCTCATCTGTGTCCATGTTCCATGTATATGCCTGATGCCAGAAAAAGAAGGTGTTGAATCCCCTGGAACTGGAGTTACAGACAGTTCTAAGCTGCCATGTGGGAGCCAGGAATTGAACCCGGGTCCTCTGGAAGAGCAGCCAGTGCTCTTAACCACTGAACCATCTCTCCAGTCCCATATCTTTTAATTTGAAAGTATGGCCCGTGAGTACTGCCTTCCTAAAGTCCCTTTTCCCCTCTACCTTCTTTAAAAGGTTATCTATACTTATAAAAAAAGTCAGATTTCCATTGAATTGTGAAGGTGTTTGTCTTCCATAATTCTAAGAGATTTGTACTCAAATAATGTCCATAGTGACCTCCTAAACAACAATCCCAGTGTTCTGTTTGTTTTCCCTTTCTTCTTCCTCTTTACCCCCTTTCTTCCTTCCTTCCTTCCTTCCTTCCTTCCTTCCTTCCTTCCTTCCTTCCTTTCCTTCCCTTCCCCTTCCTTCCTTCCTTTCTTTCTTTCCTGCTGAACAGTGAACCCAGGCTGTCCACATGCAACACAAGGGCTGAACCACTGAGCCATGCCCCTACCAGGGCTTTATATCCAGTGGCGGATATTTCCCACTCCAGCTACTCTGAGTTTAGCTCTTCTCTGGAATCCATAAAGTCATTCTCTTGAATTTTTTTCTGTTCTGCACATTCTTTGTCATCTTCTTAATACTGTCTTTTAGCCTCTTTTTAAATATTCACTTAGTCTGCTATTTCTCTCTCGCACGCTCTTAGTTTTTAAAGACAGGGTTTCTCTGTGTAACAGCCCTAGCTATCCTGGAACTCACTTTGTAGATCAGGCTGGCCTCAAACACACAGAGATCTGTCTGTGTCTGCCTCCAGAGAGCTGGGATGAAAGGCGTGTGCCACCATGTCCAAGATCTCCTATTTCTTAACTCACATCCTCTGCTTGTTTTTTTAGCCCTAATGGAAACTTGGGTAAAGACATCCCGTTTAGGACTGAGTGCTCCAAAGCCTCTCACTCTCTGCACATTGTCCATTTGTGGGTCTCTGTGTTAGCTCCCATCTACTGGAGAGAAAGCTTCTTTTATGCGGGCTGAGCAAGCTACTGATAAATGGGCAGAGGATACGTCACCAAGAGTCATTTCTGTTATAAGGAGGCCACTAGATAGTTCCTGATTGCTGAGCCTCGAAATAATCACACAGAAAGTATACTATTTAAAACACTGCTTGGCCCATTAGCTCTAACTTCTTATTGGCTAACTCTTACATCTTAATTTAACCCATTTCTATTCATCTATGTATTGTCATGTGGCAGTGGCTGACCCGGTAAAGTTTCCAGTGTGTGCCACTGGCGGTGGCTCCATGGCTTCTCTCTAACTCCACCTTTCTTTCTCCCAGTATTCAGTTTAGTTTTTACCACCTAGCTAAATTCTGCTCTGCTATAGGTCCAAAGCAGTTTCTTTATTCATTAATGGTAATCACAGCATACAGAGGGGACTCCCACATCACATGTCATGGCTATAATTCTTTTTTTCTTTTTCTTTCTTTTTTCTTTCCCTCACCTCCCCGATACAGGGTCTCTCTGTATAACAGCCCTGGCTGTTCTGGAGCTTGTTCTGTAGACGGGGCTGGCCTCTAACTCAGAGGTCTGCCTGCATCTGCCTCCTGAGTGCTGGGATTAAAGATGTGCACCACCACTGCTTCACTGTTATGTTTCTGTACAAGGATAGTAGTAGCAAGTTTTCCCTGAGTGAGGCCCATGACCTATCTAGTCTCAGGTTCTTGGCCACTTCATCAGTGTCATGTTCTCTCTCATGGAGTGGACCTTAAATCCACTGGTTGGTTAATTCCATAACGCTTGTACCTCTATTGCACCAGTATATCTTGCAGGCCGGTCACTGCTATCATCACAGGACTGTATCTTGGAGATATGGATGATTACTTCTCTTCTTCAGTAGCATGTAGAAACTTTCCACTACCATGGACACTAAACAGCAAGCATGAAGCTTCTAGTCAGGCACCAGTGTACCCTCTCTGTGTTCTCTGGCATGTGTAAGCATTGTCTTCAGGTTGTGGAGAGTAACCAGTAGACCTGGAAATAGCCAGTGATATTGGGGGGTTTCCATGGACCCCTTTGGGCAATGACTCCACAAGCTGTAACCCATTCCTGGCACTGGAGATTTTACTTGGTGACACAGATCAACGGGGACCTTGATAGATAGAAAAAGGCCCACTGGGTAGGCCGGCTTTCCCCCGCAAAGCAAGTATAGCATCCGAGGAGTCTTTTGACTGGCAGCAGAGCCGCAGGCTCACACAGCACATGGCCTCTGAGAAAGGTTAAGACATGATAGACAGCAGCTTCCCATATCCCGACTGCCCAGATTCCACATTTAGTGTTTGCTATATTTGCTTCACTAGCTGTATCCTCATCTTTCCACCCCAGGAACAAGGATTATCTGCTTTCTGGGTATTCTAATCCCCCCCCCCCCCCCCCCCCCCCCCCCCCCCCCCCCCTCCCCCCCCCCCCCCCCCCCCCCCCGCTACTTCTACAGTGCTGTTTTTAACCTTTCTTTTGGCTCTGTTCCTTGCTAACTGTTTTGGCATCCCCGATGTTATAGCCTTCTTGAGACTGGATCTGTGCCTCTGGGTTTAGAGCATCTTCACACTTGTCAGAGCAGGCAGTCAGTGAAGACCGGGTGGTTACATTTTGTCTTCGTTTCATCTATACTTTCATAATTAACATTGCTTCATATTTCTTTGTGGGTAAATTTTCAGGTACCTCAAACCCCAACGGATTAAAATACGAATTTGCCTTTCCAGTAATACATGAATTACATTTTAGAGTGATTTTAAATCCCTTTTTATATAGTCCCATAACCAACCAGCTGCTCTGAAGTACAGTTTTCTTTGAAATATCAGTCACTACCTAATTAAGATCATTGCTATGCTTACAGAAACCCACCAACCTATTACAAGTGAGCACTAATCTCCTTGTCTACGCTATTTTAAAGAAATTGCCTCTTTGCCACTAAATTCTCTTTTCTCTGTAATCCCGTGTACTGCAACCTGGGTAATCCTTCTAAACCTTTAAATTTTGTTAATTTAGTTTATATGTGTACACGCACAAATCCACGCAGGCACATGTGGAGGCTAGAAGGGACATCCAGAGAGGGCAACATCAGGACGCTATCCTCAACTGTCTCTCTACCTTGTTTCTAAGACGGTGCCTGTCACTGAACCTGTGGCTCACTTTAGGGTTATCAGGGAGAGCAGCAGTCCCACAGATCTGTGTCCCCGCCCCGCTAGGGCTGAGGTTGTAAATGCTGGGACTGCTGGCTTCTATATGGGTGCTGGGGATCTGCATGCAGGTCCTCACACGGTCACAGCAAGACTTTACCCAGAGCCAGCTCCCGAAACCATCTCTACTCATGACATTTTCCTTTCAAAGCCTTCAGTGGCATCTTGTTACCGGTTAGTCCAAAGCTTGAAATTCCTTCTCCATCCCTAGGACAGAGGGAAGGTCTTTTCATTCTCCAAAGGTTGGCCAGATTGTCATGACTTAAGTTTTTTTTTTTTTTTTTTTTACTATAGTGTGTGTGTGTGTGTGTGTGCTATAGCACACTTGTGGAGGTCAGAGGACAACTTTTCCAAGTTGGTTCTCTCCTTCAACCTTAGTGTGGGTCCCGGGATCAAACTCAGCCTTTACCAGCTGAGCAATCTCGCTAGCCTGTGCAGAGAACTTAGACAAAAATGAGGATACTAACAGAGACTTACATAGATTTAATCTACATGGGAAGTAGAGAAAGACAAGATCTCCTGAGTAAATTGGGAGCATGGGGACCTTGAGGGGAGGGTTGAAAGGGGGAGAAGAGAGGCAGGGAAGGGAGCAGAGAAAAATGTAGAGCTCAATAAAAATCAATGAAAAAACAAAGAGAGAGAGAGAGAGAGAGAGAGAGAGAGAGAGAGAGAGAGAGAGAGAGAGAGAGAGAGAGAGAGAGAAGAGATGCACCATGGGGGAGGGAGGGGCTCCTGACAGTAACAGAAGTTCAGGATGGGCCTGGGCCTTCTCAACCTGCCCTCCTTAACTGTTGGGTCACGTAGATCACCCAGAATGATCTCCTGTTCTATGACTAGCAAGCACAACCTGTGTGGGGAGGCAAAAAGCTTTAGCTACACATTCGGAGCATCTAGGCTATGGACGTCTCCGGTCGTCCAGCCAGAGTGTGCTCCTCAGTTCCCGGAAGCAGTGATGGTTTTTCAGTGGTGTCCCCTCTGTGGATTTTCTCACTTATGACAATCTTGACCTGTATTTAAACCCAAGTGCCCGCCACCTTTCTTTCCTTGAATCGTCATCTCATTATGTAACCCTGGTTTGCCTGGGACTCTGCTGACCAGGTCAACCGTGAACTCAGAGACATCTGCATGCCTCTCCCTCCTGTGTGCTGAGACTAAAGGCACCATGACCTGCTCTAGGAGTAACATGGGAAGTAGAAAAGGTTCATCCTTGTGTTACCAGGGCTCCAGGGGGCAGACTGACTTCCTCTAGTCAGCTTGTCACCTCCTTTTTTCTGTCTCCTTCTGCAGTTTAGGTTTGTTTCGGTTTTTTTTTTTTTTTTTTTTTTTTTTTNTTTTGGTTTTGTTTTGTTTTTACTGTTTGGGGGCCCACCACCCAGCTCCCAAATAAATATATGGGGACTTACTTATTCTTACTTATGAATACCCTACCTTAGCTTGTTTCTAGCCAGCTTTCGAACTTAAATTATTCCATTTCTCTTTAAGTACGTTTTGCCTCTGGGCGATTTACTTTATATCTTTCTTTCCTTCTTACTCCTTGGCTGACTGTGTGGTTTGGTGGCTGGACTCCAGGTCCTCCTCTCCTTCTCCTTTTCTCACTTCTTGTTCTCTTTTCTCGAGTCTAGATTTCTCCTATTTATGCTCCCTGCCTGGCAGTTCTGCTTATCCCTCTCCTGCTACTGGCCTTCAGCTCTTTAATAGATCATTCAGGTGTTTTAGACAGGAGCAGTAACACAGCTTTACAGTTAAACAAATGCAACATAAAAAAACCAAGACATCTTTGCATCATTAAATAAACATTCCACAGCATAAATGAATATAACACATCTTAAACTAATACTCCACAACATGGGCCCCCTTTCCCTCACCAAATCCTAGTCCACTCAGGCCCTTTGAAGTCTAGCGTCATTCAGCAAATCCCTCTTCTGCCATGACCAGTGTCCTGCACTAACACCCACCTGAAGACCTTGGCCATTGGTGTCTATACTGCTTTCAAGAACCCAGTCGGGACCCTCTCCTGGGGGCTCAGCCTCTCACATAGCCCTCAGATGCCTAGTGCTCTCCTGAGACCCCTGCCCACCCTTCTAAAACCTGAGACACACATGCTCTGGCTATTTATTGTACTTACCAGCTTTTAATGTCACCTCCAAGGACTGCTTGGAATTCCAGCTCACTGGCATTCAGGTAGGATAGAGAAGGGTTTGCTGCTTCCTGGTCCCCTCTGACACGCATAGCAGGGACCACAGCAGGGACCACAGCAGGCTCTACAGAGCTCAGAAGAAGCTTTTGGGACTTAGCATTCCTCTTTCATGCTAGTGTTACTGAGACTTGTCATGCAAGTGTCAGGGGTGGGGACCCACATTACGACTCTCCAGAAGGAAGCCAGTATTCTCTCCACCTTCTAATTGTGTGGCTAGGTTATATCTGGAGATCTGCAGGCTCCTGTATCCTTGGACTCTGACGCCCTCAATGTGTCTTGCCCTGGCTTGCTGCTCACCTGGCATAGGGACATTCTTCCTTGGGGAATCCCTTCTCTTCCTGAGCCTTGTGAAACTAATTTATTCATAGTTAATAACTTTAAAAAAACAACAGTTAAAAGTAGGACCATGTGGTTGTGGTGATGCATGCCTTTATTAATCACTTGAGAGACAGGGAGAGGAGTAACTCTGTGAGTTCATGGGCAGCTTGGTCTACATAGTGGGTTTGAGGACAGCCAGGGCTACACAGTGAGACCCTGTCTAAAACAAAAAGGCTGCTATTTATCTCAAAATTTACTGTTTGAGTCACATACCACACAACTGCTTTATTCTGAGATGGGTTCGGGGGGATTGCTAACAAAGCTTGGTGCATCAGAATTCATATTTGTAAACACAATTCATGCACTCTTGTTTCATAGTTTATTTTTAGAAAGATTCAGATATGTTTCCTTACATGGTACTTAACTTCTGTATTTTAAGGATATTTGCTTTTTGAACATTGTTTTATAGACAAAACTTTTTTGTTTAGTTTTTATTGAGCTATACATTTTTCTCCACTCCCCTCCCTTCCTCCCTGTCCCGTCCTACCCTCTCCCGTGACCTCTCACACTTTCAATTTACTCAGGAGAGCTTATATAGACAAAACTTTTATACAAATACAGCTGCACTATAGTAGAAAGACACTACAGAGTGAACCCTGAGACAACACACGAGTCCTTTGCCCTCCGTATAGCATTCCTCTGGTGTCTTCCATTATAGCAAAACAAGGTGCAGCTATATTTAACTTGCTTCCTGTAGCTCCAACCTTTATAACTAAGAAATCCACTGTGCATTAACAATATAACTGAACCAACATCAAGAGTGTTCTGGCCACTGGCACACCGCCACCGCTGCCTCTGACAGAGCTCACTGAGAACTCCCAAGCGTGGTAACAGACGCAGCAGTGTGGCAAAGCTGTAGGAGATAAAATATTTAGACTGTATGCTGTCTGCCCACGCTATTCTGCCTCTCCGTGTTAATATACTCTTACAGTCCAGAAATAAAAAGTACTCAATCTCATAGTACATCATAGGTTTCAAAATGGTACAAGTCTAATACGAAGGGTGATGGCAACAGAAATTCCCATGGGGCTGAAAGAGACTGCCTGAGGCCACAGAGCAAACGGAGATGGATTTAGAGTGGGAAAGATGGTAATGAGGTAAGTGTGCGACCTGGAAAATGGTGCTAGACCCGTGCTAAAGATGCTCTGAGGGCAGTTGGGTGGGGGGGAGTTTTGAAAGGTGAGCTGGAGCCATTACAGAAGAGCAGGCCAGGTGGGGTAGGCCAAGGGCTGCCAGGCCTGTCTAATGGACATGTCATGATGGGACCCACATGATGGAAGGAAAGGACCAACTCCTGCAAGATGTCCTTTGACATCCACATTGGCTTTGTGGCATACATCCCCCCTCCGCCAACTATAAATAATGACAAAAGAACAGAACAAAACCCCTTGACTCCAGCCTTAGAAGTCTGGACTTGGTTCTGAGTGATGGGTGTGGGATTCTGGTGAGTGCAAAAGTCATCTGGCAGGAAGATTGGTGACTCTAAGACTGTGATTTAGATCTGCATTCAACAGATTCCCTTGGTGAGTCTGGGACAGGTGAGATATTATCTTCTACAAAAACTTAAGAATCCTTACTGTTGCAAGACTGGTGGTTTGAATGAGAATGCCCACCACAGGCCCATATGTTTTTTTTTTTTTTTCAAGACAGGGTTTCTCTGTGGCTTTGGAGCCTGTCCTGGAACTAGCTCTGTAGACCAGGCTGGTCTCGAACTCACAGAGATCCGCCAGCCTCTGCCTCCCGAGTGCTGGGATTAAAGGTGTGCGCCACCATAGCCCGGCAGGCCCATATGTTTGAATGCTTGAACCCATTGGTGGAATTGGTTGGGAAGGATTAGGAGGTGTGGCTTTGTTGGAGATGTGTCGCTGACAGTGGCTTTGAGGTTTCCAAAGCTTATACCATTCCCTCTCTCTCTCTCTCTCTGCCTCATGGTTACTATCTCAATATGTAAGCTCTCAGCTATTGCTCCAGCATTACGTTTGCCTGTTTGCTGCCATCCCATTGCAATACCATGATAGTTATGGAATAATCCTTTGAAACTGTAAGGAAGCCCCCAATAAACTATTCTGTAAGCTCCCTTGGTCATGGTGTCTCTTCACAGCAATAGGAAAGTAATGAAGACAGATTTAAATTGTTCTATAAGCTCTGAAAACTTTTTTTTTTTTTCGAGACAGGGTTTCTCATTATAGCCTTGACTGTCCTAGAACTTGCTCTGTAGACCAGGCTGGCCTTGAACTTATAGAGATCTACCTGCCTTTGCCTGCTGAATGCTGGGATTAAAGGTGCACCACCACTACCCATTCTGAAAACTCTTAACTTTTAGGTTCACAGATCTCTTCTCTGACCTTACTTAATTTTTCTTCAGAATTTTTCTTTAGTAATTCCAATTGTTTTTCATATTTTGTTTATTGGCTGATTTTGTGTCTGGGTGCACAAGTGTCGCAATGTACCTGTGGAGGTCAGAGGAAAATTTGGAGTTGGTGCTTAACTTCTGCCACGTGAGTCCCAAGAATTGAACTCAGATCACTAAGCTTGACAGCGGGTACCTTTAGCCCTGAGCCATCCTGCTGGCCTCCTGTTTATGTACTGAAGAGCACCTTTGCTCAACGATGCTTCTTGTCTTTCTACTTCTCTGCTATATTTAAGAGTTTTTGGCCTCTTGGACTTTGCTCTTTCTTTGCAAGTTATTACCCAAGGTTCTGCCTTATGAATAGTGTCTGTGTTAATGATCAGTTGGCTCCACACTGACAGAATAAAAGTTACCAACAGCAATATCAAGCACTACAGCATTCTCCACCACTTGTCTTGGAGAATAGCAACCACACTGTTATCATAAGAGAACGTCATATTAATTTTTACTCTTGGTGATCAGAACTCACTAGTTGATTGACTATGTCAGGAACCTTAACTCCAACCTCAATGTGTAGACTTTGTCCTGCACATAAAGAGTTACAACAGCTTCTAAGCCGTGCAGTACCATAGATAAACATGTTCTAGAAACAGTGCCTTGAAGACAGCTTGCAAGAAGATATATGAGCTATAGGTTGTGGGGCTGCAGAGATGGCTCTGTGGTTATGAGCAGTGGATACTCTTCTAAAGGACTTGGGTTCAGTCCTCAGCAACCACATGGTGGCTAACAGTCAGGTAATAATTGTCTGTAACTCTAATTCTCAAGGATCTGATGCTGTTTTATGGGCTGTATAGGCACTACATGCATGCCTCTGCCCTTCTTTTTCTAATTTGAAGTAAGGATAAAGGCACGTTTCAATTTGCTTTATTTATTTATTAAATGACGTGTGTGCATGTGTGCACATGCTTGAATGCAGGGCAGAGTCCTGGAGCCGGAGTTACAGGATGCTGAGAACGGCCCGACTTGGGTGCTGGGAGCTGAACCCTGGTCTTAACCACTAAGCCACCTGCTCAGCTCCCTCATTTTACTTTACACGAATGTGTTCCAGACATTAAAACCACATCTGTTGCATCTTACATGTATTTTCCACAAGTGGTTCCAGGATTCTAAACGGAAAGATTAAAAACATTTAGGGGTCTTGGGGAGATAGCTCAGAGGCTAAGAGCATGCATTGCTTAACTCAGCACCCACATCAGGCACAGTCACCTGCATCTCCAGTTCCAGGGGAGCCTCTATTCTCCAAGGGCCCCTGCACTCATGTGGACATACCAACGGACAAACACATGCACACACATGAGCACGTGTGTGCGCGCACACACATACACACAAAAGAAAAAAATAAATCTTTGAAAAATATTTAGGAAGTATATTATTTGAAACATTCTATAATCTTAGAAAAACCGAGGGATGAGGCATGTATGTTAGGGGCAATTTTGTTCGCGCCTAATTTAGTAACTAAACCAATGAACCAGCAACAAGTCTCAGTGTAAGTCAGAGGAAGGAGATGACTCTTCCATGGTGGATGACCTGGGGAAAAAAGCATCTTTCTTTCTATAGTGCTACCTTCATTATAGATATGAAAATAAAATGTGTATACTGATGGGTTTTTGAGCCCCTTGGACAAAAAAGCTACGAAAAGCAAAGGTGAAGTAATTTCCAAATCTATAATTTTTCTGCCTACCCCATCTGTCATCGTTTCTAATTATCAACCTTCCATGAACTTGACTACCTCTCTCCACAGGTACCTCAGGCGGCTTTGTGAGGAGAATTCTTGAACTCCATGTAGGGTTGTGAGTCAGCATTTTACAGAGGCATAAAACCAAGATGATTTAAAGTAAGCAATGTAATCTTTTTGAAAGACATGCGCATGTCCTTGAGGAGATTTAAGGAAAACTGGGGTTTCTAAGCTTATAAATAGTTTATCACATTTCAACAACTGCATTGTGAATCAATAAAGCAGAAGTTAAGAATAATGAGCTCAAGTTATTGATTCTCAAGTTTCAAAATAGAACAGTACAGGAAAGCTATAAAAAAGGAATTTCGGGCATGTGTGCAAGAGGAATTTAAAATGTCAGGAGAGGCCAAGGGACACCTAAGACACTGGGAGAGTCTAGCGACGTCCTCAGGTGTCTAAGTCTGCTAATTAGAAATATTTAATTTTCAATTTAAAAATACCTTGGAGTTTTTAATATTTATCTTTACTTTTTATTTATGTGTATGCCTGTGCACCTGGGAGCCGTCCAATCCCCCAGAGCTGCAGGTGCAGACTGCTAGGACCCATCGTGCTGGGCACTGAGTCCAGGGCCCCTGGGAGAGCGGCAGAACCTCTTCACTACCGAGCCATTGCTATGCCACAGTTTCCAATCTTAAAAACATATTTTAAAGTCAAGGCAGAGGGGTTTGTAAAAACCAGTGCTGCCTTTTATAAACGACTCATTTATTTTCCCAGTTTCTTTATTTTTTTGAGGCAGGCTGTCCTTGACTGGCTAGGTAGACCAGGATGGCCTCCAAGTGACGAAATCTGCTGTCTCTGCCTCTGAGCGTTGGGATGGGATTAAAGGAATGTGTCACTATGTCCAGCTCGGATGCAGGATTTTCTTGCCTAAACATGTTGCAGATCTGTGCCTTCAAGAGGAAGGGGACCAAACCTAAGTCCAGTCCTGTCCTTTTATACCAGGAGGCAGTTGTGGAGAGAGTCTTTCAAAACTCGATTAGGTGCGTGTATGGTCCATTGGTGTCCAGCTTTAACACTTGCCTGTTGCCGTAAGTGCCGTGCGCCACTACAACCCCCGCTTCGGCACACTTGCTGTTGGCGGCCAGCGCTTTCTCACACAGACTCACGAACTGGGAGTACAGTGCCAGGCCTTCCTCCTTCCCGGAGTTAGCGTGATACTGCATGCTTTTTCCTTTCACCCTGCCCCCGAGGGTGGCTTGAGGGATGATGAGGACGTCGCCGGGCAGGTCCAGGATGGAGACGTGCTTGCCGTTTTCCGTCTCACTTAATTTCACATTTAGCAGCGTATTAACTGGGCAGGAAAAAAGGTAAAACAGTTTGAAGTGAAAAACAAACATGAAGAAAATCATCAATGTTTTACTTGTTACCAAGTTTCATATTTAAAACCTGGTTTTAAAACCTAGTCTCTGGGGCTGGAGAGAGGTGGCTCAGCGGTTAAGAGCATTGCCTGCTCTTCCAAAGGTCCTGAGTTCAATTCCTAGCAAGCACATGGTGGCTCACAACCATCTGTAATGAGATCTGGTGCCCTCTTCTGGCCTTTGGGCATACAAGCAGACAGAATATTGTATACATAATAAATAATAATAATAAAAAAAAACAACCCCTAGTCTCTGTAGGTTTAAAAGGATTTCACTAAATGGCACAGCCCTAGAGTGCGCATGTGCGCACATGCGCATATACACACACCCCAGAAAATTCTGAATTTCATACAGAAAATACCAAGGTGCTTCAAATCTGACCCAACGATCAGGCTCTCCCACACAGTTCACCCAGGAAGGTCTACATTCAAAGAATTAACTGTACACTAGAACCCTGAGTATTGCTGTCACTGGGGAACATGTGAATGTTTGTTTCTCTGATCCTTTTATTTCATAAGCAAATACCAACTGGTTCAATTCCACTATAAACCAGATGATTTTGTAATTTCACAATTTAAGGCAATATTAACATGGCCTAACATTTTATAAACAAGGCCTATTAGGGAAATGCAAATTCATTATTACAAAAGAAAAGTAAACAAAAGATACAGAGCCACTGGCAGCATAAATGTATATGTGTATACAAGGGAGGCTGGAGGGAAGACTCGGTTGTTAAAAGCTCTGACTACCCTCCCAGAGGGCTGAGATTTGGTTCCCAGCATCCACATGGCAGCTAACAACAGTCCCTGACTCCAGTAGCCAATGCACTATTGTGGCCTCAGCAGGCAACACACTCACACACTCACGTGGAACACAGGCATATGTGCAGGCTATTATACAGAAAAGCCAAAAAAAAAAAAAAAAAAAAAAAAGAAGAAGAAGAAGGAAAAAAGAAAAAAGAACAGGTAGTAAAGTAATTCTGTAAGCCTCACACTCCTGTCCTCTGAAAGGCATACTTTCACCATCAGGCACGGTAGGGCAAGCCTTTCACCTCAGGCAGACTGATCTCTGAGTTCCAGCCCAGCCTGGGATTCAGAGACTTATTTAAGGCACGTTTTCTGGTCTGGTTGATTTCACCACTATACACCACTACACACCACACACTACACACAGCAAGGACTTGGTTATGATCCTACTCTACTACTCACAGTAAAACCAGCCAATTCCTAACCTCTGCTGCAAGTCCCGTCACTTCTCAATTAGCTAACATCTCTCTTTAAACACCTTTGTAGTCTTTGTGCGGAAGGTCTCTACTCACAGCCAGCGGCCCTGCTGACTACATCTCGGGAGGACAGGAACTCCCAGAGCACGTCACTGCAAACAGCATTACTACTTAGCTACCCAGGCCTCAGGCTTTGGCAGAGTGAGTTAACAAGTCTGGGTTAACAGCAATGAGCAGCCATACCATTTTTATTATACTTTCACACACCTCCCTCTACTGGCTGTGACTGAGAACTCACATGTCTGCACGTAAAAATAAATACAGCACAAAGACAAACAGAAACGAGATGATATTAATAGCATGTTAGAAACTTAAAGGATGTAAGATGGGTTATTAGATTCCCCAGTGACACAGAAAGGAAACCAAGCGTTGACAGACCCCCAACCTACTTTTATACTGAAGATGAACTGAGGAAGAGTCTCTACACTTCTATGTTAGCTACGGTACTTCAGACTTCATAGACATAACTGGTTATGTCCATGAAGGTCTGATCCATGAGTAAGTATGAAGTGGGCTTTAAGAGAACCTCATCACACCAGTTCACTCATGGACTAGAGAGACGTACAAACTAATCTCTCAATATATGTTGGTTTGTTAAACTATTTGCTAAAAGACTTAGGGAAGGTGTTCTCTTTGTTTTCAATAGTCTTAAACACGTGTTTAGAGGGAACTCATAAAGACAAAGGTAGAAACATATAGGTTTAGTCACTATAAAAAAAATGCAGCTTGGGTTTGGTGGGCTTACTTTACCCCATTATGATTAAGACATCATAAGACAACTTTGCAAAGTCAATCGTTTTTGTTTGTTTTGTTTCTTCAAGACAGGATTTCTCTATGTAACAGTCCTGGAACTCCCTCTGTAGACCACGCTGGCCTCAAACCCAGAAATCCACCTGCCTCTGTCTCCTCAGTGCTGGGATTAAAGGCACGTGTTACCACTGCCTGGATACAAATGACCAGCATCTTATTTTGTATTTGAAGCATCTTACTACAGTCCTTTGGCCAACAAAGATGACCAAGGTAAAATACTAATTTAGGCAAATGAGCAGAATGTCCGACACCTCCACGTTAGGACCTGAGAAAGACCTCTAGCACAGGAGCTGCATCTCCTTTTCTTAAGCCTTCGAAGGCTCCTTATCCCCCAGGTTCAGACTCCAGACTCTGAGTTACTCGCTTTCCATCCACACCTGTTTTCATGCCTTGACAAAGTTGTCAAGCAAGTCTGATTACCAGTGTAAAGTTTGCTTTGACTTTTTGACTAAGGTGTTGTCAATGGGCTATCTGCCTGCGAGTTCCATTTTCATTACTCTGATCTTGTCTAGATTAACTTCTGTAAGCTTTAACTATCTGTTTGTATTGTTTTTTCTTTGGTGACATGGCCAGCTCTCTTGTTCAGGCTGTCCTCCAAGCCCAGGATCAAGGGATCCTCCTGTCTCAGCCCTCTGTAGCTAGAGTGATAGGCACATGCTTCTGACTATTTACTACTCTGACTAACATGTGCCGTATTTTACCAATGAGGAGCACATAAACTACCCCTCAATCTTAGGAATAGTTCCATTATCTCAGGTTTATTTCTGAGCATAATCTTTGAACCAAATACTGCCTTGTAACAACACGTGACATGATTCAGTCCATCTGAACCCGTGGAGTTATCTATCACAAGGAATGTGCAGGGTGTGGACCGTACAGGATCCTGGAAAGCTGCAGCAGCTAAGTCAATGCTTTGTGATTCCCTGAGCATTTACTCTGTTTTCTCTACCCTCAGAGGAAGTGTGGCTGTGATGACACTAAGTTTGGTTCAAGAACCAGGAGAACTGTATTTATATATTAACACAATAACCTACATAAATGGTTGCCACAAATTCTCCTATATCAATGACATAAGGTTGAGTTGTCTGGATTTGACTGGATACACATGTTGTACATACACTGGCATCTACTGCCCCATTAGGGATGCTCTTATCTGACGGGGAGAGGGACGGGACCATGGGGGATAAGGGGGACAAGAAAGGGTAATGGGAGTAAATAAGGTCAAAATACATGATATACATCTACAGAACCTGTCATTCTGTAAGATAAGTATTAACACTCACACACACACACACACACACAGTTGTGGGGTGTGGTAAAGAAAGCAGCACAGCATTTGTTTGAACTCTGTGGCTATCCTGCTCTCAGAACCTTCCGTGCTCTGGGCAGAAGCGTGTTCTGCATACGGGGTTATGTGTCTCTTCCAAATCAGTCTACAACCACCCGCAACGCTGTGATATTTTCAGAGTTCCACCATGTGCACATGTACATTCTTTAAATTTTACAATAATATAATTAATACACCAGCACAATTCAGGATCGTGCTTCTTAGGGCTGCAGAGATGGCTCAGTAGTTACGAGCATCTGCTGCTCTTCCAGGGAACCCGGGTTCCAGTCCCAGCAGCCACACGCAGCTCACAACCCCTGTTATGCGGGTTCCAGGGGGTCTGATGCCCGCTTCTGGCCTCTGAGGGCATCGTGCACGTATGTGGTAGACATACATGCAGGAAAAACACCAACACATATTTAAAAAAGAAGAGAAAGAACCATCCACCCACCCACCCCCTGCTCCTGGAGCTGGGCCTGCAATTACCCCAGAGGCGTGGCAGAAAGACTGCACACTCAATGCCCTCCTGAGACAGAAGGAACTGAAGGTCAGCTGGGTAAATTGTCAAGACCTCGACTTAAGACTTTTAAGAAAAAAAAAACTAGTTTACAAAGAATTAGGTCTCATTATGGCATTTTTTTTTTAATTCAAAATGTTCTTGCTTGGATGTTAATTGCTAAAAAGACCTTAGGACATCGTGCAGTGGTGGAACAGGTTCCACTTTCTTAACTCGCTCTAGGCCCTGGCTGCAATCCCTAGCACTACCGCAAAACAAAACAAAAAAGTCAAAATAAAGTAAGTTATACTTCTCAGCTGCGGTTATAGGTGAGCGGCAGAGCACTTGCTCAGAGGGTACTCATCCGAGGCTCACCCCAAGCCCCTCAAACCAAAACAAAGTCCCACCAAAGCCAGCACAGTGGTGTTCACATTCTGCTCATATGCTCACTGACGGCCTCATCTTTGCACCTTTATTCATCTTACATCATAAAGCGTATGAACCCGACACCCCACAGCCCCTCACCGGGAGAAGAGAGAAAACACATACCCATCTTGGGAAGAAGCTCTTTGTCCGCCCCCTTGAAGAAGCACACATAGATCACTAGGCCTCTCTGGATCTGTGAGAAATCACCACAGGAATCTGCATTAGGAAGGCGTCTATACAGGATTGGTGCAAGGGGGGACATTTCACAGCATTTCCAAGCGTGGGGTTAAAAGTCAAGGGAGAAAAATAAAAATCATTTTGAATTCTAAGTAAATTATGGGACACCAAACTCTGCCTTGAGTTTTAATCACCATGATTATTTATTTCGGCAGAGCTTTCAGCCAGCAGCCTCCCACACCAGGCGAGGCTAGCAGGAACAGTCTGCTTGCAGGCTGACCTATCCAACGCCAAGTGCGTTTCCCTTGTACCACACTGGGCTGGTGACTAGGGGCAGGCTCACGGATGTCTTTTGATGCTCCTCTTTATTTTCCCCTAAGTTGTTTATTTAAAAGAGAGCAGTATTTCCGATTTCTACAAACTGCAGGAGACTGCTTTTTCTGTTACTGTGGCTAACGCCTTAAGTAAACCCAATGATTAGGCCTTGAAAATTACATTTATGCCAATAATTTTATATGAAAAGGTTGGTTGTTACCAGGAATATACACTTATTCATTGTATGTAGTGACTTGGGTATTTTTTACTAGTTTCTGTAAGACAGATTACAAGAAAATAAAAGCGGTGCTAAATGACTTTGACGCTACTGTTGAAGAAATCGCTGGGGCTGTGATTCCACGTTAATCTGCGTGACTCCAGGCACCTCACTTGATTCAGGAGCAGCCACAATGATTAAAGGAGCTAATAATTGCACACTACTTACACAGTGCTGAGTTCACAGTAAGTCTGACACAGGTGTTTATCAAACGCTACATAAAAATAAATTTAAAGGCAGAGGCACAGTTTACTTCACATTTTAGCTGCCAAAGCATTTTGCATCCTTCGTACACGACTGGGACTCAATTTAAGAGCTGGTGGCATTAACATTTAACTATATATTTCTGGCTCTGTTGACCTAAATGGTTTTCTGTGTAAGTACAGCTCTGCATTCATACTTGAATTACCTGGAAAAATATTTTACTTTAATTACGTGTGTGCACATGTATGTGTGTCTGCGTACAGTGTCGGATGCCTGTGAAGCCTAGAGGGGGCCATCAGATCCCAGGGGGCTGGAGTTGCAGGTCGTTGTGAGCCAGCATGTGTGCTGAGAACTGAACTCTGGTCCTGCTCAAGAGCAGCCATTTCCACAACCCAGCAGGCATATTTAAAAAAGGGCAATTGTACTTCTGGAGCAATAGGCGAGAACCTCCAATCCCATCTATGGCTATGGGACTGGCAAGGGTGTCACAGGTATCTGTACCATCAGAAGTCTCTCCACTAACAGAATCTTGAGCCCAAGTCTTCCACACAGTCACATCTGGTACCGGGATGCAGGAATCAAGTACCTAGTTATGACCAGAAACACCCACTTCCTAATCACAGTGTTACTACCTCCGAGTGTTATTCTCTTTGAATTTCAATACTAGATCTTAACTTGCGACCTAAAAATCCCTCTCTTCAAGTAAAAAAAAAAAAAATGATTTCGCCTGAAGTTTCATTGGTATACATTACAATACATTGGAAAGTAGGTAATTCCCACTGTGGCTTTAAAACGTTCAATTCCCAGGGAGGAAAACATCCCTCTGGGACAGCCAAGTCTACATGAATAAAACTAAGGCAAGGTAACTCTTCAAACAAAATGCTATTAAAAAAAAAATCAACTTTGCTAATAGACCAGAGTATAGGAAGACTAACTACTGCTCAGCTCTCTGATGTGTGGGAGGGAAGGAAAGGCCTTTGAAACACCTTTTAAATTCTATAAACACAAAAGGACAGTTTGGAAGGCTGCAGTAAAATGCAATTCTGCATCAGGCAATGTGGGGGAAAACAAAAATGACAAAGGATGGACTCTAAATGATTGAGTTTGGAATTTATCACACCAAACGGCAACAATTAAAACAGGTATTTTTTTTAGATATAAATAAATTTTCAAAACCCCAAGGAAAAGCCCTAACACAAATACGGAAGAAAAAGAATTTGAGAAATGGGAGATGGCGAAGATACTGGAAGATTGAGCGATTTATTATTTATTTACTTAAAGGAGGCTTTTCTCCGCGTAGTCCTGGCTGGCCTGAAACTCGGTTCGTAGACCTGGATGGCTTTGAACTACCTCTGCCTCTTGAGTGCGGGGATTAAAGGCAATGCTGCCACCACACTCGGTGACATTAGAGTTTTGAATGCTTGGTTTAAGGTCACCCACATACACTTGGTTTAAGTTCACGATGACAGATCTATGTTAAAGAATGCTCGATATGAAGCCTAATTTAGTGGAGGTGAATGAGATTCTCTAAAAATTCTGAGTACAGTTCGGCGGGGCGGCTTACGCTGTTACCCCAACACTTAAGACAGATGGAAGGCAGAAGGAGCATCCTCAGGCGGAGAGGGCTAGAGAGCCACCAGGAGCCACTCCAAAGTGACATCGAGGCCGCCCACTAGGCTGAGCAGACGGAAAGGGACACTCTTCTTCCCAGGAGAGAAGAGAGAAAGACCAGCACCACGGTGAGAGGAGGAACGGGCATTACCTCCACCCACTGCGCCGCGGCGTCCCCGTCAGCCGGGCGCACTTGTAGATGAGCGTGCAGGCACTGCTGCAGGAGCGCGCGGGCCTGCACCGTATTGCTGCCGTCCGCCATGGCTCGGCTCCGCACTGCGCATGCACAGCGCAGGCTCTGCCCGTCACCCGTGGCTCCGCCCTAGAAGGGCGGGGCCTCTGCCGGGCTCTGCTGTGTCCTGGCTGTGCAGTTAAACCACAGCGGGTCCCTAACCGGAAGTCCCCCATAAGCGAAAGGGTTTGTGTTTAGAGAGACTTTTTTTTTGTTGTTTCTTAATCGCTTCCTAGGACATCTTGATTTTGGTTTGTTTTTGGAGGTAGAGTCTCCTGGAGCCGAGGTTGGTGATGGTAGCCCGTAGTCGAGGCTGACCTTGAACTCCTGACTCCTCGGAATTGCTGGGATTACAGGTGTGCACCCCTCCCCCACTCCCTTCGCCTCTGCTTCAAATGTTTGGAAGAAACATTTTTCACTTGAGAAAGTTTAGGTTTCTAGGTGTTGAAAAGATGTATGTCAGAGTTAAGTCCATTCAGTGCTCATTGTAAGGACAACGAGTGAAATCAGAGACAGATTTAAAGCTGTGGGTGGAACAGCCCTTCACAGTGGTCACCTAAGACTACTGGAAAACAGATATTTACATTATGGTTTCTAACAGTAACAACATTACAGTTAGGAAGTAGCAACGAAAATAATTTTAGGGTTGGGGTCTCTACAACTGTGTTAAAGGGTCGCATCATTAGGAAAGTTGAAAATCAGTTAACTAGAGCTAGAAATCTCTCAAAAATATGCCTTGCCCATTCAATAAAGCAGTGCTGTTTCCTGTATCAGAAATGCTTCAAAACATTCTGATTCCGTAGTTGCAGAAGGGTGTTAATAAGCTATGTGAATGCACTTTTGGAGACCAATTCTTTATTATTTATTAAATTTTCATTTATTTTCATACACTTTAATTAAAATATAATCACATCACTTTCCTCCCTCAATCCCTCCCGAGTCTGTTCCCTCCATCTCTTTCCGTTTCCTCCCACTTACACTAGTAACCTCTTTTTTCCAGTGGTTGTAGTCACAGATATATGTTTGCACAAACACATGAATACTGCCCGCTGAGTCTGTTCTGGTCTTGTGAATACGGTTTCAGAACTGATCCCTTTGTATTGGGTGACCAGTTAGGGGGCTCGTTCCCAGGAGATGTCAATTCTCTCTCTGTGGTCGTTAGCTCCCTGTAGTTCTTTGTCTGGGGGTGGAGTCTGCTAAGATGTCAAGTTGCCTTTGTTCAGGTTTCACTTATGCAGCCATTTCTATAAAAGGGTGTCTCACAGCAGACACCCTGGTATTCTGACTCTTACAATCTTTCTGCTCCCTTTTCTATCTATGATATAGACATGATGTGATGTAGATGTAGCCATTGGGGCTGGGCTTCCCACGATCCTTTGGTGCCTGCACTGTGTCCTGGTGTGGCTTTCTGTGGTGGTTCCCATTTGCTGTAAAGATGAATGTTAATAGTTAGACATACTTGTAGGTATAAGGATAAGGTTTGGAATCATGTTGCTCTGGTGAAGTGGTATGTAGTAGACTCTCTTCTAAGAGACCTATGACCTCAGACTTCACCACCCCTGGAAAGCTGGCTGGGTTCTAAGTACCAGGAATGATTTCCCTCTTGTTGAGTGGATGTGAAGTTCAATTAGACGGTTGTTGATTATGACAGACTTGGGAGTGCCATTTATTGCATCTTTGCGGATATCTTGTCGTTCTGGTCATTGTGGCCACAGGTGTCACTGCTGGGTTCGACTGTTAATTGTCCCCCACCTCCTCTTTGGCAACTTGCATAGCATTTTCTAGTACTATGGAAGTTAGACCATAGGAAGGAGGCTTTCATGTTAGATACGGCTTGAAAAGTCTGAGTCTTGTATCTTAAGTGCAGAGTGTCTTCAGCATTAGGGACTTAGCTTCAGCCTTTGAGAGGTATCTATGGCTACCATAGTTTATGTTGTTTTGGACTTTCTTGGACTACTCTGATCTTATTATTCTGCATTTGCCTAAAATTGTACACAATACATATAAGCACATATATGTACTTTAGTGAATACCACAGACTCACTAAACCCGCAGTACCAGGCATGAGGAATCTCCTTTTGGATGGAGGCGAGCAATTCTTTAGAACATATCCTTGGTAAGAATATTCTTCTCTCGGAGGTGATTGTTCGTCAGTTACCGAACTCGATCCTCATACAATCCTACAACATATTCTGATGCAGACAATTCTGGCTGTGCACAATGACATCAGATTCTGTGATCCATTTTCTTTGAGCACTTATTAGAATGTAAATAAAAGTAAACAGGGCTTGGTTTTCTTTCCCACGAAATCTATTCCTCGAATGTGCATAGGATTAGCATTTGTTTTTCACAGATGTGGAGGGTTTAGTGGGGGAAATAATAGTGTTACCCTGATTGCATTACTCAGGTCATTGATTTGGGCTCAGTTGGCACAATATATTCATGCCCGTTGTTTTAGAAGATGACGTCACTGACAGTGTCGCTGCCCATACAAAGTAGTGTGACTGGAGAAAATAATCCATGCATAATCAGTGGTCCTTTGTACACAAACTGAAGCTGCCTGTTGGCTGGTTATCTTGCAGCCTCCCTTACACTTTTAGTAAAAAGAAAACGGGAAAAGAAAAACCCTCACATTATCTCTAATGGCGGGGCTACGGGGGCTGACACGTTGGGTGCCATTTGCTTGTGTAGCATTCACAAGTTGAAGGGCTTGTGCCTGCACCTGTATGCCACTGTAACTATGGAGTGTGTATTCTGCCATTCAGATTCCATTTTTAAAAAAATCAAAAGGAACATTGCTATAGCGACCCAAGCTGTGATCCGGGCTAAGTGAAGACCTGGGTGTCCATGTGTGTGTGAGTGTAGAAGACATGGAGAGCTATTGCCAACAGCGTGTGTGGTTCCCAGGCATTTTTGCACAACAAGGAAGAAGAGGAATCCCTTTCTGTGGATAGTTTGTGTTTGTTAATGGTTGGTGTTCCCAAAAAAAAAAAAAATCACCAATTACTTTTAAGTTTCCCATAGGGTGAGACTCTCTTGGGCTGAGAAGGTTAGTGAGCATCTATCCTTGTATTCTTTCCTCCTGCCTGCAGAGGGCAGTCAAGAGTAGACAGTAAAGAAAAGCATTTTCTCTGTTTTATGAAAACTGCTCTCACAAAGAACTCATGAAAGTAGGACGTGTGTGCAAAAGGAGAGTAAAATGTGAACAAAGTGAAAAAATACGAGTAGAGAAAATTAAATTACACAAATAAATCCACAGTAGTTTTTGGTAGTTTTGACTGTAATTCTGATACCGCATGTAGCAATATTTTAAGTTTTTTGTTTGTTTGTTTTGTTTTTTTGAGACAGGGTTTCTCTGTGTAGCTTTGGAACCTTCCCTGGAACTCACTCTGTAGACTAGGCTGGTCTCGAACTCACAGAAATCTGCCTGCCTCTGCCTCGGGGTCTGAGGCCATGTTGGTGCCATGCAGATAGGGATGGCCTGTGTTGACATGGGGCAGGGGTGGGGGGGAACTATGTCGGGTCTGTGACTCTACCGCAGTCAGGGTCTCTGGTTCCTGCTGCCATTGGGGGCCACAGGATTACTGAGGTTCTCTCCTGTCACCGTATTGGTAGAGTCCAAGGACCATGCTGCTGCTGGTCATGTGTGGGTCTGTCTGTAGTCCTGCCGCAGCTGGGGTCTGGGTTGATGTCTGTTGCCCATGCTACCTCAGGAGCCCATGCAAGCCATGAGCTGAAGTACAAGGGCTTCACTGAGCTGGCCTCACTCCTCACTGGCCTGAGGAGCGCTGTCTGTCGTCCCCCCCCAAGATGAGGCCGTGCCATACTCTAAGTGGCTCTATGTCGTGTAAACAGTGGTTTTTCAGCTTATGCCTTGCCCTGAACGATTCTCTTTCATAAGCTGCTGTGGATTCCATTTTGAGGTTAGACGATGATCGCATACCCGAGTCGGGACATGAACTCGCACCACTCACATAACACAGATTGATAAACGACTCTGTTCCTGGGAGTTGAAAGGGAGCCACCATAAATTTATTAGCATGAACTGGGATTGTAGAGGTGCATGAGCGTATTTAAAATTATATCAGCAAAAGCAGGGCCAAGAACAAAAGAAACAAAAGAGCAAGGAGAGTTTGATACACTCTTCCTAGGACTTCATGAAGGTGGAAACCTACTCCTCCTATGGCACTGCCCCCCCCTCCCCCCATCTGTCATCTGATCTCCTAGTGTATGCATCAAGGGACGGCAGGCACAAATCACCCAACTGTCCCTGGGCCTGACAGGCCTACTCTAATCGCTCTCTGCCCCTGCTCCTGTTTGCTCTTCTGGACCTATTATCCACCTAACCTATTGTCCATCTATAGTACCATTTGTTTGTCTGTCCTTGTCCTGTCCTTTAAGTTCTGAAGCTGGCCTAAACACAGGCTCATTTCTGTCTCTGCAGCCCAGAACAGCATCAGTCCAGAGACCACCGGCTGGTGATCTCACGCCCTTTTGAGCCCACCTGAGACCTCCAGTGGGTGACCTCACGCCCTCTCCGGCCCTCTTCCTCCTCCACCCTACCCCTTTGCATTCCTCCTCCCCCTGCTCCTCCTCCTTCTTCTTTTTGGCTACCAACCAGCTCCCAAATCAAGACATGGAGGCTTCTTCTTATAAGTTTTTATCTTAGCTCTTATTTCTTGCTAGCTCTTATAACTTAAATTATCCTGTTTCTCTTTAGCTTCATTTTGGCTCAGGTTTTTTTTTTTTTTAACCTTTTTTCTGTATATCTTATTTTCATTGCTTCTTCTGTCTGGCAACTGCCTGGCTCTGGCCCATGGTGTGTCCCTCTCTTTCTCCCTCATTCTTTCCTTCTTTGAGCCTAGAGTTCTTACTTATTCACTCTGCCACCAGCCCTGCCTATCCCTCTCCTTCCTAGCTATTGTTCATTCGGCTTTTTATTAGACCAACCAGGTGCTTTGAAAGGCAAGGCAAAACAAATGCAACACATCTTTACAGCGTTAAACAAATGCAGCATAAACAAACGTAACACATCTTTGCCTAGTTAAAGTAATATTCCACAACAAGAACCTGCGTTTACCTAAAGGAAAAACTTAAAATATCTGGCCACAGCACCTGGTGAATTTATTGTTATCTAATACATCCCGACCCTGTGGCAAGACATAAATAAGTTCACCTGTGTTTCTGACGTAGCACACTCCCTTAACATGCTTGAGGAAGGGCACTGTCAAGATCCCCCACACACAAAATGCCGACTTCGGAGCTAGTTAAGAACTGCTTTCATAGCCGGGTGGTGGCAACACACACCTTTAATTCCAGCACTCGGAGGCAGAGGCAGGCCGATCTCTGTGAGTTCAAGGCCAGCCTGGTCTGCAAGAACTAGTTCCCAGAGAGTCATCAAAGCTACAGAGAAACCATGTCTCGGAAAAATAAAACAAAAAACAAAAAGAACTGCTTTCATGTGTTTATCCAAACACTAATAAGCATTCGTGTCCGACGCCCAGCCAGGGGTGGAGGGGGTCTGCTGTTCTCTCTTGTGAAGCTCAGAATGCAATGAAGAGAAAAGCAATGCGCCTTCATTAGAAAACTCACTTCTCTCCAACTATACTCTTGTCCTCCTGCCTCTCAGTGGGGGGAACGACAAGTCGTTAACGGGGAACCATTGCTTGGAAATGCTGGGGCTAAATTAGACTGGGATATTGTTCCCTAATTTGCGGGGTGAAGACAAGGTGCGCAGTACCCCAGATTTGTCACAGGATGACTTCTCAGAGTCCGGTCTCCTCTGGGCCAGATTGTTCCTCATCAGCGGAGAGCGTTTCTTCCAAACACTCCCTCCCATCTGGCTCTCAGAGCCCTCTTTTCGGTGGTATATTGATCACCTTTGGGGCCTACGAGCTTTGCTGGAGACCTGACCTCCACCGTTAGTCGTATTTCCTTTTATTTAAGGCCACAATAAAAGTGTCTAATATCTTGAATACTGTGTCGAGCCACATTCTGCCGGGCGTGAAGCTGATGAGAGAAGGGCCCATCAGCCTGCGAGTGAAACTCTCCCTTTTAAAAAGGCGCGTTTGCATTTTCGTAGCAACCCTTTAGTGCAAATTAACTTCTAAGTGGCAGAATGTGTAAATTGGTTTTCGTGAGGCGAGGAGGAGCAGAGCTGCTCCCTAATTTTCCGTGGTTAGGAGTCGCTACTCCCAGAGTGTTATGGTCTCACAATGCCACTTAGCTTCCCTCCTTGAAGTGATCACGCTGAAAGACTGTTATGTTAAAGTCTGTGAACGTCTTTCTAGCCGCTCCTTTAGCCAATCTGTACGCTCTACATGGTGACTTGCAACCATCTGTAACTCCAGTTCCTGGGGTTCTGACACCCTCTCCTGACGTCCACAGACCTATATGTATATGGTGTACATACATGCATGCAGATAAACATGCTTACACATAAAAAACAAATTTTAAAAAAGGCTAAGGATCACAGGTGCACTGCATCACTAGGGCGTCACTAACTTTAGAAGGAAATCACTAGGTGGTGATGACGCTGTATAGACACAGAAGTTTTTACAGTTGACATAGGAATGGAATACAATACAAACTGTAAATGGTTCCTAAAAAAATTAAACCTGGAATTACCCCTGGAGCCAGTAGTTCCTCTCTTTGGGTATGTACCTCCAGAAGTGAGAACAAAGGCTCAGACACTCGCACACCAATATTTGTAAGTAGCATTATTTACAATAGTCAAAAGATGAGAATAATAAACTACTTTGGAGCCTGTCCTGGAACTAACTGTGTAGACCAGGCTGGCCTCGAATTTACAGAGATCCGCCTGCCTCTGCCTCCGAAGTGCTGGGATTAAAGATGTGTACCACCATTGCCTAGTTTAGAATAGATTTTTAAAATGTGCATTTATACATAATGGAAAATAATCCAGACATGGAAGAAAAGGAAGTCCTGAAATACTATATAATGTAGACGGGCCTTGGGGACATGCTAAGTGAATCAAGCCAGATACAAGAGAACAAACTTGAGTTCGCTTAGGTAGACTCTCTCTCTCTCTCTCTCTCTCTCTCTCTCTCTCTCTCTCTCTCTCTCTCTCTTTGCAGTAGAACTCACAGAGACAGAAAGCTTTCCAGAGGTACTGGGCCTGGGGTGTTAGAAGGGAGATAGAGTACTTAATGAATATAGAGTTTCTCTTTGAAGAGACAAACTCTTTTTTTCTTTCCGAGATAAGGTTTCTCTGAACTACTCTGTAGATCAGGCTGACATCAAACTCACAGAGATCCACCTGCCTCTGCCTCCCAGGTGCTGGGACTAAAGGTGTGCATTATTACCGCCCAGTCGGTTGAGGGAAACATTTTCTTTTTTTTTTTTATTAATTAATTAATTTAATTATTAAAGATTTCTGTCTCTTCCCCACCGCCGCCTCCCCTTTCCCTCCCCCCCCCCCAATCAAGTCCCCCTCCCTCGTCAGCCCAAAAAGCAATCAGGGTTCTCTGCCCTGTGGAAAGTCCAAGGACCACCCACCTCCATCCAGGTCTAGTAAGGTGAGCATCCACGAAACTGCCTAGGCTCCCACGAAACCAATAGGTCCAGTAGAATAAAAAACCCGTTGCCATTGTTCTTGAGTTCTCAGTAGTCCTTGTCCGCTATGTTCAGTGAGACCGGTTTTGACCCAGGCTTTTTCAGATCCAGGCCAGCTGGCCTTGGTGAGTGAGGGAAACATTTTCAACAATAGACAGTGGTAGTGGTTTCACAACCTTATAAATATAATGCCAACAAAGCACAAAGTAAATGGTGGAAATGCCAGACTTTATGCTTCATATCTTTTTACTATAAGCAAAAAAGAATTCAAAACAAAACAAAAAATGAAAACCACAGTTCCATCATGACCAGTTGCTTATTTCCTTGGGGATGCTTTACTTTTTTTTTTTAATTAAAATTCTATGTTACATTTTACTGTGTGTGCATTTTACTCAGGCGCGTATGAGTGTAGGTCAGAAGACAACTTGCAGGGGTTGGTTCTGTTCTTCTACCATGTGGGTCCCAGGAATCAAACTCAGGTTTTCAGACTGGCGACAAATGCCTTCACCCACTGGGTCACTTTGTCAGCCTATTGACACGGTTTGAATGTTTACAGATCTAATTAGAACAGACTAGAAGACATTTAACTACAGGATATATAGAATACCAAAATCAGCTGATATAACTCTAGTGGTATAGTTGACAGAGTCCATGTTTATTTAAGGATCCAGAATTAATTTTAAAAATATAAATTTTATTATTTCTGTGTATGGGTGTGAGTCTGGCATGTGGGTGCCCGCGGAGGCCAGGAGAGGATGCTAGATCCCCAGGAGCTGGGGGTTACAGGCAGAAGTGAGTGTTGGGAACTGAAAGCCAATCGAAGAGCAACAAGGATTCTTAACCAATGCCATCTCTTCGGCCCAAAGGATCCAGAATTTAAATTTCAGTTTCTGAGTTTAGGTTTTGTGCCCTTTCTGTAGAAGAATCATCACTGAATGTTGACTTGAACAGAGCAAGAGTAGACTTCTTGAAAACCTTGAAATTCTCCCCCGTGAATAAATAGAGAATCGGAGAAAAGACAGTATTGAAAGTAGCGGTTGCCACCGTAAGGACCAGAATCACCTGTAGAAGTAGAGACTGGTTCATGGCGAGGACCAAGGCACTGTAGACATGGTAAGGCATCCAGCACACAAAGAAAGAGATGACGGCAGTCATCATGACTTTGAAGGGCTTGCTGGATTTAAATAGTCCCTTCTCTCTCATCTTGGTAGCCACTCTTTTGTAGCAAAAGACGATGACGAGGAAGGGCAGAAGGAAGCCCAGCAGGAAGCGGCCGAGGAAACAGGCTGCGTGAATCCATCCCCTTAGTGTTTGCTTGTCTTTGTTCTCCCAGCTAGTGGACACAAGGTAGTTGTTTTGGCATACCATTCTCCCTTTCTGGTCATCATGCGTCTCCCTGAAAACCAAATAGGGTACGCTGAGGATAGTGGCAGAAATCCAGACTCCCAGGACTACTCTGAAAGCCCAGCGCAGGCTTCGGTGTTGCTGGGACCACACTGGGTGAAGGGTGAGGAGATACCGATCAACACTGATGGCAGAGAGGAAGAAAACAGAGGCAAACATGCTCACAGACAAAGTGCTGTTGAATACTTTGCACAAGACAATTCCAAAGGGCCAGTGATTGTTCTGAAGGTAGGAGACGCCCAGAAATGGCAGAACCAACGTTGAAATAAAATAGGAGAGAATGAGATGAAAAAATAACAGAGTATTGACAGTCCTTTGCATCTTGAATTTCAGCATCCACAGATAGAGGCCGTTGCTGATGGTACCCACTATAAATGACATGAACAAAGAAACAGCAACGATTATTTTGGGGACAGGAGTTGGAACACCGGTGCTGTTGCTTACTAAAGTAGAGACATTGATCACATAACCAGAAGAGTTGATCCGATCCATAATTACCTATGGAGGGAGGAACAGAGGAAAGAATATCAACAAGGATTAAATGAAGAAATTAAAGTAGGAATTTTGGTCTAACAGTAGTCCAAAGGGTCATATTTGAATAGTGGCAAGCATAGTATTCCTATAATAATACTTATAAATTATTTTACAATGCCTATTCTATTTTTATTAACAGGAATAAAATCAGATCACTCTTATTTTAAAAATAGAAATGCTTCAGATGACATGCATTAAATAAACACTAATAGTACTCCTCCCAGAAACAATTGCATTTTCCTAAGCATAAGATGCTACAATTAGATTTATCTCATAACCTAGTTATCTAGTATTTAATGGTTAGTGTATAACAGTAAGGACTGACCTTCATAGAGGAGTCTGGAGTCACCACATGATTATCAAGTGCTTCTGAATTATGGATAAAAGGACATGTGCTTTAGGAGACAGGAAGTAATTTCTCTTTTGGGAAAGTGAGGAAAGAGAAAGAAGAAAAGGAATTCACATTTATCCAAAATTTGTGAAAGCCAGAATATTTCTATTAAAATAATTTCTTTGACTTTCCAGAAAGTCTATGAGGCAAATCTTTTGTTGTTTTTTTTCTGTTCTGTTGAGACAGGGTCTTATAGAGCCCAGTCTGGCCTTGAACCATGTATCCAAGGCTAACCTCGAATATCTGATCCTCCTGATACCACATCCAGGGTGCTGGGATTACAGACGTGGCTTCCCCTTACAACACTGAGCAAACTTTCAAGCAAGGAGAAAGTGGGTCTTAAATAGTTAAATGTCCTCTGACCATCCACATCTTCCACCATGCCTCCACGGGGGCGTGTGGGGAGCCCTACCACTCTCTGATGCTCTCTAGGAAAACTGATAATTCATGGGAAGTGTCTTTGATAATGTGTCTTGTATCCCTGTATTTAAATATCAAAGTATTTAAGAATATTTAGTTTCTTGAGTAATGATTCCTGTAGTGTCAAGAATGCAAATCTGAGAATGATTTAAAAGACAGCTGTTATTACAAAGGTCCTGGGGCCTTGAGAAGAGGTGGAGGGAGGGAGGGAGGGAGGAGGGAAAGTGACCTTAGATACAGGAAAAAGCCAGGAGGCTTGCAGAAGTCCTGGATAGAAGGGAGGATGCCGGCAGAGATTAGCTCAGGATGTCAGTGCAGGTGTTTTCTAATGCTCAGCTTTAGCCCAATTGTGTGTTTTGTATGTAAAGTGCGCCTTCGCCTTGTTAATCTACAATTACCTGTGTTGGTGACTGTATTGGGGAGCAAAGAAAAAGAGCTCAGGTTCCCAGTTTGGAATGAGGAGATATGGAGAGAAAAGAAGAGCTGCTAAGACTGAGGGGTGCATGGTGGAAAGGGCAGAGGTACTGGAGGTCCCTGGAGACTCCCCAGTACCTCACCTGTGTGTGTGTGTGTGTGTGTGTGTGTGTGTGTGTGAGATGTACATGGTACAAAGTGCAGAGATGCTGGGGGTCCCTGGAGACTCCCCAATACCTCACCTGTGTGCGTGTGTGTATGCGTGCATATGTGTGTGTGTGTGTGTGTGTGTGTGTGTGTGTGTGTGTGTCATGTACATGGTGGAAAGTACAGAGATGCTAGGGGTCCCTGGAGACTTCCCAATACCTCACCTGTGTGTGTCTCTGTGTGTGTGTCTCTGTGTGTATGCGTGTGTGTGTGTGATGTACATGGTAGAAAGTGCAGAGATGCTGGGGGTCCCTAGAGACTTCCCAATATCTCACCTGTGTGTGTGTCTCTGTGTGTGTATGTAGGTATCTATATGGTCTGTATGTTACTATGGGGTGTATTTTATCCATGGCTTATACATATGAAGTTCTGTGTGTGCATATGTGAGTATCTGTGAGCTGTGCATGTCATCTGTAGTGTATTAGTGAGGTGTGTGTATACACTATGTGTTACTTGACTGTGTGTCTGTCCTTATTGTGTGTTCATCTGTGCAAATAGGGTATGTGTGGCATCAGTGTGCCTGTGTTATGCATGTATGATAATCTCTTAGTGCATATGCAGATGGGAAGTTGAATTTTTCATGACTTATTTGTTGGATTGTGAGGCTGAACTCTAGAAAAGCATCTCAAGTTGCTATAGGCTTGAACAGAATGAAAGCAAAACTTCTTCCATCAGAATTGGTGATTCTGCATTTTATATAAGATTCTTAGTTGTTTTGAAGTACTGCATATACTAAGACAATTCTTCATTATTTTCAGTATTAAGAGTGTGTTGCTATTGTGTGTATAGGATGAATGTGTGTGGATGCAGGTCTACACATGCCACTTTGCGATGTGGAGCTCAGAGAGAAGTCTGCCATTTTCGAATATCTTTTAGGATGGCGTGAGGCACTTGAGTAGAGCTCAATGGGGCTCAGTGGGGCCGCAGAACTTGGGCTCTGATGAATCACAGCTCTGAGTTTCGAGGCTTCTCTACCTATCTATCCTCTTGACTCTTTCGGCCTTTTCCTCCTTATCCCCTAAGAGATATTATGATGACTGTAAGGGACAATGGACTTACATTGTTTAGCTCCCTATGTGACGGATGGCAAATATTAATTTTTTAAAGGTCATTTTGTTGCTATAGCGAAGCCACTAAGAAGCTCATTTAGCACCTGTAAAGTTGAAGACTCTATATCCTTTGCAATGTGCCTGTCCTGAACCCCGGGAACCTCTGCGATTTCTATAGAACCAAAGTCTATCTCCTGAGGTTGAGCTCTCAGATTTTCTTATATCTCGAAGATTTGGTGTCTGGGAGGTCCTCCACTTGGGGACACTGAGCCGCTTTTGCAGGGGAAGGCCTCAGGAACTTTAGACTCTGATCTTTAGGAAGCCTGGAGACTATTTATTCAGACAGCAATGCTAGGAGAAACCTGCTGGGCCCAGGGACCTTACCTCAGAGCCGTGTCTTCCTGCCAGGCAGTCTGAGATACCACAGTGGCCAACAGCAGCAGTCTTCTCTCCAGGGCAAGGGCAGCAATCAGCGACTGTCTCCCCTCTGCTGGCCGATGCTACTTCTTAATCTTACCATTGATTAGCTCAGTGAGGCTTTCATCTCCTCTGGTTCTCCTTTCTGTAGAAGGTCCAGCTGTGGAGGTGGAGTCAAAGAGAGGATTACTTCTCCAAATCATTTCTCCATTTCAAAATGAGAGTCAAGAAAATCCTGTGAGCAATCATGTCGGTTAAGGGTGACATGACAATTTCAGGTGTTAAAACACGGGTTTAAATTGTATCCTTCGGTCTGTCCATCCCGTGAGACTCTCTGGCTTGATTCCGGGAGTTTCATTGGCATGTGGACCATCAATGTTAGGTACATAGCGAGTTGGTGAGTAAGAGACACAGGTGATATAGAAACTGGAAATGATCTGATCTTGCTGGAGAGAAAATTGTTACAGAGCAAAACTTAAGTTCTGATTTTTCACATTAAAACAGGATGAATAGGAAAGGCCAAAGTTTGGAAAGAGCAAGCGTGGTGGGCAGAGTGGTGGCATCTGGACAGTTGTTGGGAGTGGCAGGGCTACAGAGCTGGTCCCTTACCCGCTACAGAGAAGGTGTCTGCACGCCATTGCTGGCCCACTTCTCTCTCCCGTCCATCTCTGTCTCTTTTCAGATTTGCCTTTGTGCTGGCCTCAGTGGCCTCATTTCTTCCCTCTCCCTCTCTTCATTGCCAGTGTAGAAAATGCATCAAACGCGCAGCGTGGCTTCAGTAGTGAAGAGCTTGGGAATAAGACCCATTGTCTACTCTGCTAGACTCGGGATTTTAAGGCTTGCACTGCTAGACTATAGACCTGTTTGAAATAGGCTTAGATTTTTAGTTCTTAATTCATTTCTGGCTGCGACCTTCAACCTGAGTACAGATCTCCTGGGTAGGTTAAGGGCAAGTTTCAAACTAACTACTACATTTTAGAAAGTCTTTCTTCTGGGTTTTTATTTGGGTTCATGCACAGTTCAAGTAATGAGGAATTATTTGGTCCAAGCCTGCTCGTCCTGAAGATTCATAGACAGTCTCAGAGAGGTTTAGCAGATCACAATAGGTTCTTCATCAAACTCCCATTCCACAGGCGAAGGAGTCGAGACCCTTAAAACCATCTGAGAACTCACCCTAGATTCTATTAACAGTTAATGAAGAAGTTGAGGCAAACATGATGCGTGCTGGGAATTCTGATGCCCTGCTCGTGGGAATGATACTGGCTGCAAGATACAGCACGGAGGGGACTGCTCAACTCTACCCAGAAATCCCCACTCTGCCTGGACCTCCATTATCAATCTACCCACATCGCTCTATGCATTACCGGAGTCTCAGTTTCTTCACTTGTTAACACAAAAATAAACAACAGTAATGCATATTTGAATTGTCCTTGTGGGGATTTAATGAGACCGTCTCTGAAAGGCCCAGCACAATGGCAGGCACAGGGCAAGGATGAAATGATCGATGGCTGATGACATCGTGGAAGTTGTGGCAGAAAGAACACCCGCGAGCCCAGTGTGCTGGAGCCAATGTATCCGAATGCGTTCTGATCAGAGCTGTTTATATAGGGCACTAGAGCCTGCCAGACAGCGTGCAAACAGAGGCGAACAAAATAAATAGTTCAAAGCAATTGCCCTTGATGTTTGCAGTTATTAAAGATGATATCTGAACTGACTAGTTGAGGGGTGCTGGATAGGGATGTTCTAGGCCTTGGGAACAATATACTTACAGGCTCTTCAGCCCCCCTCCCCCCGCATTGGCTTCATTTCTTAATTTTTTTTTTTTAAATCATTTTCTATGTGTGCGGGTGTTCTGCCTGCTTGTATGCTGTGCGCCACATGTGTGCCTGGTGCTCTCAGAGGCCAGAAGACGGTGTGAGGTCCCCTGGAGCCGGTGTTACAGATGGTCGTGAGCCACCACGTGGGTGCCGGCAACTGAGTCCGTGTCCTCTGCAGAACAGCCAGGGCTCTTAGCCCTGGAGGCCCTGCCTTCATGTCTGTGTAGCTCACGGTGCGGTTGTGTCAGACAGCACTAACCAGGTTCCCCAGAGTTCTTGATGTGAAATCACCTGACTTCATTAAGAGTGAAAGGGAACTGAATGGAGTCACAACCCCAGTGAAGCCACAGAAGGGAAGCTGTTTCTCCAAGCAGGCAGTGAGCTTCCCTGCAGTGCTTGGTTATCTGGATGAATATGGGAGGAAGAGGCCACTGAGAGTGTTCTCAAGGGGAGTCTGGAAGGTGCCAGTTTAGGTTTTCTAGGGATGGGAAGAAAAATTAAGCACTATCCCATTTTTTTAAAATTATTTATGAATTTTGTTACTTAAACAATTGTCAAAGAAGAACCTGTCTAAATTCCTCTGTTTTCATCGGTGAAGAAGTAACGGAGAAGGAGCTTTGGAAAATAATTTAACCCCATGGTTTCCAGCCTGCCTGAAGTCATAGTTACTTGGAGATCTTTTAGAACAAGGTAGAATGTTCCTGAGATTCAATTCACTCATCATCTACGACTTCCTGAGTGCCGAGCAATGTGAGGTACTTGTCTTGCTACTGGGTGTATGAGGAAAGTGGGAAGTGAGGTGCTATTTTAGATCCTGCATCCCATAGCGGAAAGATGGACCATCCACCAGTTAGCGAGTGAAGAAGGGAGTAGCGGTACCCAGACCATTAAAGAATTAAAAGTGTGGTGAGCTGGCCAGGGCGCTGGCTCGGTGGGTGTTTGTCATGCAAACCTTGGGAACCTGAATTCAGCACCTGGAACCCACATCAAAAGCTGGATGTGGTGGCACACACACATGTAACACAGGTTCCCACAGTAAGATGGGAGGCCGGGATGGGAGAATCGCCAGGAGGTCTTGGGCCAACTAGTCCGGAGCCACATACTGACAGAAGAGAAACTGCCTCAACAAGGGGGAAGCTGGAACTCCCCAAAACGTGTTCTTTGACTGCCACACCCATGGCACACGTGTGGGAAAGGACGCAAACCTGCTGTACTGGTTACTTTTTTTTATCAATTTGACACAAATTAGGATCACCTGGGCAGAAGGAACCTCAGCCAAGGAATCGCCCCCATCAGACTGACCGGTCAGCAAGTGTGGGGGGCATTTTCTAGATTAATAGTTGATGTGAGAGAGCCCAGTTCACTGGGGCACTGCCCCCACCGGGGAGGGGAGTCCAGAGTTTTGCAAGGTTGGTTGCAGAGCAAGCCGTGGGACGTGAGCCTGCAAGCAGCGTTCCTTCGTGGTTCTGCTTCGTTCCAGCTCCACGCTCGTGCTTAAGTTCCTGCTTTGACGTCACTCAACAGTGAACTGCTGTGTGCAAGTGCAAGTCCAACAAACTCTCCCCGCCCCCCCAAAGTTGGCTTGGCCAGTGCTTTATTATAGCCACAGAAAGCACACCAACACACACACACACACACACACACACACACACACACACACACGGTGGATGACTTAGTGTCTTTAGATGAGCTGACCCAGAAAAGCCTCTTTCAGGATGACATTTGATGGGATTGGGGTGATAAAGGAGCTAGCTGTGTGGTGATCTGGAGGAACAAATACATCGTGTCTCTCCACCTGAGGGAAACAAAACTGGAGAATTTATTCATCATTACTTCCTGTTAGTTGAGAGATGCTCATGGGAGTTTCAACTTCTCGGTCCTCTCCTCCCATCCCCCTCTCTTCCCCTCCCCTCCCCTCCCTTCCCCTCCTCCCCTTTCTTCCCCTCCTTTCCCTTCTTTTGTGTGTGGAACGCATCCACACAAAGGTCAGAAGTCAGAGGTCAGTGTCTTTCACTATCACTCTGTACATACTTTGTGAGACAGGATCTCTCAGTGAACCTGGAGGTCACCAATTTGTCTAGATTGACTGGTCAGCAAACCTCAGGCATCCTCTTGTCTCTGCCTCCCCAACATTGGGGTTCCAGGCTTGCACCACATCTGGTTTTTACGTGAGCGCTGGGCATCAAACTCAGGCTCCTCTTCTAACATAGCGAACACTTTACTAACTGGACCATCTCCGAACCCCAGTTTTCTGGTATTTTCTCTGGCGCACTCATAAGCAGAGTCTGATCTTGAGACCAGAGGAAATCTGGGGTGGTGGGGTGAGTTCAGGTTTCATAGAGGGTG
This sequence comes from Alexandromys fortis, assembly GCF_014885135.2. Taxonomy (NCBI): domain Eukaryota; kingdom Metazoa; phylum Chordata; class Mammalia; order Rodentia; family Cricetidae; genus Alexandromys; species Alexandromys fortis. The sequence goes on along the minus strand of NW_026067913.1, from coordinate 9,429,920 downwards.
GCTGCTAGCTGGCCTTCCCACGCCTGTTTGTCAGCCAGCCGCGACCATGCAGGCAATTCTCCAGCTTCCTCAAAGGAAGAACTAACCCCTTACAGCTGTGAGCAATACAGCAGGACCAGAAATCCCACGTCTCTGACATCACCGGAGTCACCGGAAAGCAGGCAGCTGAGGGGTCTGCAAAGATGAGGGTGGAAACAGATGCTCGGTCATCACAGGAAGCAGAATATTGACACCCGTTAGCGAAACGCAAGGCACACTGTCTAGAGCCAAGACCTGGGACGCCAGACAATCTCAAAGGAAAGAAAAACTTAAGAGGTGGGGTTGGGGGCCCAGAGGCTCTGGTGCTCACAGAGAAGTACCAGGGAAACCATGAATGTTAAACTCGTGGGGTTTTCTCTTCAAAGGAAGGGGTGCAGAACCGTCTCTGCCCAGAAGGCTGGGAGTGAAGATCGTTAATGACCTGGCGGCTTCTGTGCTGTGTGGCCAGGCCACATCTGGCTCCTCAGGAATCGTATGTTTATCTCACGCATCCTCCCTTATCTTGAGTTTCATTTCTCAACCAGTAGAACCCATCTTTATGAGAGATGTCCCACGGACTTTACAAAGGGAAGCACAGGTGGTTAGTAGCCTGGTGACATCTGTGCTGTCTGTATGACCAGGACCACACCAGATCCTTTCCCAGACCCTTGAGATATTACATATGGTCAGTCTATAGAACCCATCTTTATGGAAGAGGTTGCATATACTATAAACATGTCTTATGCTTTGCTGTACACAGGGGACTGAGTTAATTAGTGCCAGGAATCATTTTCCCAAATGGTGCTGTGCTTAAATATGCCTGGAATAAGTTGCCCAGGGTCAGATTCTCAATGTTAGAGCAAACTCCAGTCCCTGAGTCACAATGAACCACCTTCTTGCCTCACACGGAACAGCACTCTGCCGGCCTGCGTGATCTCAAGCCTCCCATAAGACGGCCTTTTATCGCCGCGTGTCTTTATTTCTAGCACCTTGGAGGTGTTTGTGCCCTCCCCCCTGGAATGAAATTCAGCTAATGACTTCCCACTTTATTGTGATTATGAGAACATGAGAAGCGCCCCAGCTCGCTGTTTGAAAATGTGTGGTGTTGCTCCCACTGATTCCCGTTTTAAAATAGTGCCTCTCACCTTCCAAGTGTAGCTTTTATAAAAGATCCTGGCTGTGACTCAGAACCTCGCTGCGCTGTGCACGTTGGTTAGGCTAATTCTTAGCCTGGCTCTAAACACCATTGTATGCAAGTGCTCTCAGAAGGCTTGGGAGGCAGATGATTCCCAGTTGCCTGGGGGAGGGTGTGGGAGAAGAAACTTAGGCCTCCATGTGTCACTGAACGTAGGGCCTGCTGGGGAAGAAGGCTGAGCATTTGGGCCTCTTAGGCCCCAGTCTCTGATTCTCCAGTGAGTCAACTGACGTCCGCATTCCTCCACAGAGGCGAATCAGTCTTACAGTTCGATGGCAGACATTGAAGGTCTAGTGTATGCCAGGCCCTGTACTGGCACTACATGAAGAGATCAACCAAACAGGAATGGTCCTCCCATTTTGGAGCTCCTGAATTAGTGTGTGTCTTAGTTACTGTCCCATTGCTGTGCTGAAACACCATGACCAAGGCAGCTTACAGAAAAGCATAAGAGCTCACCTCCTCCATCAAGGCCATTCCTCCCCAAAAGTTTCTACCACCTGGGAACCAAACCTTCAAATATACCAGCCTATGGGGGCACCATTCTTTTATTGTTTTTATCGAGCTATATATTTTTCTCCTCTCCCTTCCTCTTCAACCATCTCCCATGGCCCCAATTCTCCCAATTTACTCAGGAGACCTTGTCTTTTTCTCCTTCTCGTGTAGATTAGATCCATGTATGTCTCTCTTAGGGTCCTCTTTGTTATCCAGGTCTTTGGGATTGTGAATTGCAGGCTGGTTTTTCTTTGTGGGCATCATTCTTAGAGACAGTGGTGCTGACTGATATCAAGGGAACACTGACCTGGAGCAGGGAGTCAGGGAGTTTTTCTCAAGAAAGGGACATTTGAGCTGACACTCAATGAACACGGGGCACTGGCACAGCCAGCAAACCAAACACCAGCGGGAAGGCCCCAGGTGTGTCCAAGAATGGAGAGATGTTCCTCACAGTTAGAGAAGGCAGCGTTAGTGAGAGGGAAGAGGCACACGGCTGCACAGCTCACCAGGTCAAGTCTGCTGGGCTTTGGAATCATGTCAGTTCTATTTCATCTTACTCTTAGAGACTGCATTTCTAGTCTCTCTCTCTCTCTCTCTCTCTCTCTCTCTCTCTCTCTCTCTCTCTCTCTCTCTCTCTGGTGCTAGTGTTTTCTCTCTCTCTCTCTCTCTCTCTCTCTCTCTCTCTCTCTCTCTCTCTCTCTCTCTCTCTCTCTGGTGTACAAGTATGTATATATGTGCTGGGCAGTGGTGGCGCACGCCTTTAACCCCAGCACTTGGAAGGCAGAGGCAGCGTGATCTCTGTGAGTTCAAGGCCAGTCTGGTCTACAGAGTTCCAAGACAGCTAGGACTGTTTCACAGAGAAACCCTGTCTCGAAAAATAAAAAAGCCCAACCAACCAACCAACTAACCAAGCAAATGAAATACCAAGTCTGTCTGTGCTGCTGCTCCTGCCCTTCTGTGCTTGAGGGCTGAAGGGAACCCCAGGTTCCCATCTCTGTTGCTTTCTATGTTCTTATTCCTTTGAAACAGGCTTTCTCCCAGCTTTTTGCTAGACTGGTAGGCAACAACCCCAGCAATTCTCCCATCCCTGGTCTCTATCTTCTATAGAACTGTGTTATAAGAGTGGGCAACACCATGGCCATCTTGTTCCTGGCATCTGAACCCTGGTCCTCATGCTTGTACGGCAAGTGTTCTGAACCCCTGAGCCGCCTGCCTCTCTCGCCGTAACCAGAAGGGAGAGAATACCATCTGCGTCTGCTTTCTGGCTTGGCGATATCAAAATGTCACAGGTGACATAAATGATAGGAACAATTTTTCTCAGAGTTCTGGAGGGCTCAGATCAAGGGCACATGCTTGGTTTCCTATCAGGTGTCTCTGTTTAGTTTGCAAATGGCAAACTTTACGATCATTTCTATCTGTTTTCTTTCTTTCTTCCTTCTTCTTGGTGTGGTTGTGTGAGACACGTGTGCCACGGCACACACGTGGAGTTCAGAGGACAGCTTGTGGGACAACCCACAGCCAGTCCTCTCCTTCCACTGCATGGGTTCTGGGGGTGGAGCGCAGTTGTCAGGCTTGGCAGCAAGCACCTTTATCCACTGAGTATCTCACTGCCCTTGATGTCCTTTTTTTTTTTTTTTTTTTTTGATTTTTCGAGACAGGGTTTCTCTGTGGCTTTGGAGCCTGTCCTGGAACTAGCTCTGTAGACCAGGCTGGTCTCAAACTCACAGAGATCCACCTGCCTCTGCCTCCCGAGTGCTGGGATTAAAGGCGTGCGCCACCACTGCCTGGCCCCTTGATGTCCTCTTACAGGCATGATCTTTGCAAGGCCTCCCGGCTCTCCGTAAGCCCACATTCCCTTTTAAAAATTTTAAAATTTATTTATAAGGACACCAGTCAGATTGACTTAAGCTTCACCCTAGTGGCCACATTTTATTTTGGTCACTTCTTGAGTGGCCCCATCTGTTAGTGGTACCATGTTCTGAGATACGGTGGGTAGGATTCAATTTATTAGAACTTTGTGGGAACACGATTTAGCTCATAACATCATGTTTATGGGTCCAGTGCAGAGAATGTGCTAAGATGGGAAACTCTAGAGATCTCAAGAAGAGCTACAAGGAAGTGGTGGCAGCTCAAGAAAATGGCAGGAGACAGAGGAAGACAATGGCTTGACGCCTTTTTATGGAGGACCTCTGTGGGGCCAAGGGATGCGGGGGACATAACAGATGACTCTGAAGATGTGGACTTCTGCATTTTGCTATGTGCAGTGTCTTTAAAGAGAAATGAGAGGAAGAATCAAGAGTCTGTGGGGGAAGCTGAGGGTTTTGGTTCTGCTGCTAATGAATTTGAGGTGCTTTTCAGACATCGGAAGGGTGACAATTGGGCCATTTTACCGTAAGCCAGCTTCTGTGGCACTCACAGTTGGTGTTGGGGACATCGTGCTCCCTAGTGAAGCAAGTTGCTTGGCATGTGACCCTTATGATTTATTTTAGAGAGGTCTGAAGGTCTTTTCAAAAACACACTTTGACATCCTTAGACACTCAATCTTTCCTAAACTAGGGGTCAATAGCACCCTGTTAACTTTGTAGACTATTTCTTTAGTAAGTACACACAGTCAGCATGACCTGTGGGGATTGGAAGTTGGTCAAAGAAATTATCTAGTATCATTACTCTCTTTCTGAAGATAAAATCAGTCTTTTTAGTTTCTTCCTAAATGTCTAGTAAAAAAAAGGAAGCCTCAAACTAAAAATGAGATCTGTGAAAATCTGATATACATGGACAAAGGATGTCTCTTTATGCCAACAGAAAGCCCCAGGCGGGAGAGCTGCGGACCTCGTGAACTCTCTGTGAGCGGAAAGGGTGTGACTGGCAGATGGGGAACAGAGAAAGTGTAGGAGGCAGAATGCTTGTTGGCAACGAGTTCACAGTCACTGCGGTGCTTGGGATGAAGGCTGTGCCCTGAGTCATCCGGGGCAGGTGGGCTGGGTCAAAAGTGAGTCAGGAAAGAGCTGGGTCAGTGTTGAGAGATGAAGGTTTGCTACCGCTGTCCCACTTCGTGTGACCTATGTGTCAAGAAATATCTATATTTCAATGTTAAACTTGCAAGGTTCCAGGGAAACAAAGACAATTTTGCCCCCCTATAGAAAGGATCTGAAGAATATAGGGTCTTCAGTACTTAAAGGTGTTTAACCTACAGTAAGGAAATGTGCCTGTGTCATTTGCCATAACCTCCTTAATAAAGAGCTACTGTGTAATTTGCTTTTCTCTTAATAAAGTACACAAATATTTATCATAATGATCAGAGATCATCGGTGGTAATCACTAATAATTAGAGATTATTTAGAGTGATCATGTTACAAACTGCCTGGGAGTTCCAGTTCACGCTCATCATCTCCTGTTGCTAACGGTGTCCTCTTTGTTCTTACAAGAGCCCTAATTTGAATGACAAATTGGGAGAACCCTGTCCTGGCTTTATGTGTGCGCATGTCTGTGTGTGTGCACTTGTGTATTCATAATTTCGTAATTCTTTTTTTTTTTTTTTTTTGGATTTTTCGAGACAGGGTTTCTCCGTAGCTTTTTGGTTCCTGTCCTGGAACTAGCTCTTGTAGACCGGGCTGGCCTCGAACTCACAGAGATCCGCCTGCCTCGGCCTCCCGAGCGCGCTGGGATTAAAGGCGCGCGCCACCACCGCCCGGCAATTTCATAATTCTTAATAAGTAATACAATCAGAAGCTGAAAGAAGAATATTATATCAGCAGACAAGAGTCAACACCAATCAAGGGGAAGATGGAGGGAGAATTAAGAATTATTTAACTAAGGAAAGATTTTCATTTTCTTTTTGATAGAGCCTCTTGTAGACATGAAAGCAACATTAAATTTTGTAATGCATGCACCCCATTTTATGTGTATGAGTTTTTGGCCTCCTTGGTATGTATGTGCACCACATGCATGCCTGGTGCCCTTGGAGATCAGAAGAGGGCATCAGATCACCTGGACCTAAAGTTAGGGATGGCTATGAGTCACCATGTGGCTGCTGGGAATTGAACCTGGGTTCTCTGCAAGAGTAAGAAGTGCTCTAAACTGCTGAGCCAGTTCTACAGCCCCTACGGCAACAATGGGCAGAGAAAGGTGTTAACGATGCAGCATGGGCCTAAGAAATTATTACTAATTGTTAATAATATAACAGCAGACAGGGTTAGTCGAGAGCGTATGTATGGTATCTAAAGAACTGTCCCAAATAAATCTCTTTTCAGATTATTGTACATAACTTCAGACACGGTCCACATTTATTTACAATGAAATTGAATATTTATCCTCAAATGTCATTCCACATTGATATCACTTGTACATGCTTTCTTCATCTTAATGAAAGTTGCTGACCACTAGAGGGAGAAACAAGAAAAGCTTTGCAAAATTTCATAAACACAGCAGGTGATTTAAATGCTAGTCACGGAACGCTCTCGCTGTGGACTAGAGATGCAACGGTGGCCTCAGTGCATGATGCTGGACGGAGAGGGATTGAGTCGTGAGATCCTGCAGGAGCAAAGTAGTAGAATGTGTTTTCTCCAACAGGAGAAGAACAACATGTTACATGGCTAGTTGGCTAAATTATAGTTCGGCTTAATTCATGCCTTTGCCTGAAAAGTAAATACAAGAACTTGACCCGTGTCACTGGGTGAGCGAAGAGAGAAGGAAAGGTCCAGACTTCAAAGGTGGGGTCAGAGGCAGCACTTGAGAGCGAACAATCTCCCTGCGCCTGGCAGTAAGGGCATTTGACAGTTAGTACTTAATATTGTAAATACATAGGTGTGCTAAGAGGGATGGCAATTCTGGCCATTCAAAAGTTGGTTTAGTCTTACACGACTCAGCGTGTGAATGTAGATGATACAATTGCTTGAACTCTTTTCTATATTTAGTTAGAAAATGTCATCGGACCTTTTTCAAAACTGGTTTCTTCTTGCTGTGGTTCAAGGGTTGGACCTGTTCCTACAGGGGCGTCATGGTGGCAGGAGTGTGTCGCATTTGGTCACATGGCATCCACTGTCAGGAAGCAGAGAGTGTTACTGCTGATGCTAAGCTTGTTTTCTCCTTTCTGTCCTGTCCAGGACCCCGCTTGATGGATGGTGCCATCTGCTGTGCACCGCGCCCCCGTGTCTGCGCTCTGTGTGCTGGCACCCAGTTGCCGAGCTTCGGGCAAGGGGGCTGGAAGTTAAAATACACAGACACACCCAGACAGAGAGACAGCAACATGGGTCATCCTTGAATTACCCAAGAATGCCCCTTTATTGTGTTCAGGGGCAGATTATATAGAGATAGCCATGCCCCAGCCAAACCCACCAGAAACCACTCTCCTGCCATCAGGAACTCCTGAAGGTCTCGTGCTCAGAGCAGCTGTAGGTACTCAGATCAGGGGAGTACAAGAAATTCAGGATCTGGGGTCTCACTGCTTCCAACAGCCATCCACACTCAGGGTAAGTCTTCCACGAGCTCAGTCTAGGAGCTTCCCCATAGTCATGCCAAAAGGTCTGTTTCCGTGGTGACTCTCCATCCCAGCAAGTCGACGATCAAGATTAACCATCACGACGTCACAGGTAACCACTCCTTGTCAATTTGACACACAAACATTCGCTTCAATCGTAACATCCCACCCTTGCCGCCTGAAGCCTCATTTGCATCCCATGATTATGGGGGCTAATTACAATCAAACTACCACAGGTGGTCAAGTTTCTTGTTGAAAGCCTGGCCTCCTGAGATTGAGCTCCAGAACCCACCTGAAAGTAGGAGAGAACCAATTCCACAAATTTGTCCTCCTACCTCTATATGCGCACTATGGAATACATCCCTCTCCATCCCACATCCTCAGCATGAGTGCCTTTGGACCAACATAGTCTTTTCGCGATTCTACATCAGCCTGAAGGCCTTAAAGCTTGTCCTATGGCATCGACTTTGCAGGTTCTCAATTCCCCTGCCTCCCTGGTTCAGGAAAGCAGTTCCTTTCTGCCTGTGCACCTGTTCATCCATCTATGCATCCTATCAAATTAATTTAATACTGATTATGGAAGTTTGAATGTAATTGACCCCCATAAGCTCATAGGGAATGGCATTATTGGGAGATGTGGCTTTGTTGGAGTAGGTGTGGCCTTGTTGGAGGAAGTGTGCCACTGTGGAGGACAGGCTTTGAGGTCTCTTTTGCTCAGGCCTTGCTCAGCATGATACACAGTCCACTTCATGTTGCCTTTGGATCAAGATGTAGCCAGCACCATGTCTGCCTGCATGCTGCCATGCCTCCCACGACAATAATAGTGAACTGAGCCCCTGTACTGTAAGCCACGATTATTTTCTTTATAAGAGTTGCCGTGATCATGGTGTCTCTTCACAGCAGTAGGAACCCTAACTAAGACAGAAGTTGGCACTTGGGGACTGGGGTATTGCTGTGAAAGTCCTGACCATGTTTTTGTTTGGAGGAATTTGGACTTTGGTACCTTGGGTTAGGAAAGCAATGGAATGATTTAAGCACTGCTTAATGGACCATGCTAGTAGGACCATGGAAGACAATGATGCTGATTATGATTTGAACTGTCGGATGCTGGCTCACGAGGTTTCATAGGAGAGGAATGTTTGTATGTGGCCTAGAGACCTGTTTTGTGATACTTTGGTGAAGCATGTGGCTGCTTTTGCCTGAAAAGTTTGCCTGAGGCTAACGTGAAGAGTTTCGGATTAATTTCCTTGGCAGAGGAAATCTCAAAATAGACTCTGTTTTGTGACTACTATATATATCTAATGAAGATATATAATGAAAAGGAGCACGCTGAGAAAGGAAAAATATTTGAAGAGAAAAAAGGAGAACCAGAAAATGGAATGGAGCTAAATCCTATATTTAAGGAGCAAGCAAACTAAGCAGCAGCATGAAGGGAGTGGTGATTCCAGGGCAAGGTCCCACCCAGGTAAGTTTTCAGTTTGTGAAAAGGGATTAAAGAAAAGTTTATAGCCCTGGGTGGTGGTGCAGGCCTTTAATGTCAGCACTCTGACTGCTGAGACTGGTGGTCTCTGAGTTTGAGGTTAGCCTGGTCTACAGAGCAAGTTCAAAGACAACCAAACTTAGGCAGTGAAGGTTAACACTTAAAACCAGAAGGCTAGTGAAGATGTTCCATGTTCCAGTTCCAGCAAGTACTGGCTTTGTTTGCTTCAGCCACATGATTCTGGCTTTAGAGTTAAGGATAGAAGAGAGGGGCTCGGCCGTAGATCATGTGCACTTCACTACCCAGGGGTGCCCATTGGTGAAACTGGCGTGACTGTTATGATGCCAACCAACACATTCCTATTGTCTTTAAGGCCTGCTGCTCGGGAGAGCTTTACATCCGGTGCACTAAAGCTGGTTGAAAGCCAGTGGCTGGGGGCACTGGGGGTCATAGGCCTCAGAGTGCAGCTACTGCTGCTGGCTGCTAATGGACACAACGTGCCTGCTAAACTGTCTTCTAAACGTTTATGTCTGTCTTCACAGATTGTTAGTATTGCTGTCAGCTTTGGTCAGAGATGGTTCTTGTATTGGGTGACCATTACCGTAGGGACTCATAATGGGTCAAAAGGACTGGGAATAAGTGACTGTTGAATGCTTAGTCCTAAAGGGACATCTGTATTCTGCCCTCAAGTTTCTGGAAACATCATAGAAGATGAGGTGGAAAGAACATAAGAGCCAGTGCAAGCGGCAGAGTGTTGTGTGCTCTGTCTTCCAAGCACGCCATAGCCCTTGGTCTCTTGAGCTCTCAGTAACAAAGATTACACATACAAGACCTGCACAAGATTAGGTCCATCAACATTCCATCATGGAGACAGGAGGGGCTCACAAGGCTCCACTTCTTTCTCAGGCTCTACAGGCAGTTAATGGTCCCAGGGAGTGAGAGTCATTTGATTCAGTGATGTAGTCAGGGGTAAGAGGTCCATGCTCCTGTAAATAACCCTAATGTACACTCATTGGCTTACCAATAAACAAACAAACAAACAGAAAGGGGGCAGCGACATGGTTGGGTCAGTAAAGTATTTGCTGTGTAAGCATGGGGACCTAAGTGGAGATCCCCAGCCACAACATAGAATCTGGGAATGGTGGCAAGTGTCTGTAACTCCCATGCTGATAGGGAAGAGACAAGAGGATAGCTGAGGCTTGCTGCTCAGCTAGTCTAACCCATTGGTGAGCTCCGGGTCCGGTAAGAGACCTAAAACAAGGCAGTGAGCAACTGAGGGAATCACCTGACGTCTCATCTCTGGTCTCCACAAACGCATGTACTGGTGTCAACAGGTACATGACTATGCACACATGAATACATGGACACACACTTGCACATACACATGCCTATATGCACACATGCACACACTCATACACATATGCATGTACACACGCACACATGCACATTCAATTAGCATACACCTTTTTGTCTCCCCCCCCATCAGCTCTAGACACACCCCCTTCTGAAATTTACAACACTAAATTAACCCATGCTTTTGTTAAGTAACCCGCGCAAAGCCAGGCAAAAACGTCATAGTAATGGGCTAATTACTTTTTTATGGTAAGTATTGTCTCTAGAGTGGCCATTGGAGTAATATGCTTGTACTCTTGATTGCAAGGAATTACTGCTAAACCCAGACAAGCTTAAATGACAAAGGACAGTTACTGGGTCACGTGCTGGAGGAAGCATAGGGGCTGGATTTGGACTTTCTGGACAGTTGATGATGCTTTTAGGGTAGCTTGTGTCCTCCTTTTCTTTTCCTCTTTTTCCATTTCCTTGTATCCTCTTTACTTCCTCTTTGAGTTGACCCCTGCTCTCCCATACTCCAGACATGTATCTGTGCAAGTTGACCCTGAAGGAACTCTAAGCTTATGCTTGCCCAGTGTCAGGGGAAAATATAATATAATTATGTATTTTATACCTTTATGTATATAAATAGGTTGGGAAGGGCAAGTCCTAGTTTATGTAGACATAGCCTAAAGGTCTTAGACACAGTGAGAACAGAGCAATGGTGCTAGGCATAAATTTAATCAGCAAGTATATCTTAATCACAGATTTATTATGGAGCATGAATATAGATTACCCCTTCTGGAAGCTAATTGAATTGATTTTTAATATGTTAGTCCATGAGAAAGCTTCCTTAGCTACTACACTAGTAAACCAGTATTATGGGTTGTTCCAAAGCTTCTGAATTATTCAAAATAAGGTTTAAAAGTACATTCAGGATTTAGATTTTAGATTAAGGCTTAGACTTGAAAGTAAAGTTAAAAAAATAGCCTAGAGGCTCTTTTGGAAAACAACATAAATATTTTATTACTTTTTTATTTACTAAATATTAATTCAGTTCGTGTTTGTAGCTATCATTTTATACGTTGCTATGGTCCACCTGGGACCTTAGGATTTTGGAGAAGGCAGGCATAGCTGCAGATTCCCTGGCTGTTCCGAGGCTTCAGTGTAAAGGTGGCTCTGGGCTACTGTATGGGACACAAGGGTGAGAAACTATGTCACTACAGCCCAGTTTGGCCCATATCGTCCTGTCTACCTGAAACATTTATTCATTGTGAAACAGGTTCTCGTCACTTTGTCGAAGATAGACCAAACTCTTGGTCCTCGAGATGCATCAGCCCCCACAGATAGTTTGCATTACATATTTATTACACTGAGCGTGTGATAGCCCACTCCTCTCCTTAAACTCAACTTAAATATCATATGTTCAAAATACATAAAAAACTCAAGAAACTAGGCATCAAAAAATAATCCAATGAAAAACTGGGTACAAATCTAAACAGAGAATTCTCAACAGAGGAATCTCAAATGGCCAAGAATCACCCAAAGAAATGTTCAACATCCTTGACCATCAGGGAAATATAAATCAAAATGACACTGAGATTCCACCTTATACCTACTAGAATGGCTAAGATCAAAACCACAAGTGACAGCTTATGCTGGAGAGGATGTGGAGCAAGGGGAACACTCCTGCACTGCTGCTGGGAGTGCAAACTTGGGCAGACACATCGGAAATCAATATGGCAGTTTTTCAGAAAACTGGGACTCAATCTACCTCAAGACCCAGCTATTCCACTCCTGGTCATATACCCAAAGGATGCTCCATTCTTCCACAAGGACACTGCTCAACTATGTTCATAGCAGCTTTATTCATAATAGCCAGAAGCTGGAAACAACATAGATGTCCCTCAACTGAAGAATGGATAAAGAAAATTTTGTGCATTTACACAATGGTGGATTACTCAGCTGTTAAAAACAATGACATCAGGAAAATTTTCAGGCAAATGGATAGAGCTAGAAAAAAATCATCTTGAGTGAGCTAACCCAGACCCAGAAAGACAAACACAGTATATACTCACTCATAAGTGGATGTCAGCCGTAAGGTAAGGGGGAACCGTGCTGCAACCCATAGACACTGCCTGGAGGGCCAGGACCCAGAGGTGGGATATCCCAGAGACCTAGGATAGAACCAAACACGACTGGCAAAAAAACAAAACAAAACAAAACAAAACAAACAAACAAACAAAAAACCATCAAAAACAAAGTCAATGAAATGATCTTTCATGGTGCTATTAAGGACAGGAGCAAAATTGAATTTTCTTTCTATTAAATATTAGTTGTATATAGTGTTTTGGGGGATTTGTTTTGCCTTTTTTTTTGTTTTGTTTTTGTTTTTTGGTGCCTAGCCCAATGGTCATCAGAAAATTTTTACCCAGTAACTGATGGAAACAGATGCAGACCCCACAACCAAACATTAGGAAAGTTCAGGGAATCCTGCAGGAGAGGGAGGAAGGATTGTAGGAGCCAGAGGGGTCAAGGACATCACAAGAAAACTCACAGAATCAATAGACCTGGGCTCATAGGGGCTCACAGAGACTGAACCGATACCGAGGGAGCCTGCATGGGACTGACCTAGGCACTCTGCACATATGTTACAGTTGTGTAGCTTCAGCTCCTTGTGGGTCCCCTAAGGGCAAGAGCAGGGGCTGTCCTTACCTGCTTTTTGTTGCCAGATTCCCTCATCTGGCCTTAATAGAAGAGGAGGTGCTTCGTCTCACTGCAACTTGATATTCCATGGCTGGCTGATAACCCTGGGAGGCCTGTCAGCTTCTGAAAAGAAACAGAGGAGGAGTGGATGGGGGTGGGTAAAGGGGAGGTGGATGGGAAGGACTGGGAGGAAAGAAGGGAGGGGAAACTTTGGTTGGGATGTAAAAACAAAAACAAAAACGGAGTTACGGAGGAAAATCACCGGTTTTGGTGGTAATAGCTGCCCATCTACTTCCCAGGGACTTGAAGGCTGCTTTCGTTGGAAGAGCTGGCTCTTCATTGGTCCTATAGATGCCTGGTGGGTGACTGGAATGCGAGGAGAGTTGTGGTGACCTCTATATGTTCATAGTTCCTGTTTGCTGCTTCAACCTTGGGGTCAGATGCACCTCGACTCTGCAGGTCTTATCCTGTCCTTGAGAGATCACGTAACCTTGGTGACCGTCTCCCTCCTTCTGCACTAAAGACCTACGAGCCACTGTTCTTGGAAACACCAGACTGTGAAAAGCGTAAAAGGAGGAAGCATCCAGTCTCTGCGTATGCAGAAAGCGTGGGATCCTTCCTCCTAGTCACTTGCTCCCTCCCCTCCCCTCCCTTACCCCATATCTGTAACCTCCCAATTGTCCACAGCTAGTCAAAGTCATTGGCTAGCCTACTGCCTATTTCTGTCCCTCACTAAGAACAAAGATCTGCACTGCTCAATTGATTCGGGTTCAGGGAAAGGACCCAGGGTAGGCTCAAGAATCGGTAATGGTGGGAAGACTGAGACCGAAGATATAGCACCATGGACTAAGACATTAAATCAGTTTGAGTCCCCTCAATCTACCATGAAAGCAGCTGATGTAAAACCGCAGCTCTTCCATCCACAGTGCTCCAGGCCAGCTGCCGTCTGCAGGCATGCATCCTGGTGTCCTTCTGGAGACCAAGAAAGAGTTTGCTTTTTGTATTGGACATGTGTCTCAGCTGATAAATATTAATTGCATCTGGATTTACACAATAAAAATATATTCATGAAAGTTTTCAAGCTTGCGATTTGGCAGCCACATTTGAATGGAGCCTAGGAAAGGTGCTATTTCCCTTCCAAGCTGTCCCTGGGGTCCTGGTAAGGACCAGGTGCAGCACACCACCCACCGGTGACATCATGATTTTGTGCTTTTGCACCTTGTTTACGTTTTCCTCACCTTTCTAGAATTCTGGATTTGGTCCCTTGGGATTTAACACAAATTTGTGTTCTCCTAGAAGCATTTCCTGAGCGCCTTATTTCATCCTGGCCTAGACACTCCGTGTCCGTGTTCCTAGAACATCCTGTACATAACTGCACTGTGCAGTCCTGAGGCAGTTCCCCTGTCTGACGGCCCCCTTGTAGTTTCAGGGCTGGCTGCAACATGAGCTAGTCATCTGATACTCCACAATTTAATAAGACACCAGGCCTACTCAGTGACTATTTGTGGAGTAGATAAGGCACCTGGAGTCTATCTTAGGGCTCTCCTCATCCTCTTATCTCCTCTTTTCCTCTGTGGCGCCCCCTCTGCCTTAAGTCATGATCTTTTTGCCTCACCCCGCAACCAGTTGATTGTGTTCCACAGTACCTCATTACACACGCATTCATTTTGATAGACATCTTCCAGACATATTCTCCTTACCTCCAAACAATACCCCATGGGGGAGCATGGAGCTTTGTGCTTGGCAGACATTATCGTCCCTCAGATCACAATTTGGCAAAGCATCGCCTATATTTTTCACTCAGGTTGCTTCTTAGGTTTGTCCTCTTCCATTAATGTCCCAAAGTCTGTGAATAAACACCCACAGCAGCTATGTGTGAAAAGTGGCTAATTTTGTCTTCTGTTAAGATTAATAACAATGCTCGGACATTTTTTTTTGGCTGTTGTTATTGTGACTGATCACACCTTTGATAGCAATAGAATTTGTAAGGGCAAATTTAAAAATATTTAATTCAGATATGATGATCATATCTGCACTTTCAAATATGTGTGACTTTATACATAAATATATTAGCTTTCCTAGTACATATTATAATAACTATATAATCATCACATACTACCTATAATTGCAGATTATGGATATATGAAAATAATAAAAACATATGGTCAGTGATAATAGTTTTTATATAGGAAAGTAAATCATTCCCACCAAGTTTCATATTTATACCTGAAATACATTTTGCATTGAACAGCAGGAGCTGTTTCTAAATCTGCATCCTTGGCTTTGCTGCACTTGGGTGTGTATTGAGCTGGGATCTGTATTCAGATGTGTGTTTGTCTGTTGAGTATTGTGCACTGATGTTTGCAGAGCAGTTTCAGATTTACACATATTTAAAAAATGAAAAGAATATTTATTCTTTGAGGTCCCAGATGCTACTTATTTCTTCCCGCCAAGAAAGGAACGACCTTTTATTTGAATTTAGTTCCTTTGAAGATTCCTCCAAAGCTCAACAAGATTACAGTGAGGAAGCGTTCTTCCAATTCTTTGTCTACAAAATGGGCTTCTATACAATGGCATTCTGATTGTTCAGTGTGACAAGACGTGTGATTGCAAGCAATCCAAACAAACTGTCTTGAATAAAACCAACAAACACCGAGTGTTGCAGTATTTGAGGACCACAGTCGGCACTGTGAGGGCAAAGGAGACGCACAGTGTGTAACCCTCTGCTCCTCGGCACTTACTTCTGAACATGAGAGACAAAACAGAGGCCGGGAGCATATCTGGGACCATGGGGCACTTCTTATGACCCAAGGATTGCGTGGTTCACTCACATACAAGTCAGCCATGCATTGTTGTGTTAGCCCGTCCTTCTTCTGTATTGTGAGGAGAAGGCAGGCTTCACAATGCAAATATGATGAGATGAAGCAGTTCTTTTGGTGCAAGTGACGGCTCACTTAGGATGCTTATTGTGTGGTTGTAGCGGTGACTCGTGGGTTTTGAGGTACAGGATGCAGCTGGGTCACATGACTCAAATGGGGAGAGATTATAGTCATTTTTGAGCGTTGCTGCCTCATTTCGTTCTGAAGATCAGCTTCTCCTTTCATCTATGTAACAGAAAACGACAGTCAGCCTAAGCTTTTGGCTGGAGTTCTCGTTTCTTCATTGGATCAGCTAAGGTCCAATGAATAAAACACGGGGATGTGTTAAATCTAGCCAGAAAAGATAAAGATGCTCATCTCATATTGATCAAGAAGAAATCCATAAACAAGTAGACTTCACATTTCTTAACAATATGCACTAAACACAATTTAGTTTCATAAAACAAATACTTTAAGCTGAGACATCACTGATCAACTCCAACGCTGTAATAGAGGGTGATTTCAGTACTCTACTCTTACTAAGGTTTTCTGGACAGAAATAAACAAACTTTGGAGCTAAATGACATCATGGATCAAATGGGTTTCACTTTAGAAGGTTATGGTCTATCATTGAGGTCAGTCAGGGCAGGAGCTGATGCAGAGGCCATGTGGGAGCGCTGCTTACTGACTTGCTCAGTCTGCTTTCTAATTTAAACCAAGACCACCTGTTGATTTAAATCCAGAGTGGGCTGGGCCCTTCCACATCATTCTCTAATCAAGAAAATGCCCTCCAGACCCGAAGTTCCCTCTTCCCAGATGACCCTGATTGTGTCAAGGTGACAAAAAACAACAGCAAAAACAAAAAAAAAAAACAAAAAACAAAAAAAAAAAAACCCCAAAAAAACCCCATGACAGCGAAAGACATACAATTAAAGCTTTAAAACACTGAAGAAAGAAATTAAGGAAGACACGAGAACATGGAAAGGCCTCCAATGTTCATATAAATAAATACTGTGAAAATTCTACCATTCTACCTAAAGCAATCTACAGATTTGATGCAATCCCAATCAAAATTCCAGGGCTTTTGTTCTTTACAAAATCAGTAAAAGCAATCTTAAAATTTATATGGAAACACAAAATTCCCCCCCCCCCCCCCAAGCTGCCAGATACTCAAAGCATCCCTGAGCAAAAAGAAGGATGTTGGAGGTATGATCATACCTGATTTCAGGTTATATTACAGAGACACAGTAATAAAAACAACGTTGCTGTGGAATACTACTTAACTATGTAAAGGTGTGTTACAATTGTTTATGCTGCATTTGTTTAACTAGGCAAAGATGTGTTGCATTTGTTTATGTTGCATTTGTTTAGTTATGTAGATATGTTGCTGTTTTACCTTGCCTGCCCAAGACACTTGATTGGTCTAATAAAAGCAGAACAGCCAATAGCTAGAGAGTAGAAGGCAGGGCTGCTGGGTAGAGAAAACAAATAGGAGAAGGATTCTAGGCTCAAGACAGAATGAGAAAGAGAGAGAGAGAGAGAGAGAGAGAGAGAGAGAGAGAGAGAGAGAGAGAGAGAGAGAGAGAGAGAGGAGGAAGAAGAAGAAGAAAAGAAGAACAAGAACAAGAAGAACAAGAACAAGAAGAAGAGGAGAAGGGAGGGAGAAGGAGAGAAAGAGACCTCATAGGGCCAGGCAGGCAGGCAGTTACCAGTCAGCCAGACACTGAATTGGGCATACAGAATGAAAGAAAAATAAAAAATTTCAAGACAAAATGTAGATGAGAAGAAACAGGTTAATTTAAGTTATAAGAGCTAGTGGGAAGCCGGGCGGTAGTGGGCACACCTTTACTTTAATCCCAGCACTCGGGAGGCAGAGGCAGGCGGATCTCTGTGAGTTTGAGGCCAGCCTGGTCTACAAGAGCTAGTTCCAGGATAGACTCTAAAACTACAGCAAAACCCTGTTTGTCTCAAAAAACAAACAAACAAATGAGCTAGTGGGACAAGCATAAAATAAGATTGATCATTCATAACAATAAGAAGCCTCCATGTCATGATTCGGGAGCTGATTGGTGGCCCAAAAACTCCTGCTACACAACATGGCATCGGCTTCCCAACAGACAGGTAGGTCAATAGCCTAGAAAACCCATATAGAAATTATCTCTTTTCTGAAAAACTTAATTTATTCTTTGACACGTTTCTGGGTCTAGGAATTGAACCAAGGACCTCGAGCATGAGAGACAGCTGTCTACCCATGTGCTCCAGCCCCCGTTCTTTTGTTTGACACTTTCAGAGATAGATAGATGTTCAGATCACAGGAAACCCCCTAACATCTTTTATACTTCTCTCTTCCCACCATTCCCTCTTCCTTCCTCCCAGTCCCCATCTCACTCTCAGGCCCTTTGTTGTTGTTTTTGCCCTATGACATGCAGGCTTTAACCAGGGCCACATGCCTGAGCCTGAGCCCGGGCCTGACGGATCCGCCAGAGCGTGAGTGACTCACTAGCAGCTGCCTGATTCTTTTTGACAAGTTGCCAAAATATACACTGTAGAAAAGACAGCATCATCAGCAAATGGTGCTGGGGAAACGAGGTGTCTACAAGTGGAAGAATATTACTAGATTCTTATCTCTTGCTCTTCACAAAACCAACTGCAAGCTGACAAAACATTTCAGCATACAAACTGAAAACGCTGGAGGAAAAGGAGCAAGTTCACTGCAGCACACAGGCACATGGCTCTCAAAATAAGACTCCTTTATCTAGGAAGGAAGGCCAACACTTAAAAATAAAATCTTGAGAAATTACTCATTTTCTGTATATCAATGAGTGAAGGTTAACCAGAGAATGGGAAGAAATCTTTTCAGCCATATGGTTAGTATTAGTTAGGGTTCTCCAAAGGAACAGAGCTGATAGTATATATGTATATGTATATATCTATGTGTGTATATAGACATGTAAATAAATCCCACATATGTACACACAGATTTGTATGTATACATATGTATATGTATATACATATACATGCATATATAAGGGATCTATTAGAATGGCTTATAGGATGTGATCTATGGTCATTCAGCAATGGCTGGCTTATGACAGAAAAGCCAAGGATTTAGTAGGTGCTCAGCCCACCAGGCTGGATGTCTCTGCAGACCCACTCTGGTGCTGCAGGATTCCGAGAGAGCTGCCAGTCTTCAGTCTGTGCTGGAATCCTGATGAAGGTGGGTTTAATATCAGCTGCAGCAACAGGATAAATGAACTTACCTGCCAGTGTGGGTAAGGAGACAAAAAGCAGTTTCCTTCTTCCAAGTCTTTTTATATGACCAAAGGTGTGGTCCAGGTTTAGGCTTGGTCTTTTACCTTCAAATAATCTGATTAAGAAAATCCCTTGGGCTAGAGAGGTGGCTCAGCAGTTAAGAGCATTGCCTGTTCTTCCAAAGGTCCTGAGTTCAATTCCCAGCAACCACATGGTGGTTGACAACCATCTGTAATGAGGTCTGGTGCCCTCTTCTGGCCTGCAAGCATACACACAGACAGAATATTGTATACATAATAAATAAATAAATATTAAAAAAAAAGAAAAGAAAATCCCTTACAGGAGTACCCAGAAGTTTGGGTTTTAGTTGATTCCTGATGTAGTCAAGTTGATCAGCCATCACAATATCTTACTGAGGAATGAGAATTAGGATATAGAAACAACTGAAGAAAATTAAACCTCAAGAAAACAATCCAATTTAAAAGAGAAAAGGGGCTAGGGAGCTGAGTAGGGAGTTTTCAAAAGAAGAAATTAAATAACAAACATTTTAAAGAAGAGTTTAACATCATTAACCATCAGGGAAATGCAAATTAAACTACTTTGAGATTCCATCTGACTCCAGTCAGAAAAGCTACACTAAAAAAGCAAATGACAACAGATATTGGTGAGTATTTGGGGGAAAGAACCCCTTTCAGCGTTGGTGAAACTGATGCAGCCACTATGGAACTATGTGGAGGTTATTCGGAGAGCTAAACATAGAATTATCATATGACCTAGCTATACCCCTTCTGGGTCTATATCCAGAGGGCTCCATATCCTCCTACAGCTAAACTTACATGTCCATGTTCACAATAGGTAGGCAATGGACTTATCCTAGATGCTCATCAGCTGATGAATGGATTTTAAAAATGGAGTACACATTCATGATGGAATTTTATCCTGTTGTATAAAAATGGTATTGCAGAAAAATGGATGAAACTGGAAAATATCATGTTTAGTAAGGCAATCGGAGTCCAGCAACACAGATATATGTTCTTTTTCATTTGTAGTTCCTGGCTTTGAAGTTTTAGAGTTCTGTGCCTCCTTTGGGAAGGGAGTCACGGTGATCAGAGAGTACTAAGGTGTGTGTGTGAGAGAGGCGGTGGGGGTAAATACATATGTTTAAGTGAGAGAATGCACCATGTAGAATTGTTTATGTGGGAATGAGTTGGGAGAAGAGGGCAAAGGTGGGGGAGGAGGGAAGGCAAATCAAAACTATGTATGAAAAGGTCACATAGAAGCCTGTTACTTTATATGCTAACTTGATGTAGGCAGTCCTTCTGTATACGTGTTGCTTTTATTGGTTAATGAATAAAGAAGCTGTTTCAGCCAGTGGCTTAGCAGAATAGATCTCGGTGGGGAAAACAAAACTGAATGCTGGGAGAAAGAAGGAGGAGTCAGGGAGAAGCCATGGAGTCCCATCAGACAGATGCCGAATGGAACTTTACCTGGTAAGCCACAGCCATGTAGCGATACACAGATTAATAGAAATGGGTTAAATTGAGATGTAAGAGTTAAGCAGTGATTTAATTAATACAGTTTCTGTGTGGTTATTTCAGGTCTGAGTTGCTGGGAGGTTGGGAAATGAACTAGCAGCCTTTTACAACACTTAACTAGATTTTTTTTTTTTAAGTTTGACTGGAGGTATCCTGCACAGTTAGATAGTTTCCTCCCGGAAGTCATAGTATCTTAAATGAAAGCTCTAGGGCTACATCTGGGTCATTTCCCTATGTGTTATTGGCCAGAGGCTTGCAAATCAAGACAAGCTATTGCCATTGTTCTTGGTTGCCCACTAGACTAGATGGTAAAGGCCCACTGCTGAAGACACAACAAGCATTGGATGCAGGACACAGAGAACTCAAGCTGCTGGAGGCACCTCCCCCCACCCACCCCATGTTTGGCTCGTATTCAGAGGACTGGAAGTTGCTGTGTAGGGTGAGAAAAGCCATCCGCAGTCTTACCCATAAGTGGACTGCGTGCTATAAATGGTATAAAATTGGAAAATCAGACAGGCAAATTATGTTTACTCATGTAACACTGGTGTCTTTGTTTCTGATTGGATTTGAGGTCCACCTCAAGGGAGGGAATACATGCCTGGTACTTATAAACAGGATCAAAGTCCCAAGGCTAAGGAGGCCACAGGCCCTAGAGGAGGTCTTACCCTGGCTGCTTTACTTTATGGACTTGCTGTCAAACAAAATGTTTATACCCACAGCCTCCCATGCCCCAGGTCCGAGAAGCTTCTTTTTACAATGGATTATTACTGCAGATCCTCATAGCTGGTCACAGTGTTGAGACTAAGTGACCGTTGTGTGTTCAACCATACATGGGATATGTTTGCAAGAGCTGGAGGATGGAGATAGTGCTGTAAATGCTGTCTTTGGGATATGACATGGTCCATGCCATCATGAACATGCATCCACTGTGGTTCTCTGCACAAGGTATCAGGGTGGGAGGAGAACTCAGTGGGAGGCGGTAGAAGGTAGCAGAAGTAGAGGATAGGAGGGATCATGGAAGATGAGTAAGATCAACAAGCCTATAATAATGTAAGAATTATCAACTTAAAAATATACACACTTACTGCTAGATATTTTGTTTTTATGCTATTATAAATGAAGATTAAATTTTTCATTTTGGATTGTTTATAGTTAGCATACAGTGATTTTATTTTATTTTTTATTATTGATTGATTGGAGACAGGCCTTGCTAGGGGTGCAGGCTGGCCTTGATCTCACAATCGTTCTGTCTCACACTCCATGAGCGGGGAGTGCAGGCTACACTTTACTTATTTATTTTGTTCAGGGATTATGCATGGGGGGCTTGTGCATGCTAGGTAAGCACTATTGATTTCTGAATATTGATCTTATGTGCTGACACCTTGCTGAACTGCTTGAGTAGCTCTATATTTTCCGTGGATTTACTATGATTTCCTAGACATGAGCTCACACTCTCTGAAAATGTACCTTCACTTTTCCTTTGAAATTAGTGAAATTAGTACTAGTCTTGCTCTTGATCTTAGGGAAGTAATACTTTGTGTTGTTTTCTACACACACACACACACACACACACACACACACACACACACACAGAGTTTGTTTTAAAGCAGGCTTTTGTTAGGTAGTCCAGGCTGTCCTTGATCTCATGATTCTCCTATGTCAACTTTCTGGGGCTAGAATTTCAGGTGTGAGCCGTCATGCCTGGATAATAGTGTTTTTTTTTTTTTTTGTTTGTTTTGTTTTTTGGTTGCTGACTCATCCCTTCAGCCCAGTGAATGCTGGGACTACAGGTGTCAGCCACCACACCTGGATCTAGATGATTTTCATACCATTTCCTCGCCCATAATCCCAGGGAAGTAATAGTCTGTATTTCAGTCCATAAGTCTTGTGTTAGTTGTGGGTTTTTCAGATTCCCTTTTATGGGGGTGTCTGAGAGAGGCAAGACAGAACAGAGGCAGTGGAAAAGCTGTGGGGTCTCTCACAGAAGTTCTGTGGCCCGCTCCTTGGACTAAGTACCAAGGGAAATGAATAACCAACGGATGTTCAGGTTATTCAAGAAGAGAGACAGACGGTGCCAAGTCCATAAAGGCAGAACAGGCTTCAAAATAGAAACGGACTTGATCTGTAGGAAGGTAAAATTGTTTTTCTTACTCACTCAAATAGTAAACTGAGGCTGTTGATCACAGTTATTATTAATCAACAAATAGCCTTAAAATAATGATTTCTTTCTTTCGTAAGATAACTAGCAAGGAATGCATATAACAATAGTTTCCACAATGAGTTCTTTTTGGGTGTCCGTTCTGCTCAAGATGAATCAATCTAACATTAAAGTAAGTGAATTTAAAAGGCTGAAATTATTTCTGAATTAGCATTGGTTTTTTTAGGAGCCTCCTATGGAACAGTGGGGAATCTCTAATTGATTTGGAGTCAGAATAATTCACGGCAAAGACAATGCCATTGTAAGTGGAAATCAATTATATTTCCCCATGTAAAGACTTTTGGAAAGCTGACTAAAATTTGGGCCTTGAAACATTAAAAGAAACATTTGCTCATCTATATGATACTAAATTCCACCTTTGTATATTGTAGAATTACCATATCAGAGATATGATTTCATATAGAATGCAGATACACACTATGAGATTCCTTGGAAGAAAATTACTATATTGTGTTTTAATTTTCAGTAAGTTTTATGTTTTTAGACAAGGTCTTAGGTATCTGAAGCTGACCTTGAACTTCATATGTAGCTGAGGCTGGCCTTGAACTCCTGACCCCACTGCCTTCTGAGTGTTGTGGTTGCAGGTATGCACCACAATCTCTGGCATACATCTTAATTTTTAAAAGTACACTTAAGTTCTTGAATTGGGCTTAGAATTCAAAACAAAACTATTTTGTTTTCTACCTTTTCAACATCTTGTACATTTTGAGTTGTGTACATCATTGTATCCACAGAAAGGTGAGTGGGGCTGGGTGCATGGTGTGCGATTCCCAAAGAATCAATAAAGAATTATGTTTAAAAAACCCTTCTGATTCATTTAACTTGAGAACACTATCTGCTTTCTGTTAGGATTTGACCAACAGATACACACTCATTTTGTCATCCTGATTTAGTTATGAGTGTTTGCTAAATAAACATTGTCTATTATAAACATAACACTTAGCATAGTATTCCTAAGTAAATTTCCTTTCTGACATAACCTTTGATTTTTCTAAATGTATTATTTCTTCCCATCTATTTAGTTTTCTTTATAACTTTTTAAAAATATTTATTTATTTATTATGGATACAATATTCTGTCTGTGTGTATGTCTGCAGGCCAGAAGAGGGCACCAGACCTCATTCCAGATGGTTGTGAGCCACCATGTGATTGCCGGGAATTGAACTCAGGACCTTTGGAAGAGCAGGCAATGCTCTTAACCACTGAGCCATCTCTCCAGCTCCCTCTTTATAACTTTTAAAAAAAATTTCTTCCCAAAAAGATAGTGGAACAGAGTAAACACTGTGTAAGATGTGTTTCTTCCTGGAAACTTCCCTTCTGGGCTAACCACATTTCTTTTTCAATGATCTTAGGAATTGTCTAGACTTTCATTCAACGTCTCTGGAGTCCTGTGACCTAAGCTGATTTTCTCCTTCACTCCGCTGCAGCACACACTTGAGGAGTTTCCCTGAGAATGGTACCCGAGTGGCTAACTTTGAGGCCTTGAGTATTTTAAATCGTTTTTTGAAGATTGGAGTTATAGAAAGTGGACTGAACATAATTTCCTTCAGAGTTTTGAAGGCATTGCATTAATTTCTCATGTATTGTTTTAGTTCAGAGGCACAGTTTCCCCTGTTGAAGAGGCTAGCCTGGTAGTCACAAATATAGGACAAAAGCCAAGGACAGTGGGATCACCTATAGTCCTAACTATTCAGGAGACTCGGGCAGGAGACTCTTGTTGCAAAGTGCAATGTTATTCTAAGTTCTTAATCTTCAAATGTATCATTAAAGAACATTGTATCTTTGAAAGTTTGTGATTGTTTCCCTTATGTGTTATGACATGCACTCTAGGACTGTCAACGTTGAGATTTTAATTGTGACCTACCCCCAGGATATATAAGTAGTCAACAGTTGTCAGGGGACAGTGAGAGGCATTTTCTTCAATCGTGCAGCCAATCGTAAAAAGTAATTTTAATTAAGCTCATTTTTTCCCACCAAGCTCTACTTGGGTGGAACCATTTCTTTCTGGGGCAAATAGATGGCTGTTCATCTTCCCAAGACAAGTTCATGCTCATTGTGGTTGGTCTTGGACACACCCTTTCATTCCGAATACTCACATCTCTCAATTCTGACATTTTCTTTGCCTTAGTATAGAAGATATTTGTGTTAACTTTCTAATACTGTACCAAATATCTGAGCCGATCAGTTTATAAAGGAGAAAGCTTTGCTTGGCTCCGGGTTTCGGAGGTTTCAGGTCCTAGGTAACAGGCCCACTGTGACAACGCTTTGTGGTGGAGAGTGTATAGAGGGAGCGTTGCTCACTGTTGACAGGGTACAAGAGGCAGAGAGGGACGAGAGGGTCCTGCTGTACCACCGTCCCCTTCCAGGGCAGCAGCCTTCCAATACTGTCCAATACTGTTGCCCTGTGGTCTTTGGAGGCTGTTTAAGATGACACTGGTGGGAGCCCTTATATAGCTAATGTGGATTGCCAACTTGACAGTATCCAGACTCACCTGGGAGGCAAGTTTCTGGAATAACTGTGTTAATTGAGGGGAAGACCCACTTTAAATGTGGAAGGTACCATCTCACTGTCTGTAGGTACCATCCAGCTAGGGTTCTGGACTTGGAACGCACCATCCCTCTGGCTTTGGCTGGGAGCTGGACTAAATAAATAGAAAGGGGATTGGACCTTGGGATTTGTCGCTCAATGCTTCCTGACTGCAGAGAAACGCAGCCTCAAGCTTCCACTGCTGTGACTTTCCTGGGATGAGCTGTACTCTGCACTGTGAGTCAAAATAAACCCGTTTCCTCTAGTTGCTTTTGTCAGACACATAGTGAGTTCGAGGTCAGCCTGGTATGTGTGGAGGGACTCTCTGAAGAGTGCCTAGGCACTAATCAAAGATTTTATGTGAGGAGGGCCCCCTCTATAACTCTGTAGATCCTCTTCTTTTAGTGTTTGATTTCTTAAACAAGCATTCTCAAAGGCATATAGACAGATAGGCGCTAATATTCTGGACGCAGAGTGGCTGAGCATGATCATGAGTCTTGCCCTTTCCTACCAGTACTTCAGTCTCATCCCGCTCAGTGGTGAGCTGGTGAGCGTGCACAACTAGCTGGCTACGGCACAATGCCAGCAACAAAAGCTGGCCTGACACTTAGGATGGGCCATCACAGGTGCTGCAGGTGCTGTAAAAATTCCCATGGGCAATTTTGAACTCAACGTCAATGTGGAATGGGGAAGATAGGCACACTATATTATTATAGAGTGCTTCCACCACACATGTATAATAGAGATAGCCTGAAGAGAATAAATTATAGTGAAATATGGTAAAAAAAATTCAGAAGTTGTATGCTTTGAGTACCTGTCACATCTGCTTTTTAATGAATTTATTTAGTATGCTTATCAGTCTAATTGTAAAATGTGGCTACCTTCAACAGCTGCCTTATAGGACCTGTGGAAGACTAGCAGTTGGTACCCGTGAACTGGTAAAATGCGCTCTACAGCATCCCTTGTGTGTCTGGGCACTGTGACCTTGCTCCATCTGCTCCCCTGACTACAGGGCTCCTACTGTCCATTTTCTCTTGAGGCTGCAGTTCTGATTGCCCGAAGGAGCTGGGTGATGCAGGATAGAGAAGCCAGTCCAGCTGGTTCAGGGTCTTGTTTGACCTCAGAGCCCATATAATGGAGGGAGAGAACCATTGCCTCCAAGTTGTCTGCATGCGCGTGGACACCACACACACACACACACACACACACACACACACACACGCACACAAAACTAATAAAGTAGTTCTTGTGGCAAAATTACCGACAGAGAAACTTATGGAAGAGCAGTTAATTTTGTTCTTAGCACCAGAGGACCAATCCATTGTGGGAGGGAAGGCATGGCCTTAAACTTTTACATCCCTCTAACGTCTTCTGCTACACAGCCCTCCTCTCTTGCTTCTGCTATAAAGAAAGTGTCCCTGCTGGCTCCTAGGGCAGCTCTTCAGTTCCTGAGCAGCTGCAGGGATTCCTGCTCCCTAACTTCTAATATGTTGATGCCAATTGTTGGTTATTCTCTTCTTTCTCATTTTCCTTCACCCATTTTAGTGGCAGGAAATAAATGAGTGGTTCAATTATGTTTGTTTACCTGGGAGGTTGCTCAATAAATATTGTATTTAAAATTTGTTGGATTGATCTAGAATTCCTGGAGTACTAGTAGCCCCGACTAAATCCAGTCAATTAACAGGCACTCACTCTGGCTGATTTAGTATATGACAATGTCCTGGACCATAATATATTTCCTTTATGTTCCTTTTAAAAAATTTTAGTTTTTTAAGAAAATATACAAAGACCATATAGACTATCCTCATATCCTACCACCAATATTTATTACTTCAGTAAACCACATTTGCAACAACTAATCAAACCTTATTTATTTATTATCAGTCAAAGTTCATTTTTGATTTCAGTCTCCTTAGTGTTTGCCTCGTGTCCCTTCACTGTTCCGGAATCCAATCCTGGGTCTCTGGTTTCACTTAATGATTGTGTCTCTGCGTGACTCTCAGGTGTGACAGTCTCCACACTGCCTCTGTTTCTGATGGCTTTGACAGTTAGGAGAATAATGGTCAAGTGTGGTCTGGCCCTCAACTAGGATTCTTCTTGTTTTGTGCATTCTTAGACCAGGATTGTATATTTTGGGGGAGATTACAAAGAAAGAATGCTTTTTGCATGATTGTCTGGTCGCTGTACTACCACTGTGCCGTTCTAATGCAAGCCACTTGACGTTCGTGTAGACAGTGGGTTAAGGGCCTGGTCCCCAACAAGACTGTCTTCATTTTAGTTTCTGTACATTTGGGACTCTCCGGGACACCCATGCTCTTCTTCAGCTGGCTGAAAATTAAGGATTTCCTCAAACCTGTAGAGCTAAGTCAGTGGGACAACTCTGTAACAGTTGTTAAGATTTGTTTCTTCAAAAAAAAAAAAGAGATTTGTTTCTTCATTGTCTTCCAAAGGTCAGGGGTTGAAGCTTTGGTTGCCAGCCTTTGGTGCTACTGGGAGGTCGTGGAGCCTTCAGGAGATAAGGCCTAATAGATGGAAGTTAGCCATAGGAAGCATAGCCTTAAAGAGTGTTTTTGAGAGAGCCCAGTTACTTCTTTTTCTGTTTGGCTTCTGATGTCATGGGGTGAACATCTCTGCCCCACTGTGTGAACCTCAGCACAGCCCACCACCAAGGAGCCATTGACCATGGACCGAAACTCCCGAAACAACAAGCCAAAATAAACCTTTCTTCCTTTAGAGGACCTCTTCTGTATGTGTCACAGTTATGGGAATGATACCATTATTAGAAAAGATGCGTATCAGTACCATCCAAGCGAAGACACACATAAAACATGTCAAGATTTTAATCATGGAGCTTTCGTGTCCTCTTCCTGCAGATCGAGAGGTCACTCTCTCAGAACATTAATGTGTCCATCAGCTGGAAAGTGCTCCTAAGCTTTGGTGTCCAGGATTGACCTTGGGTCAACTCGTTTGAGTCACTGCCTTTGTTACTGATGCAATCTCCAGTGTTTCTCTCTTCCGTGGATGAGCTTGAGCTGAGCTGACGTCCCTTGCCTCAAAGTCCCCAGCCTTCTAACCACAAAGCCTCACTCACTGCCAGTGCCTGATATTCTACCATGGCCAACCTCCATCCTGAGCCTTTGTGTCAAATTCAGAGGAGGTCTGAGGGATTTAGGAATAACGACCCCACTCTTACTTCTTGGAAAATTTCGAGGATTTCATCTCCTTCCCGGGAACCAAGAATGAAGGCCAGTCAAATTCTTTGCTGGAAATAGTTTTGTGCTATCAACGTGGTTTGTCATTGTTGATGTTCACCTCGAGTGCCTGGCTGAGGTAATGTCTATCAGGTTTTCTCTGCAAAGCTGTTTTTTTTCAGGAGCCTAAGAGAGACATCCATGGGTCTAATCTACACGGGAAGTAGAAAAAGTCAAGATCTCCTGAGTAAATTGGGAGCATGGGGACCACGGGAGAGGGTAGGAGGGAAGAGGGAGGACAGGAGGGGAGCAGAGAAAAATGTATAGCTCAAGTTGTGGCCTTGAACCTCCTCTGCTCCCAGCTCCAAAGAGCTGGATGGCAGGCGAAGGCCATGATACCTTGTTTGAGAGTTGAGGTTTGTAACTGGTCAGGGGAAGGGTCTCATTTAATTCAATTGATGGACAATTACTCTACATATTTATTGACAAAGTTGTCTTTTCTCCAGTGTTTTTAATGCCCTTGTCAAGAAACATATATATGTTTTTGGTTGAACCTGGGGTCATTGGGGCAGATTCCTTGGCTCATGAAAAAGCGAGAACAGGAAAACATTTCTGAGATAAACTAATTGTGATAAATGGGAAAAGCCATCCACAGTGCTTGATTTGTGTCCTGTTTAACCACAGCGTTTTGTTCCCTTCCTGGTTGGAAGCTTTTCCAAACTACGTATCCTGATCTTTTTCAAAATTATTTTAAGATCAGTCAGTCACAAATTTGTTCTCTTGCTTCTCATTTTGAATGTAGGAAGAGAAACAAAATCTACAGATTATTTATCAGAATACCTGCTTCTTGCATGGAAGAGATACATTTGTAGAATTCCATGCTCGGTGTAGAGTTTTTACAGTATCACAGGCTTAATAGCCTCTTTACCCAACTAATAATTTCACCATGCTGGCCCAGCAGCTAACCCATCAGGAACTCCCGAGCCCGCCCAATGTGTCCAGCACTGTGGTGTGAACATATGACACAAATTATCGCTATAATAATCTCTGCCCATCCAATGCCACAGAGTCCTATGTAAGACACAATTAGAAAACAGCCAGAGTGGTGTGGAACAACATTCAAAATTAGATAGAATTAAGGCTGACTGATATGGAAGACTATATTATAAAAATAATAGTGTACCACCATTTAAAGAAGCCTGGCTGTCTGACGACAATGTTGGCTTGTGACCGTGTGTAAGTCAGGCCCTTGTATAGGGCCTCACAGATTAAATGTGAAAAATAAAAGCTATCCAACGATGCTTAAATTTATCTCAGTTAGGAAAGCGTTAAAGCCTGTTACGGGAGGGGAAGCTCAAAGGCTGATGGAAGAACCGGAGACGTCTTTTTGGGAATCGAAATATTCTAGACAGAACTTCAAGCAATGTTGCAGCTAGGGAAGGTGGAAAAATCACTAAACACCACAATCAAGACATGAGCAACATTTTAATGAAAATTTGAATACCTTATAAATTAAAATATGACTCCAGCGCAGTTCAAAGGAAGGCCATTAAAGATGGTTATGGGCCCCAAAATAAATTGCTGTTATATAAAACTAATAAAACTCAAATTTACACAAGTGCTTAAATGTGGAAATGTGTACTACATTAAGCAGCAGAGCAGGTTTTCAGATTTTATTCTGGGTAGATGGATCTGTTTCTTCTAAGTGCTTCTCTGGGGTAGTATATGTTCATCTGTATGGGTATTAAAAAGCCTGTGCACTTTCAACAAGGTGCCTGAAAATAAGTCAGCTACCTACTCCAATCCTGAAAAACTGGCTGTTAAGAATTGCCCCGAGGCCTTGGGGTGATGGCTCAATGAATTAGGGCATCTACTAACATAAGAACCCAAAATTGAATTCCTAGAACTCTCATAAAATCTGGGAATGGCTATATGCACCTGTTATCCTGAGTGCTGGGGGATTGAGAGAAGCAGATCTTAGGGGTGCACTGGTCAGCTAACCAAGCCCAAATGGTGAGCTTCAGGGTCATTGAGAGACATTGTCTCAAGGGACTTGAGCAGACAGTAAGATCACCCAATGTTATCCTATGGTCTCTACATGTCCTTATGTAAATACATTTATACAAATGCATACAACACACCCATACACACATTGCCCTGCTGACCTCACAGCATGAATAAACCTGAATATATACAATTTTATTTGATTATTATATTTTACTTAAACTTGAAGAAGGAAAGTGATTTATGAAGATAATGGGGCAATGGAATTTCTAGCAGGTATTGCTAGGAATAGGTTCTGCCGAGTTCTCTGCAACATTGATTTGGGTTATCTCCAGTGATTCTAGCAGGCATTATTATGTCCTCCCATGGGTGACCAATCGAATGTTTCACAGGTCCTGAATCATCAGAACAATGTTCCATTGTCTAGGCTGACAGATTGACATGATGCTGTTATTTAGAAGTCACCGGGAAATCTTCATTTGTCTTGTTTTTATTTATATATTAATTATACAACTTTTGATTTATTTATATAATTTTGAACTTAAGTTTAAAATTTCATTATTTTCTGTTTATGTATACGGATGCTTTACCTGCACGTATGCATGCATTTCATGTGCATGTAGTACCAGCAGAGGCTGGAAGAGAGAACCAGAGCCCCAGGAACGGGAGTTAACAGCCAGTTGTGCTCTGTCTTGTGGGTGCTAGGAACCGAACCTGGGTGTTCTGCAAGGGCAGCCAACACTCTTACGGAGCACGAATTCTAATTGGTATTAATCATAAAAACCCAGAGACAGATATAGGAGTTAATGCTGAAGATCAGAGAAGCAGAGCGCCGGCCACTAAGGAGTTCTTTTTACTGTTACCAGTGCTCAGACCGAAGGGGTGATCCTGTCCTCAGACGGCATCTCCAGACTCCGTCTGTCTCCGCCAAACCTCAGACTGCCTGAGTTCCTGTCTCTTCCCGCCTTATATTCCTCTCTCCACCCAGTCGCATCATTCCTGTCTCCACTTCCCTAATGCTGGGATTAAAGCCGTGGGATCCCAAGTACTGGCACCACCTTTGTGTGAGCTTTGTGTTCTTTTAGACAGATTCAATCTTGGGTGGTCCAGGGTGACCTTGAACTAACAGAGATACCTCTGCCTCTGTCTCCCCGAGTGTTGGGATTAAGGTGTGTGCCACCACTGCCTGGCCTCTAGTCATTTAGCTCTGCACTCTGATCTTTAGGCAAGCTTTATTTGTTAAACATACACAAGACATCATTACACTCTTTTCTGCTGAGCCATCTCCTCAGCCTCAAACATTGATTTCTTCACACTTGCACCTGTAAGTTGCACTATTGATGGACGATGATGACCTGCTAGTACAGACAGAGCATGGGGCAGTAGCTCCAGTTTATATAACTGCTTATATAACTGTCATTGTGAAGCCTGTCTGATTTCATTTCTGTTGTGGTTTGAAAGAAAATAGCCCCAAAGGAAGTGGTACTGTTAGGAGGCGTGACCTTCTTGGGTAGGTGTGTCATCTCAGAGAAAGTATGTTACTGTGGAGGCTGGCTTTGAGGTCTCACACATGCTCAAGATACCGCCCAGTGTCTCAGCTCACTTCCTGCTGCCTGTGCAAGATGTAGAATGCTCAGCTACCTCTCCAGTTCCATGTCTGCCTGCACACCACCATGTCCCACCATGATGATAATGGACTGAATCTCTGAACGCCCAGCCACCCAGTGAAATGTTTTCCTTTATGAGAGTTGCCAGGGTCATGGTATTTCTTCACTAATCAAGGCAAGTTCATCACAAAACATGTGACTTCAAAGTGTCATTTTATTTCTCACAAAATTTCAAAAAGAATTATTCACAGAAAACTATCCTTGACTAAAATCTGAGCGACTGAGCATCTGAGTCACTATTGTATTGCTGTGAAGAGACACCATGACCAAGGTTAGTCTGTTATCATCATGGTAATATTATCATACATGGTGACCTGTATGGTGCTAGAGCAGTAGCTTGGAACTTCACATCCTGATATGTAAGCAGGTAGGCAGGTGTGAAGGGAGAGAGAGAGAGAGAGAGAGAGAGAGAGAGAGAGAGAGAGAGAGAGAGAGAACTGTGTCTGGTGTGGGCCTTTGAAACCTTAAAGCCCACCCCAGTGACACACTTCCTCTATCAAGGCCACACTCCCTAATCCTTCTAATCCTTTCAAACAGTTCCACTCCCTGGCGACTAAGCATTCTTTGAGCCCATGGGGTCCATTCTTGTTCACACTGCCAAGAATATTAGGTATTTGTTGCTGAAGAACAAATCAGGACACATTTGGTGGTTTAAAACATTTATCCAGAAATCTTTAATAAATAAATAATAAAAAAATTATCCTCACAGACTTTGTGAGCCAGGATACTGGGTTCAGCTTAACTGAGACCTTTGCTTCACAATCTCTCTTCACGAGGCTCCTATCAGGGTCAGTCAATCAAGGCTGAAGTTACACCTGAAATCTCACTTGTGAAGGTTCCAGTTCCAGGCTCACGGGATAGTTGGCAGAATTCAGTGTCTTAGAGGTGGTTAGAGGGAGGCTTTAACCCTTTCCCGCCCAGGAGGCTAGTCCTTGCTACCTGGGTTTCCCCACACCATAACTTGCCTTATACAAGCTAGCTGGGCATCTCCTAACAAGAAAGAGATTGGATTTTATCTACTGAAACTGTAGGAGACAACTGTCTGCTGGGATGTGGTCTCTTGGTTTGAGGTAAGCCCTAGGTCCTACTCACTCTTATTGGAAGTAGTAGTCACACAAAGGTAAGGATGCTGAAGGCAGGCATTATGGAGGCCATTTCAGAGTCTGCTGGAAAGCCCCTGATTAATTTGCCATGTGTGATAGTTTATCTAAAACGTAGCTGCTTGGCAACAAGCCACATTCAGCGAAGTCTATAATCCAGCAGGAATCAACGGCAATGCGTCAATAGTGTGAAAGTTATTATGAAAGCAACATTGAATGAAAGATTTTCATCGAAGGCATTGCCAATAGGATTCATGTTCTGGCACCTGGAAGACTGGAATGAGTAACCATTAAACTATGCCCTGAGATTCAAAACACAGGCCGAGAGACTGAACACTTCCATTCTGTTTACACATTCTTTCCTTTTTCTCTCATTCATCTTTGTCCTAAAGCTCCTCTTCCTCCTCAACTTGAATCTTCTCAAACGTTAGTAATCTGTGCGAGTTCCTGCTCTCCCTACCTCCTTTGGAACACTGCCTCAGACTCGTGAGAACATGTGCCTCCTGACTTGCAACTCTCAGACTCCAAATAAATTCCCTTTTACTACTGCACTTTCCGGGTTAGCCATGCAGATCACAGAGAAGCATGAGCTACCAGGTCCCATACGATTGTATTTTCCCTCCGGTTCTACTAGCTATGAAAAGAGAAAACACTACATCAGACCTTAGACAATGGAAAAATGAAAGCATCTTCAACAAATGGTGCTGGCCTAACTGGATGTCAGCATGTAGAAGAATGCAAATAGATCCACATCCATCCCCGTGCACAAAGCTCAAGTCCAAATAGATTAAAGACCTCAATATAAATCCGATCACACTGAACCTGATAGAAGAGAAAGTGGAAAGTAGCCTTCAACACGTGGACAGAGGAAACCACTTCCTACATATAGCCCCAGTAGCACAGACACCAAGAACAACAATAAATAAATGGAACCTCCTGAAACTGAGAAGCTTCTGTAAAGCAAAGGACATAGTCCGCAAACAGAAGAAACTCAAATGGCCGAAAGACACTTAAGGAAATGTTCAACATCCTTAGCCATCAGGGAAATGCAAATCAAATACAATCCTTTAAATGAGTACACCGATGTGTGAATTCCATTAGCAAATGTTGTTGCATCTGTTATACTGGTAACTAATTCTAGTAGAAATGGCATATCTGTGAACACATTGCCAGCAAAGTCCTCGGCAAAACTGCCTTGGTTAAAGACCAAATTCTGTATGTGTTTAGACATTTGCAAAGGAGATTTAATATGTAGTTGTATAACAAAGTCCTTGAATTTCATTAATTGGTAAAAACTTTGTAGGGTGTCTAAGGAGCTCTTTGTATTTGTATTGTGTGTGTGTGTGTGTATGTGTGTATATGGGCTTATGTGTGTTATTAACAAGGGAAAAATGTCAGCTATCAAAATGCACAGAACAAGGAAGGCCCATCTTAACATTTTTCTATGTAAAACTGTTTTCACTGGTTTGAAGACCAGCAAAAAGTGGTAAATGGGAGGGTTTGGTTCTGGCTTCAGCGATGGTTGGATTGTTGAATTATGGCTAGTGGGTAGATTTTACTACTCAACTAGTAAATCAATACTATGATAGGAGTGGGAATAAGTTCATTAGCTTGTATCATGGTGATCCAGAAATCCTATTTTCAAACTGTAATTTAATTAAGTTGTAGAAGTTACTATGGGGAGTGCACCCGCGTTCTGCCTGCAAGCTCAAGCCCTTTGAGTCACAGTGGAGCTAAGAGGAAGACGGAAAACAAAGATAAACTTCATACATTTTTTGCAAGTGTGGGTGTAGGGCATTGAACTTAGAGTCTCCATCACAGGACAGGTCACTCCCCTGAGCAAGATTCCTAGCTCTAAATTTTATCCTTCGCCAGTATATCTCAGAATACTGTACTCCCTAAGACTGGTATTTCTTCTTCTATTTCTCTAAATCAGAATATATAGTGCATTTTTGAGAGGTTATTGTGATGTGTAGAAATTACTCACCAAAGAAATGTATCAAATAAAAATTGGATCTACTGTTTTTATATATCTCAGTTATAATATCGTTGTGAATCCCCAATAGAACAAATCCCAAGTAGAAATCCCAAGTAGAAAGGGTTAATAAACGCAGTAGCTAGATTGGGTACCAGAACACCAAGTAAGATTACCATATCATCCAAGCTTCATGACTGCAAAGGGCAACACACTCTGTCAGCTGTGTGAAATGACGAGACCACAGGAGATAGACTCCCACATTTGGTGACGTGAAGATTCAGCATCTTGATGGTCTCTGCTTTGTCGCTGTCCTTGGTTTGTCCTCTAGAACAAGACTGCAAAAGTTCTCTTCTGAATGCACAATGAAGGAAGCTTTTAGAGAGTCTGTGGAAACTCTAATCTGTAAGATTGGGAGAATAGGAAGGGCTTGGCTAAAAAAAAAAATACACGCTCAGTAAGAAAAACAAAAGAGGAACAGCATGGGCAGACCGAGGTTCGGTGCAGAGCAGAATTTGCCTCGGGTGACAAGCAGTTCTTCCTGAGTCTGGTTGTGTGGCTTCTGTTTTAGGAGAGTCTGTTCTCTGAAGCTTTAAACACAACAGATAGGACGATATTCATCTCTAAAGCCAAGCTTTGAACTTTGTCCGAGGATTTAGGTTAGTCTTAGAAATCATAGATTCAAATGCCAAAGCATCTTCAGATATTTGCATTAAAAACCTTTCTTGTCACGTTTTTGAGGTAGAGTTAGTAATCTGAATGCATGTTTTCAGAGAGCTAGCCAGCCTAATTACAAATCCTCACACTTTCTGATGCCTAGAATGAAGAACTTGTTTCATAAGCAGGGCTCGTGTGGACTGAGGCACTGAGAGCCCAGTAAAGTTTTTCCTGTGGAAAAACCCACAGACTTTCTGGGCCAGATTTTCCGCAGAGAGATGGGCTCATTGGAAAGCTGTTTATTTAAACAGGATTATTCTAGATTTTAGTGTATAAATTTATATTAGATATAGCTTAGCTAGTTTTATGCTTAGAGGCATGAACAAAGACGTTTGGAAACAAACACACTTAGGCAAATTGGAGTCAGTTAATAAAGATGCCAGTTAGACAAATCCTTTGGATGTGTGAAATGTTGACTTTGTTGAGCATATGGGCAGGATTAGAAGTCCTGTTAGGGAAGACAGTGTAGCTAGATGGAAGGGGCAGTATTTTCTGAGCTTTTTTCAGTATACTTAACAGAGCTAGGACACTGTCTTTGACATTATATTCTTCTTTTTGTTTTTTTTTTAACATTTATTTATTTGTTTATTTATTTATTTATTTATTATGTATACAACTTTTTGCCTCCCTGTATACCCACATGCCAGAGGAGGGCGCCAGATCTCATTACAGATGGTTTGGAGCTACCATGTGGTTGCTGGGAATTGAACTCAGGACCTCTGGAAGAGCAGACAGTGCTCTTAACCACTGAGCCATCTCTCCAGCCCTGACATTATATTCTTCTGTTGTCTGAGGTGCAGTCCCAGATAGCCCAGGCTAGCCTTAAACTCACTGTGTAGCTAAGGATGATTTTGAACTTGCCCCTCTCTCTTCTTCCCTAGGGAGCTAGGTAAGGAGGTGAGGAGCAGGGTCTCAGCTGCCACCAAGGCACAGCTAAGCTTGCAGATGGGGAACGAGGTGAATTCCTCATCTATGTGAGTAGCTGAACTTTCAGTGAGTCCTTGGTCACATGACAAGGATTCCTTTATAGGGGCAGGGAGGCGTGTCAGCAAGGAAGGCACAACTATTTCCCTCCTGGAAAATAATGTATGGATCACCATAGGCACAGGCTACAGGTCATTCTGACCTCTACTCCTTAGTGGCCAGTGTTTATTGATTTCACAGATTTCCGTCAAAATGGTGGAAACTGAAACGTTGGACAGCACAGGTTCTACCTGAGTCATTTTTGAGTTTAGTCTCTGTGGTATCCAGATGTCAGCCTCTGTTCTATCCAGATGTTAACAAGGCATGGTGAATTCATCCCAGAGGTCTTCAGTTTGTACTATGGAAATGTCTAATCAGTCTAGCCATAGACAAGCAAACTTTGAGGTCTCTTCAGGATCAGCTTGCCTTCAGCTCACTGCCAGAGCGGCCTAACAGTCCCCCCCCCCCCAGGGATTTGTTTGCGGGACAGTGCTGTCGAGCTTTGAACTCACGGCAGCTGTAATTACCTGCGCAAAGCCTACACAATGTTGCTGTTTCCTGCAGCGTCCTGTTATGGCCAAGGAAAGGGCTGAGCAGGCCCCACTTCCACCTGGGGTTTTCTACACGGCTAATAAGCGGTGAGGGAGATTTCCTCCAGTGCTGTAGCTGCTTGTAGAGCGCCCATGCTCTATAAATATTCCCAGGGAAACTTATTGGTTCATTTCTAAAAAAAGGACCTGAAAGTAGACAGTGAACTAGTGTGAGGGTTCCAGAAGGAAGGAAGTGGGAGTGTGGGGACAAGAGAGGGATAAAAGGATGGTGGGAAATATGATCAAAATACACTATATTTATGCAAATTTCACAGTGAAACCCATTACGTATAATTAATACATGCTAATGAAAACACTGGAGAAGAATTTGTTTCCCTGCCCACTTCCACTTTTTTTAGCTTTTGCTGCTGTCCTTGCCACCATTCTGTCCTTCAGGTTGACCTCCCCATCTCCAGGTAAGTATCCACGGTCAAAGGAAAACAGTCGTAACATAGTGGTACCGATTCTATTTCATCCTACCCGAAAAGTGAATGCTTTCCCAGGAGCTTCTGTAGAATGTTCCTTGGCTCGCATCAGATGGCTTTGTGTTTAGAATAAGCACAGGAGAGACTGTTCACTGAGTAACGCTTTCTAGGCCCGTAGAGTTGAATGTAGCAAGGCAGGGCGGCTGTTTCCTCTGGTGTGGGCGTGGCCATCACTGCCTTGCAGGAGCGTAGTTGCTCTCACCTGTCCAAGGTCCTCATTTTATCTTGCTCGTCAAGATTCCCTCTAAGAGGGAAGAGGAAAGTGTGGGACTTTTGAGGCCCACGAGCCTTGGGATAGATAGTCTTTGGAACCCCTCTCCAGGGCCAGGATTTTAACTGACGCTACGTACAGGCTAACGGTTGACTGGAGGGAGACTTCTGGGTGGTGCAGCTGTCAGCGAGGCCTCCTGTGAGTCACCTATGCTCCTGTAAGGAGTCTCACAAACCCTTCGGCTCACCAAGTGGACTTAGACGGGCTCATTGGTCTGTGGGTACCTTCTGCATATAGATGGATGTTTCTTTACTTCTCCCAGGAAAGCTAGCTTTAGGAGGGTGTAAACACCCGCTTTTCTCCTAGCTCTTTTGCTCTCCACATTCTGAGGGACTGTCTTGGACAGACAGTCAGTTCATGGTAGTGCAAATTCTAATTGATCTTAATAATAAAAACCCAAGTCATATATTAGGAGGTGAAAGCTGAAAGATCAGAGAAGCAGGGCAGCAATCACTATATTTGTACTGCTATGAAGTCCTCAGACAGAAAAGGGCCGAGCTTCTGTCTCCTCCTGCCTTATATTCCTCTCTATGCCCAGATATATCAGTCCTCTCTCCACCTCCCTCGTGCTGGGATCAAAGGTGCGTGCCACCACTGCCTGGCCGCCACGGTGGTTAACTTGTGGCTAGCTCAGCCCTCTGATCTCCAGGCAAACATTGTTTGTTAGAGCACAAACAAAATACTACCACAAATATCCCTCAAGACGCATCTTGGTCACCTTCTCCTTCACTCTGCTCTGCTCCATAAACTGTCAGACACACCAAAATATGGTGACTTCTCAGCTTCCTTAGCATCTAAGAGTAGTCGTGTGATCTCGTTCTGTCCAATTTGGGGGTGCAAATGTGCATGTGCACACACACACGTGACTTCCTTTTCTAAACAAAAGTAGAGAATCTCACTGAGGACCCTGCCTTTTTGAGGCTGTGAGGGAATGCAAGCAAAGATACCAAAGAGACGTCAACTAAACGAATTAGTTCAGCACATGATGACACTGTGGACCTGTTTCCTTCGGTCTGTAGAGTCGACCTCAGAACTTTTCAGATAGAATTAGGATGCCTCTATTTGCTTAACAAGGGTAGAATTTTCTGGTTCTTGCAACCAAATGTAACCCAGTGAAGGCGAGAAGTATGGGTTTTGTGTGATGGTTTAGATTCTCCAAATCTGTTGTTTTGCCAGCGTTGCTCCCGTTCAGAGGCAAGGGAATTAACTTTTTCTTACATTTTACTAAGTCAGAAAATGATGCCCACACACTTTCTCCAGATTGAGGAAGACCTGTATGAAGCAGAATTACACAGAGAAAAAAAAATCTTGATATGAAATAGTTACAATCATCTACCCAAAGGAGGCTACAACCCAGAGACAATGCGCTTGGTGGATGAGAATGTATCTCAAGAAAGTGAAGCTGCGGACGGCGGCCATCAGGTGAGCCAAGATGGGCGCGTACAAGTACATCCAGGAGCTGTGGCGGAAGAAGCAGTCGGACGTGATGCGCTTTCTGCTGAGGGTCCGCTGCTGGCAGTACCGCCAGCTGTCCGCGCTGCACCGGGCTCCACGCCCCACCCAGCCCGACAAAGCGCGGAGGCTGGGCTACAAGGCCAAGCAAGGTTACGTCATATAAAGGATTCGCGTCCGCCGTGGTGGCCGCAAACACCCGGTGCCCAAGGGTGCGACCTACGGCAAGCCTGTCCATCATGGTGTGAACCAGCTAAAGTTTGCCCGAAGCCTTCAGTCTGTTGCTGAGGAGAGAGCTGGACGCCACTGTGGGGCTCTGAGAGTCCTGAATTCTTATTGGGTTGGCGAAGATTCCACATACAAATTTTTTGAGGTTATCCTCATCGATCCATTCCATAAAGCTATCAGAAGAAACCCGGACACCCAATGGATCACCAAACCGGTCCACAAGCACAGAGAGATGCGTGGGCTGACGTCTGCAGGCCGCAAGAGCCGAGGCCTTGGAAAGGGCCACAAGTTCCACCACACTATTGGTGGCTCTCACCGTGCAGCCTGGAGAAGGCGCAACACTCTGCAGCTCCACCGTTACCGCTAATATACGTAACGTTTGTACAATTCATACCCCAATAAACAATTTAGGACCGTCAAAAAAAAAAAAAAAAAAAAAAAAAAAAAAAAAAAAAAAAAAAAAAAAAAAAAAAAAAAAAAAAAAAAAAAAAGAAAGTGAAGCTGCACCTCTCAGACTAAAGCTTCAAAGCTGTTAGGAGCCTCTACACTGGCTCTCCACCCCTTTCTCTCTGCCCACATCACAAAGAACGTGTTTTCTTCCTATGATTGCCATTGGCTCTTACTGCTTGCCTGTGATGCAGCAGAAAAGTCATTTCAGCAAATTGAAACTTAGCAACACTTGTTACTTTGAGTATCCAAGTTCTCGGAAGAAAACTTTGATTTGTCCCAAGTTTTTTTTTCCCAATCAATCTTCAAGCAAGGTATTATGGAAATTGGGACAAAAGATGTAGCTTTTTTTAGGCTGTAAGGGAAAGCGCATTTTGAGAAGGAAGCATGGGTGTGCATGTGAGGAAGGTGGCTGTTGTAGAGGAAATAACGGACATCTCTATCCATCTCCTTAAGGTTAAGAGGCTGGACAGAAATGCATTAATGCCATTGTGATCTAGTACATCATGCACTTGGACCGGATTCACTTCCCAGATCTTCCACGTCTCCCCTTCCCTCTTCTGTTGGTCTCACTCATCTTCCTCAATGCTCCACTGCTATGTTCATGTCATGTCATGTGTGTATTTGGTTCCACATATGAGAAGAACGATTCTGGCTCCATCCTCACAATGGTATTTCTCAACCACAAATTTGATCATGTCTCAGTCGCACTTAACCCCTGTTTATCTCTGTCCAGTTATATCCCTCCTAGTAACTCTAGCCTTGAAAAATTGTTAAGATTATTTGTAATTCTTGCTTTTGGTTTGTTTATGTCTTTTATTATTAATCAACACAATAGCTATACATATTTGTGGGGTAGACATTGGCAGCTCTTAACAGTCCATTTTCTATCTTTGTACAACAGCTCCGGAGCGATTCTTCTAGCTCACGCCTACATTTTATGGCCACCAGATACAGCATAGTTGTGTCCTCATCCAGGACAATTTAATTAACTAGGTGTCTCTTGAGTGTTCAGCCCTTTTGTCTCATATGTATCACACCACAGTGTAACTGTTTTTGTTTGCTCTGGGCTGTATCTTTTGGTGGGGATGTTGTATTTGGCGCAACGTAGAATACTCTAAGACTAGTCTAAGTATTTGGCACATAGTCGTTGCTTATAATAAGCAAGCATCGTCATTTTGATGTGGGATTCCCCTCTGTATGCTGTGATTACCATTGATGAATAAAGAAACTGCTTTGGGCCTCTAGCAGGGCAGAACAGAGCTCCGTGGGGAAAACTAAACTGAATGCTGGCGAAAACTAAACTGAATGCTGGCAGAAAGAAAGCAGAGTTAGTGAGAAGCCATGTAGCCACACAGGAGACAGACGCCAGATGAAACTTTACCCAGTAAGCCACAGCCACATGGCGATACATAGATTAATGGAGATGGGTTGTTTTAGGATATAAGAGTTAGCCAGAAATACACTTAATCTATTGGCTAAATAGCATTGCAATTAATACAAATTTCTGTGTGATTATTTCAGAAGTATGGGCAACTGGGAAACGAAGAAGCAGTCTCCAATCACATTATTTAGTGAATGAATTATAGTGGCAGTTTATAGCTTCCTATTTATTTATTTATATAATTATTTTACATCTGACTGCAGGTTCCCCTCCCTCCTCTCTTCCCATTCCTTCCCTGTACCTCTCCTGTGTGTGTTCCCCAACCCATTCCTCCTCTGTTTTTGTTCAGAAAGGGGCAGACCTCGCATGGGTATCAACAAAGCATGGCATATCAAGTTGTGGCGAGACTAAGCACCTCCCATGTATTAAGACTGGGCATAGCAATCCTGCATGAGAAACAGGTTCCCAAGAGCCGGTCAGAATATTAGGGACAGCCCTGCTCACATTATCAGGAGTCTCACAGGTAGACCAAGCTATACAACTGCCACATATATGTAGAGGGGCCTAGGTTGGTTACATCCAGGATCTCTGGTTGTTGGTTCAGAGTCTGTGAATTCCAATGAGTCAGGTTTGCTCTTTCTGTGGGTTTTCTTCTGATGTTCTTGACCCCTCTTGCTCCTATAATTTTTCATCCCTCTATTCAGCAGAATTTCTTGAATTTGGACTAATATTTGGCTGAGTGTCTCTGCATCTGTTTCTATCAGTTACTGGATGAAGGCTCACTGATGATAATTTGGCTAGACACCAATCAGTTATTAGAGATGGTCAATATAGGCTACATATCCACTATTGCTAGGGACATCTTTATAGATTTCTCTGGGTACATCCTTGTAGATTTTTTTGAGTTTCCCTTGCGTCAGGCTTCTACCTGACCCTGAAATGCCCCACCCTTCCCTTTTAGTACTCCCCCCCTCTACCTACACCCCTAACTCAATCCCTCAAGATCCCATCTCCACTCATCCTCAGTCCGCCCAAGATATCTCTTCTGTTTCCCCTTTCCATGGAGATCCATGTTTTCTCTCTTGGGCTCTCCTTGTTACCTAGCATCTCTTGTGGTACAATCTTTTGTGGATCGTAGTTATCCTTTACTTTGAAGCTAATATTCACTTAGGAGTAAGTACATATCAGTAATTGTCTTTCTGGGTCTGGATTATCTCATTCAGGATGTTTTTCCCCCCCTAGTTCCATTCATTTGCCTTCACATTTTCTGATGTCAATACTTCATTGTGTAATACTCCATTGTGTAAATGTACCACATTTTCTTTATCCATTCTTCAGTTGAGGGACATCTAGGTTTTTTCCATGTTCTGGATATTATGAATAATATGCTATGAACATAGTAGAGCAAGTGTCTTTGTCATGTGATTGAGCATATTTTGTGTATATGCCCAAGAGTGGTAGTGCTGCGTCTTGAGGTAGATCAATTACCAATTTTCTGGGAAATCTAGATATTGGTTTTCAAAGCAACTGTACAAGTTTTCACTCTCGCCAGCAATGGAGGAGAGTTCTCCTTGCTCCACATCCTCTTCAGCATAAGCTTTTATTTGTGTAATTTGAGTTTAGCCATTCTGACAAATTGGGAGAAGCCTAAGCTATAGGCTGAGCTTTCATAATTAATAATATGTCTCTGTGTCATTTTTTGTGAGCTGACAGCCAAAGAAAAATACACCAACAGTACCCCATTTTAATACTGAAATTTTGAAAAAAAACAAAAAAACCTGAAATTTTGTTTTTATGAT
Source organism: Alexandromys fortis (assembly GCF_014885135.2). Classification (NCBI taxonomy): domain Eukaryota; kingdom Metazoa; phylum Chordata; class Mammalia; order Rodentia; family Cricetidae; genus Alexandromys; species Alexandromys fortis. The sequence continues at coordinate 9,386,561 of NW_026067913.1, read as the reverse complement.
GTCTAGTTTCTTGAGTTCTTTATATATTTTGGAGATCAGCCTTCTATTGGATGTAGGGTTGGTGAAGACCTTTTCCCATTTTGTGGGCTGTCATTTTGTCCTATTGATAGTATCTTTGACTTACAGAAGCATCTCAGTTTCATGAGGTCCCATTTACTAATTGTTGATCTTGGTGTCTGGGTTACTGGTCTTCTATTCTTCAGGAAGTAGTCTCCTGTGTCAATGCGTTCAAGGCTACTTCCCACTTTCTCTTCCATCAGGTTCATGGTAACTGAATTTATGTTGAGGTCTTTAATCCACTTGGAATAGCTTAGTGCAGAGTATTACTCTCTCTCTTTCTCTCTCTCTCTCTCTCTCTCTCTCTCTCTCTCTCTCTCTTTCTCTCTGTGTGTGTTATGTAAAAAATCTTAACAGTAGCAATGTTGAAGCGACCACATACAGTGCTATGCGATGTAAAAATCTTTAGCTGTGGTGAGGTTATTTGACATATACAGTATTATACAGTAAGAAAAAGGGATCTTCAAGTCCTGGCATTTCCGATTTCTGCCAAGATGGGGTAAATCTTCTTAAACTTTCTACGTCTCAATTTTTAAATTAATCACAAGAGGAGGAGGATTGGCCATGTAGCACCTTGGTAGTGTGCTTGCCTAGTGTGAACGAGGCCCTGAGTTCATTCTCAGGATAAAGCTCC
>NW_026067913.1:9371834-9385857 GCF_014885135.2 Alexandromys fortis | reverse complement strand
CCCCCCCCCCCCCCCCGAGTTTCAAAACAAAAAATTTCTAAAGTCCTCTTGTCTACTCTGGAAGAATAAAATGAAATAATACATGTGAACAGGCTTCGGGAATAATCGGTCAAAGGCGCATAAACGTTTGTAGTTGGTGACAATCAGAATGAAAGCACACGACGTTGGTTCCTGAGCTGAAGACGCACCAATCAGGCTCGTTTCCAGGCAGGAGAAGCCACGGGTTGCCACGTGACGCCATCACCCCGCGCCCGGCGCGAAGTGCTTTCTCCCTGTCCCGGCGACGAGCTGCTCGCCATGGGGTCCTGTCAGCGCTTATTGCTCTTTGGCGGGGCGTCACTCCGGGGTGGTTGCGGGGCCGCTGTCCCGCCCCTGGGGCGCCGAGCCTTGGGTTGTGGGCGTCAGGTGTGTGCCGAGCGCGCGAGGGGCTGGTACGAGCCTGAAGGCTGGCGCCTGCGAGCTCCCGCTAGCGGGTCCCCGGGTGTCTGGGGCTCGTGGTCCCCGAACGCTCCTGAGCATGGATGTATGGCGTGCACATTGCCCTCCTATCTTGCGTTTTTCAGTGAATAGTGAATACGCGGAGGGTTTTTAACATCCTCACTTACTCTGGCAGACAAATTTTAGCTCCAACAATTTATGTTTGCAGTTAAGATTAGCAGTCGATAAATAGCACCTAACGGATAAATTAGAGGCAATGAACAGAATTAGAAAAGAAAACCATGTTAAACTCAAGCTCTGGATCATCTTCAGTTTTACAGAGTAGTAATACAGTAATAAGGATGATTGATTTAAATCTTTTTTTTTTTTTTAAGTTATTAGGCGCTGAGAGTGAGGCCTTGAAACAAAGAAGAACACAAATCATGTCCCGAGGACTTCCTAAGCAGAAGCCCATAGAAGGTGTTAGACAAGTTATTGTGGTGGCCTCTGGAAAGGGTGGAGTTGGAAAGTCTACCACAGCAGGTACTGTATGTAAGACCTTCAGTCCCCTCTTAAGAAGTTGTGCCAACTGCCAAAGACACTGTCAACGGTCACTTCTCAAGCATAATATTTGTGATGTTTCTGATTTGTGGTTCCCTGTATTAGGATTTGATAATGGTGGGAGCTGAACTAAACAGGTTACCAGATTGTCTACTCAGTTGAGCAAAAAGTAGGTTGCCTGCAGGTTTTCTAGGCCCTTAACTGGGAGATGGAGATAATCGCTTTCATAGGTTGATACGCCAATTAAACGAATCACTTAGCCCAGTGTCTTTTCATGGAAGTGCTCAGTGATTAGTTGCTGCTACTTTTAAAACATCTTGTAAAATTTATATCAAGTTTATATCAAATTTATATTAAAACATCTTGTAATAATGTACTGAATTATCTTTGTTCTTTTCCGGTCTATCAGTGTACATATAGTTGTATATTTGCAATGAGAATGTTTTTTATTGTGACTTTTTTATTTAATTGCATCACTTGTATCATTTATAAAGTCACCAGAAGCTAATAGTCTTTGGAAAGGCTTGACAAGGTTTAGCGTTGTTTTAGTTCTTTATACATCACCTAGTGTTTTGGTGTGTGTGCGGATGTTTATATGTGTGTATGTCCCTGTGTTCAGGGGTATGTGGGTGGAGGGCATAGGGTAATAGTGAGTTTCTTTATTGCTCTCCTCTTCTTCGGTGGCTGACTGGTTATGGAGCTCATGGGATCTGCTGGTCTTTTCCCTTGTTCTTTCCAGGGCTGGGGTTTTGTCCTTCCTAGGGCTGTGGTTACTCTCAGGTCCTCTGGCTTGAGTGACGAGTACTGTACCCAGCCACGTATCCTTCACATCCTCTGTTAATATAGTAGTGATGGAGAGGCTTTCTCGTCACCCTTTTTGGTGATTGTAGGTTTGTCATCAAGATGATATTTTAGCACCGAAGATTATGAGTTCCAAAATAGAATTAACACTCAAGACTTAGTTATTTCCAATTGGAATCCTTTAGTTCTAAAGAGATTGTAAGGAACAGTAATGTGAGAAACTCCTTGCAGCCCTGCCCATTAGAAGACGTTTCTTCTCCTCAGCGCTATTGAGCTATACTGACTGTTTTGAAGGCTCCAGTGACACAGCTCTGTGCTCTCAGTCCCAGCAGCCGGAGGAGGTTCCCCTAGAAAGATTGCTGCCTAAGTTAGATGATGTTTAGCCTGTAATGTATTTCTAATTCAGAATTATCACGTACCATAGAAAAGTGGATTTGTAAGTACCTTGCCCTAGATGAAATACTTCATATACATATTCTTTTAAGCCTCACAACGGTTGTAAAAGGAGGAGGTCCCTTTATGTTATAAAGGAGGGAGCTTACTGACATAAAATAGCAATCACGTTTATACAGTGATAAGAGCTGGCGGAGCCGGGTTCAGATTCAGGTCTGCTGGGCAGTTTATGCGTCCAGCTACTTTCCTTATAGAGTTGACAGCGTCGTTCTGCAAGGAGATGGGATTCACACTGTGGGAAACGGGCAGTGTGAGGACCTATTCATCCATCAGCCTCACGGATCCAGGACTTCAGACCCTCTGCTCAGCTGTAGCCCGGCTGCAGAGCTGGCTAACTGTGCTTTTGGGGATACTGCTTTCCTCCCCTTTGTCTGTAGAATCCCTGGCATAGGCATGTTGGCTACCACACTTTACCCCATACCATTTATTCCTCACTTCCTGCTGTGCCGTGTCCCAGCTTCCTGTATACTTGTGAATGTGTGAGTTAGGCACTCAGGTACCGATAACAGCATCTATTTTAAAAATAATTAACATTATTTCAAGAAAAACTAAGTGAAATATTTGAACAAAATTATAAGAGGCTGTAAGTGAGCTATTTAAAATGTTCAGTATGGGACGGGCATCTATTGGTAGTTGCAAAATTATTATTATTTTTGTCCTTTTGTCTTTTTTTATTCTCTCCTCATCCTTGTTCTTCTACAAGTGAGGGAAATGTTGATTTCCATAAAAGGAAAATTACTCAACTGAGTTCTCTCTGTTTCTTTCAGTGAACCTTGCTCTTGCTCTGGCAGCGAACGACTCGGTAGGTATTCATCATAGAAATATTAATGCATTGCAGTGTCTTTAAGGTGGCGATGAAGTGCGTGTAGTCTAGGTTCGGTCAGCTGCACATTTTAAGGGACTAACACTGCTGCCATTAGTACTGCTTCATTTATTAACAGTGGTGTTGCAGTTTAAATGTTGGCCGTGTATCCGTGATGAGCTTTCATGTTCTCACGCCAAGGCCATTTTTTAAAATAAAAATTTACTGCTACAGTTCACATATATGGTAGGAATATTCTGGGTTCAACTCTTTTTTTTTTTTGAGGCTAGGTCCACAGTATAAATCCCAGACATGTCTAGAACTTTAACTTTGTAGCTCAAGCTAGCTCAGAGTCTTTTTGCTTCACCTTCCAAGGTCCTAAGAGTACAGACATGTGCTCCCATGCCTGCTGGTTCAGACAGAAATAAGTTTCAACTTATTTAACTCAATAAAAACGTTAAAAGATACTCTAAAAGTAGTGTTAGTCCTTTGGAGCAGAATTTGAATAGATTATGTGTATGATGTAAGACTGAAGGGTTGTCAGTTCTCCCTCTGATTCCATAGGATTGACTGGAGAATAGTTCTGTATGTATTTATTCATCTTTTCATCTCAATGTATGCAAATTAAACCCACATGTGCCTGCATAGTTTTGTGATAGCCTTCATTCTTTTTTAAGATTTATATTTTATGTATATGCGTGTTTGCACGAATTCATGTCACCACGCATATGCAGAAGCCTGCAGAGGCCAGATCCCTGGAACTGGAATTGTGTGCAGTTGTGAGCTGCCATGTGGCTCTGGGAACAGAACTTAGGTCCTCTGCAGAAGCAGCACTTTCTCTTAGCCCCTGAACCATCTCTCCAGCCCTGCACCGCATTCTGTGACTGCTGCTTTCATGGTTGAACACTTTTCTTTTGAGTGACTCTTTAGGTTGGCTTCCCCTTTCCCCACTTACTCCAATTAAAGGACACTGGGATTTATTTTTCCCTGGAGCCGTGGGGTTGAGTGATCTAGGCTGGTGCTCTACCACTGACCTCCCTAGCCCACTACAATGGCATTGGGATTTTTTTTAATAAAAAATTTTTAAAAATTAATTTCGATCATATTCTTTCACTTCCCCCAGCTCCTCCCAGAGCCTCCTCCATAAGTAATGGAGAGTAACCAGTAGCCTTGCCAGTAGCCTGTGATGTTTGTAGGCATGTGTGTTATTTGTGCCTGTGGGACATCTTTGGCTAACTACTCAACAAGACGTTACTCATTCCTGGAACTGTAGGTGGCATAAGATACCTAGCTGGGGTACTGCCTCCCCCATTATATGGTAACTCTATTTAAATTCCTTTTATATATGTATATATTTTAGGAAGCTTCCATAGTGGTAGGTTTCCATATGATTTTTTAAAATGTTTAAGTTGGTGCCCCTTTTCCAATTATTACATAATATCATGGAATTTTTTTTTTCTGGGACTGGGGATTGAACCCAGGGCCTTGTGCATTCTCGTCCTGGTGCATCACCACTGAGCCACTTCCCAAGGCTGTTCAATGGCATCTTTTTTTCCTTTTAATTTAAAAGTTGTGTTTACTGTTACCGTGTGTGTGCATATATGTGTGTGTATGTGTGTGCAGGCACATGAGTACCGTGGGACTTGCGTCCCTTCCACCTCGTGTTTGAGGTAGGGCCTCCATTGCGTGTGTGCTATGCTGCTGCATGCTTCAAGCTACCTGGCTTGCAACTCTGGGGGATTTTCTTGTTTCTGCCTTCCATCTTGCAGTGGGAGGTCTGGGGTTACAGACACACGCCACCGTTTTGGTGTTTTATGTGGGTTCTGGGATCCAACTCAGGCTGTGAGGCATGTGTGGCAAGTAATTTTACTGGCTGAACCATTTTTCTGGCCCTACAATGGCGGTCTTATATTGCATTCTTACATACGAAGTAAGTTATCTACATGTTCTCCAGGAAGCATGGTTTGTCGTTTACTTTAGCTATAGTTTATAGGAATATACTTTTTTAAATACTCTGATTTATGTTAAGTATTATCCGTTTTCTAGGTATGAAAAGTAAAAGTGAAAATGAACACTGAACATAATATGCAATCCTGCAAGCCATTATTTAATAATATATACCTATTTCATAATCTTTCAATTTCTTATATATATATATAAAATACATGTTTCATATGGTTTCTTATTTCCAACTTACTATTTTAAAATATCCTAGAATATTTTATATTTATATTTTAAATACATATATAAGTATATGAATATATAAAGTATAAATTTATATACAATACAGGTACAGATATTCATGTGTGTAGCGGTGGCTGTACTTCTCACTTTCTCTCATGCAGCACATGTGGAAAATGGCATGTGTTATAAGTGTCCTGCTGAGATAGGGATCCAGAATTTGCTAGAATGCAGAGTAGTCATGTTCATGTCTCAAGATTTTGGTCCTGGCGTCTGAAAATGTGAGTTATTACCCATTCACTCTGTTTGCTTGTGTGATCTTCATTCACTGTAGAACCAGACATCCTAACTGGACTAGCAGGAAGAAAATACCACACTGTTTCTTTAAAGCTGTGCTCCTGCCTCAAGGAAATTCTACTGTCCAGTCAAATTAAAAACCCATTTCTTTACAGCTCTCTTCCTTTGTACTTTCTTGCATCTCATCTTATCTTTTCCTTCCTTCCTTCCTTCCTTCCTTCCTTCCTTCCTTCCTTCCTTCCTTCCTTCCTTCTTTTCTTTCCTTCCTCCCTCTCCCTCTGTCCCCACCTTTCCCCTCTCTCCTTCCCTTCTGTTTTTCCAGATGCATCCTTGAGTTCTTAATGGCTAAAAGTGCTTCCTCCTTACTTCATGACGCTTACCTTCAATGGCAAAAGAGAATTGGTGGCTTAATTAAAGTTCTTGATATCAGAAGGCTACCTGAGATTTTCTGGTAGATTCAGCTTAATCCTAGAGAATAAGAGGGCATGAGTCAGATGTCATATGGGGAGGACCCGAAAGGAGCTAGAGGCAGTGTGTCCTTCTCCCACAACGTAGCTGTCAGTGACGCCCACTGGTGGTCCTTAGGAAAGAAGTGGCAGACGAGTGCATACAGGAAGTCAACTCTCCCGGTTCTTTAATTTCTCAAGGTATCTTTATTCTTTCTTTGCATTTGATAATTTAGCGAAGATGTAGAATTTAAGGCTCAAAATTACTTTTGAACTTTGAAAGCGGTATTCTATTTTCTTCTGACATTCTAATGAAAACGCCCGGTGCTTTCCTGAGTCACATGACTCTGTAATAGCATGTGTTGTTTCCTCTCAGAGCTTTTAAGGCTTTCTTTATGGCTTTTAAAGTTTAAAGTTGTCACAAATATTTGTCAGGTTGTTGGCTTTAAAAGGTGGTGCATGCTTGGAAATTGGCCTTGAGTGTTTTCCGTTCAGAGAGACTTCTCTTTGTTGATGTTTGTCCTCATTGTGGAAACCCATTCGAGAGCTGCTGACCCCGGACATGTTCATTTTCTCTGCTCTGGCTTTTTATCATCGTGTTTCCCAAGAGTCCTTAGACTCTTTTCGGTCTCCTCTATTCAACTATAGTTATTTAGCCCTAATAAAAGTTTTAAGTTTGGAGATTGCTTTCTCCAATTTTCTAGACTGTTCCTTACTTTCAACTTACTGTTTCTCAAAAAAAGGAGGAGGTTTGTAGCATTTTCTTGACTCTGAGTCTGATTAGAATTAATTAAGAAAAATGTGTCTTCTTTCCTTTTTTTTCCCTCTTTTTGGTCTCTGTTTATTTAGAATAGCAGGATAGTTGTTTCCATAGTGCCCCCTGACCAGCAGAATGAGTACCCCTGGGAAATGTTCGAGCACGCAAAAGTTCAGCCTTACTTTAGACCTTCAGAAATCCTAGATGCAGCAGATGGCCATGTGATCTGTCTTAATCTCCCTCTAGATGCAGCAGAGGGCCATGTGATCTGTCTTAACCTCCCTCTAGATGCAGCAGAGGGTCATGCTGTCTGTCTTAACCTCCCTCTAGATGCAGCAGAGGGTCATGTGATCTGTCTTAACCACCCTCTAGATGCAGCAGAGGGTCATGTGATCTGTCTTAACCATCCTCTAGATGCAGCAGAGGGTCATGCAGTCTGTCTTAACCTCCATCTAGAAGGTTTAGTGCCAAAGTCTGAGACCATGGATCTAGAGATCTAGAGTTTTCTTTAAAAACATCTTATCTGCTAATGGTCCCTTTCTGCAGGGCAAGGACAGCTTGGTCTTAAATGACGTACCCCCATATCATTTCAGTGGAGTTTGGAAGAAAAGAAAAGTCAGCATGCATGTCTAGGTAGCCATATCGACGTAAGAGCCGCCAGTGAGCTTATTATCTATCTATCTATCTATCTATCTATCTATCTATCTATCTATCATCTATCTACCTATCCACCTACCTATCTTCCAATGGGAGATAGATCTTACCATGTAGTACAGGCTGACCTGGAACTTATTTTGTAGCCCAGGCTGGCCTTTGAACTCACAATTTCCCTGCCAGACTTTTTTAAGTGCTGATACTATAGATTTGTACTACCATGTTAGACTAGTGATATGCTTAAACAGTGTGTGTGTGTGATTTGTGCACATATGTGTTCGTGTGTCACAACACTGGAAATCATACCCTGGCCCTCCCTCTCTGACATTTGCCTAATAATACTACTGACCAGGCAGATTGACGATCATATTTCTTGATTTTTCTAAACTACTTTTATTGTGACTTTTATTCTTTTATAGTATAATTTTTAAAGTCTTTAAAAATATTTATTGTTTTTATGTGTATGGGTGTTTTGCCAGCATTTATGTCTCTGCATCACATGGATGTGGTTAGTGCCAATGGAGGCCATAAGAGGGTATAGGATCCCCTGGGACTGGACATACCAATTGTGAGGTGTCATGTGGGTGCTGGAAATTGAACCCGGGTCCTCCGGAAGAGCAGCCGGGTGCTCTTAACTGAGTAGCCATCTCTCCAGCTCCTACAGTATAATTTTAATGCACATTGGGAAAGACTGCTGAGTCTGAAAGAAGGAAACATAAAAACCATCAGAAGCTGTTGATAAGTGCCGTGAGCTTTCTAAGACAGTTCATTTTATTTCAGCACATATACAAAGTACCTGGAACATTGACTGCCAGTCTCTGGGAACATAAAGAAAACTAAACCCACACTGTAGAAGCTTATAGCCTGCCAAGACTATGTTGATAGAAGTGTATTGTACACACTAATATCTATGCAATATTTATGTTTATCTACCTCTGTGTATCTATACGTATGTATCTATCTTAGCTATCTATTTTTTTTTGTGGTGGTAGAAATTGAACCCAGGTCTATTGTGTGCTAGCCAGTGCTGCCACTGAGCTATGTATGTTCCCAGCTCTAACTAGGCTTTTTTGATGGCTTATAGTTGACATTGTTTTTATAATAGTTTCTTTTGTGAATGAGAAAGAGATAATTAAGACCTTTAATAAGATTTTATTTTGTAAAACAAAGATTCTATCTTTTTTTTGTAATAATAGAAACATGTGTAATCTTAAAGTTTTATACCAGCAAAGATGAAAGGAAGACAAATATCTTCAATGATGAATTAGATCCAAGGGCAAATAACTAGGAAATCTACTCACAATGAGTAGCTTTTATTTCAGACAAAAGCAGCTTCCCCTGGTGGATCATTTTCCTGAATGCAGTTGTGTTTGATTCTCGTGGAAAGAGGTACTGAAGACCATGCTGTGCTGCTCAGTTTTGCAGCCTTCATTGATCGCACCCTTTCCAGCCACATGTTCTCAGCCATTACGTAGCCTTGTCTCTATTTTTCCACCATGTATCTGTTTCCGCCGTCCTCACTTTAATGACAGCTCATGCTGCTGCTTTGGCGCCTGCATCCATTTACACCTCAGTTACCGAGTGCCTGCTCTGTCTCGGATTCTGTGTCTGGACGCTGTACTTACTGAGTGCCTGCTCCGTCTCGGATTCTGTGTCTGGACGCTGTACTTACTGAGTGCCTGCTCTGTCTCGGATTCTGTGTCTGTGTAGACATGGGGAAGACACAGTCTTGGCCATTAGAGAGCTCACAGGCTGTCACACCCTCCCCTTCCTGCCTGTGCTCCAATTCTTCAGTATCCTCTGCCAGGTCACTCAGATAGCTGCCCTGCTCAGCTTTATACCCAGAAGCCTTTGCTGCTCTTCAAGCAGGCGTTCTATGGTTTTATAATGTTCTACATTTCTACAGGAATGTCCTGTACAGTTTTCCTCAGCTTTCTGTGTCCTCTTTTCCAGGCTACCTATGTGACTATCCTGGTTATTATATCCTGTGCAAGGGTGTGGCTGGATGGGGGACTTGAGTGCTTACAAAACCCAGCGACCGTCTTCATGTGCATCTGTGTGATGCTTGTAAGGGCTCTCAGAGATAGTTTATCAGTTAGCTGTTCTCTGAGGTCGGCTCAGTAAAGTGTTCTCTGAATTTTCTCCAAGTGTCTTTCCTGTGTTGTGAATTCAATGGCATGGTTTGTTTTTATTATTGTTGCATCCATGTAGCTATTCTAGTATTTTTTTATAATAACAACATAACTAATGCTTACTGAGCACTTAACTATATTAGCATAGTTAGTTAGCATTCATATAGAACGATTCCCATGACTTGGTTCTTAGCTCATTTTCTCCTTGTAGCAATGAGTAGGACCAGGTTCTGTTAGAACTGGAGCCTGCCCCTTAGGAGGGTGGCCAGTCTTCAGAGGCCACACCTCCCTGCTTCCCTCCCTGGGACAGAGCATTGACAGTTGTCCCTAATGGATGGTTCTAGGCAGCACCTTGTTCTTCTATGCTCTTTGTCTAGTGATGGCAGATGGTGAGCTTTTTGTTTCTCTTTCTATGACAGGGTCTCATAGCCCAGGCTGGATTTGAATTCACTGTGTCTTCCAGACTGGGTTTGAATTTCCTGTGTAGCCAGAGATTACCTTAAATTTCTGTTTTAACTGCTTCTGTCTCCTAAGTGCTGGCTTTTAGTCAGTGAGCAATGTCCATGGAAAGAGTAAAGAGTGTGTGCTTCTCCTGTACAAATTATACACAGATTGAAGTGTTGGATAAGTTCTGTGCAGCATGTTCACTATAAATTGTGCTTCTGACTTCCCACAAACAAATGAAATAATTAAAATTTAAATGAGAGTGCATATAGAATACTTAGCACAGTGTCTATCCTATAGTAAGTTGCAAACAAATTTTTAGCATTACCCGTTAGATGAACACTTTTTGTACACAGTATTTCAAAGTAAAAGTCTATGTTTATTTTACTTGACTATTTTAGCAAAACTTAATTTTAAGTTTTTACATTTCATTTTTAGAATGACTCATTAAGTAGATTTTTAATTAGATTTAAAAATGGAAAAGGCAGCAGTATTATCTTCAAAGGGTTTGCGTTTTTTCCACTGATGTTTATCTCAGAAGTATTTGTCTTACCCTGTGATTATATAATGCCTTCACACACATTCTCTCCAGACATTCTGCTTTTTCACCAGTATCCTTTTGGTGTGACTAGTATTATTCTAAACCTTTGAGGGACAGTGTTCATATTAGGACGGACTAGGCCATTTCACTCAGGTCAGGTTTGGCTGAGTATGGTCCACACGCCTGTAATTCTAGCTAGCACTTGGGAAGTAGAGGCAGGAGGTATCAGGAACTCAAGGTCATCCTCAGCACCTCACAAGTTCCACTTCAGGCCTGCCTGGGTACATGAGACTACTTCTCAAAACAAGTAAACCTTTTGAACCCCCCAAATGATGAAGGTTTTGGGTTTGGGAAAGTTGAACACATGCATCTCTCCTGGCAACAGTATTTTCTGCATTACATAGTTACCTTTCTAGCTTCTTGTCATGCAGAGCTGGGCTTGTTTCTGGCTCTGATCCTTGTCCACCATGCTTGTATGATGTCCGGCATGCAGGAAATGCTAACAGTGCTGGTCCAGGACTGCAGGTGCCGGCTGTGTCAGTTCCGGGTGTTTGCAACCCATTGACCTTTCTACATTGACACTGTATCATTGTCTGCAAAATCTGTGTGCAAGAACTGTAACTGAGTTACAAAACAAAACAAAAACAAACATAAAAGAACTCCAAGAAAAGAAAAGCAAAACTTATATGAGCCCAGGAGATAGCTCAGTTAGTCAAGTGCTTGACTTTCAAGTATGTGGTGGACCTGAATTCAGATCCCAGAACCTACATAATAAAACAGGTACCATATTGATGGCAAGATGGGACTTGGAGGCAGCCAGACCCTCTGAACTTGTCAGTGAGGTATATGGGTCCAGCATCATTCCCACAGATAGGACAAGTGTCAGTGATGTACAGGGTCCAGCATCATTCCCACAGATAGGACAAGCGTCTGTGATGTACAGGGTCCAGTATCATTCCCACAGATAGGACAAGCGTCAGTGATGTACATGGGTCTAGTATCATTCCCACAGATAGGACAAGCGTCAGTGATGTACAGGGTCCAGCATCATTCCCACAGATAGGACAAGCGTCAGTGATGTACAGGGTACAGCATCATTCCCACAGATAGGACAAGCGTCAGCGATGTACAGTAATTAGCTTACACCGCGTCACCACCTGTTTGAGTCAATGATGTGGAGCTCCAGCCATTTTAGTACACCCAGAGATCCTATGGATAGGGATTTGGCCAGCGAGCAGGATTGGCTGTTACCACACTGTGCTGCAGCTTCAGTGGGGAAGACCCACGTGGTCATCTAGAGTTCTTCCCTCATGTGCTTGGTCCTGGCTCTGGGAACCTGAAGGCTGAATGGGCTTGGGTTGTAGATAGGAGTACATTAATGAGGATACTGTCTATTGCCTAGTCTTGCTCAGAGATTGGTAGCCTCAGGGTAATGGAACATTTTGTTGGTGACTAAGTGTTTCTCAAGTTGATGTCCTAGTCAGTAAGGTGAAAGCTATATGACCTTCTGCAACCTAACCTGGCTAGTCAACCTAGTTGAAATTGACGTGTGCTTTCTCAGGTTTAAGGGGAGGGGACATAGAAATCCCAGCTGACGGAAGGAGCACCAAAACCCCTGAAACCTTTACAGCCTCCTCATCTGTTGTCTCTGCTCTGCTGCTCCATTCTCACTGTGGGCACTATAGTTGGCCTTTTTAAATTTGAGAAATAGTTTATTTCTCTACTGTTGGGAATATAGGTAAAACTTTAAATATTTTGCCAGTTGCAGTGACACACACCTATCACTCATACACCTTGGAAGGTAGAGGCAGGTGGATCAGGAGTTGAAGGTCATCCTCATCTGTGTGTAAGATTTGACTCCAGCTTGGCTCACATGGGTTCATGTCTCAAACAAAACAAAAACAAAGGAACCCCTCTCTTGTATTTTGGCCCCTTTGATCTCCCTCACCTTGAATTAGATAATGATTTCTCACATTGTGTGTAGAAATGAATGTTTTTTTTTTTTTTTATCACAACCAGGTCTCTGCCAAGTGGAGCTCTGTTTCTAGGGTTGGCAGTCCCCACTCTTGTACCTTGTTCTTGGCCATCCCAGTCTTCCGCTCTGTCCTTAGCTTGCACTCTTCCTTTCACTGGCTAGATGTCTTCCTTGCCTTCTTTGTCAGCTCCTGTTATCTCTCAGGTCCCTTGTTGGGCATCTATTCTGCTGGGAAGCCTTCCTACTGGTTTCCCATGGCCTCACTTCCTCTTTCCCTTTATGTGTCTATCTGCTGTTAGTTACAATGACCCTGGTGTCAGGGGCTGCGTCTTAAAAGAGCTGCCACCACTGCCTGAACCATTGCTACACACCCAGCAAACTCTTGCCAGCTGATTGAAAATAGATTGTATTTGGTGGACATTTCCAAAGGTTCAAATTAGTTCCAGGGCTTTCTCAGTGCCCATACATCACCAGTGATTACTCTTGCCTTAGCAGAGTTATGCTCCGTGAAGCTTTTCTATGTCAGCATTTTAAATTTTCAGTTAGAATTTCAGTTAGAATTTGAGAACAAGCTCTCAAAATTTGTATATGAAATGTTATATGTATAGAAAATACAATGTATTCGTTAAGTACAAATCCAACAAGCTTTGATAAGATTAAAGGCTAGGAGAATAAATCTGAATTCAGAATGGTACTGTTTCAGGTTGTGGCATATTGAAGCTTTAATTTTGGCTGTGGACTATTTCACATGCTAGATTTTGTTCAGCCTGTTTCTTGCTGGTCAAGCCCTGTGCTGGTTCACTTTTGACAGATGGACTATGTGGGGTCAACACTGCCGTCCAGAAGTGGGTCAGAGCGCTTAGATGAAGGGGAGGCAGCTGCAAAGAGCCTTTATTTATTGTTGGCACAGTCAAACAGAAGCAATTACGAGCTTGAACCTCTCGCCATGTCTTGCTTCTTCCTTCTCTCATAGGCTTTGCCAAATTAACCACATCAACCAATTTCACAAAAATAATATGGGCTGCTGTTTTAAATAGTTCTTTTAGGTTCTTAAGATGCTTCTTGAGAAAGTCCTGTGTCTTTCAAAGTCTCTTTTGTACTTGTGTAAAGTCTTCAATGGTCGGTTAGAGGTCGGGGGCACTGTCTGCACAGGGAGCAGTGGAGTGCACCTCCTTGGGTGTACCCTGTTGCACTGCTGCTCTGAAAGGAGATTCTATTACCTCAGGACAGAGGACAAGTGGGGTGCTGCTAAGAGCAATAAGTGACAAGTTGGATTACTGCCTGTGGCTCCTAAACAATGGGACATTCTTGAACTAATGGAGGAAGACCTCAGGTAGTCTCAGAAGACAGTCTGGATCCCCTACGTGGGAATAGGTTGCTCTCCGTTTCGATTTTTCCTGTCAACAAAACAGAAAGCATAAGACTTCTCCAAGCCTTGCAACAGCTTTGGCCTCAAATTTGTACTGAAATTTGTCTGCAGTGTGATGGGGCTCTTTGCTAGTCACCATGGAAACTGATCGAGGTGCTAGTCTTGTCCTCTGGGTTCTTTGGGCAGCATATAT